>NC_046662.1:24117971-24151916 GCF_010883055.1 Belonocnema kinseyi | reverse complement strand
CCTAAATCTGGCACCTTCCGATTTTTTTAATAAAAAATATAAATATACTATAATAATAAAAATAGTCTTATCATTAAATTATTGGTACGGAATTCATCTCTTTTGATTTCAGATTATACCATTTGGTTAAAAATTTAATTAGTTTCTTAAAAATGCAACTATTTTGTTAGAAAGTGTTCATTTTTTATCGAAAATTTAACTGATTGGATGAATTTTGCACTGCTTTGTTAATAGTTTAGTTTTTAGATGAATATTCATCTCTTCGGTTAAAATTTAAAATATTTGTTCTAAACATTTATTTTATTTTTGGTTTAAAACTAATTTCTTAACTAAACAAATAACAGTTTGTTTTTTTGTTTAAAATTCATCTTTCTCAGTTTAAAATTCAACTATTCACTACAAAAATTCATCTTTTTAGTGGAAAATTCAAGTCCTTTATTAAAAATGCATGTATTTTGCTGATTAATAATCTGTTCTTTTATTAAAATAATCTTCTTGGTTAAAAATCATCTTACTAATTGAAAATTCAATTAATTGACTGAATGTTAAACTTTTTCGTTGAATATCTATGATTTTTTCTTTTTTTGAAGTAGAATCCTCTTAGTGCATAATTAATCTCTTTGGTTGCAACATCAACTATTTTGATACAATTTCCTTTCTTTAGTTATTAATTAATTTTTTACACAAGACAATGCCACTTCTCAATTTTTTCATGAATATCGGTCATTTCTGGTTGTAAATTCGTCTGTTGTAATGAAAATTCATCTATTTCTAATAAATTAATGTTTTTAGTTAAAAATAAACTTTTTGATGAAACATTCAATTGAATTTTTGTTTTTATGTGCTTAAAAATTTATTTTCTATCAGGAAATGTGACTATTTCATTTTGCGTAAAAATGTATATTTTAAATTGAAAATAGATCTTATCTTATTAAAAATTTGTCTTATTGGTAGATATTGAGTCTTTTTGGCTAAAAATTAATATTGTTCGGTTAGAAATTGAACTGATTTGTTGAAAATTAATTAGTTTTGGTTAAGGTTTGATCCATTTTTTGTTGTTGAAAATTCGTCTTTTTTGGTTCAATTTATCGGTTCAGATTGAAAAGTAAAAGAATTTTTTGTTGAAATTTCCACTATGACATGTTTCGTTAAAAATTCATGTCTTATTTTTTGTATTCGAATACATACTTTAAAGTTAAACTTGTTCATACAAAATCTATTTTTTTGCCCTTGAAAATTCATCATATTTGTTGCAATTCAAGTATTTAGTCGTAAATTACCTTTTTAGCCGTATTGTAAGAAGTTCGTTTTTTTTGGCTCAAAAATTTAAGAGTTTGGTAGAAAATTAAACTATCTGGTTGAAAATTAACTTTATGGGTAAAAAATCATATTTTTGGTTTAAAATTAAACATCTTTGTGAAAAAAAATCTTGTGTGAAAAAGTTATGTCTTTTTTAATTAAACTCAACTGCTTAAAAGTTCGTTGTTTTTTATTAAACGTCATTTTTAAACTGAAAAATAAATTACTCGTGTTTTGGTTTGAAATTTATCTCTTTTAGGTAGAATTTCAAACATTTAGTTGAAAATTCATTTTTCATAATTGAAAATTAATTTTCTTGTTAAAAATTCTTCTTTTCGTTTCAATGTCAAGTGTTTTTTTTCTAAATTTTCAATTTCATTTTTTCTTTTAAATTGGTATTTAACTAAAAATTTAACTGTTCGTTTTTTGGTTTAAAACTAAACCTTTTTAATTGAAAATTCCAATATTTCATTAAACTTATCGTGCCTGGTCTACGATGCAACTATTTTGTTCACTATTTGTCCTTTGTGGCTATAAATTAATCTTTTAATTTATCTCTCTATGCTAAAAATAAACTTTTATTTATAAGACTGGAAAAGGACAGGTAATCAGCAGTACATGTCAATGAAAGGGAGAATTACAGACTAAAGACTTTAATTCTCTAATTTATCTAGACCTTTTTTATATTCTTTTGCTTTTTATTATATAAAGTAGAACTTTATATGATACATGTAAGAAGCTAAGGGTTTAGGTGGAATATGGTATAGATGACACGGGACAATTTCTGATACAACCGCTGTTCACACAGGTTGGTATCCCAATTCGAATTAGAAAAGGTTGTATCTGACGGTGGTGGAAAAAAGGTGGTATCTGATGATACCACTCAAAAAGAGGGTAAACCAAAAAGACGTATGTGCTGATAACTTGGATAAGAAATGTAGGTATGAAGCCAAAGTAATTTGGTGCCTGGGGTAATATTTCACATGAAGTAAAATGACACCTGAAGTAAGATCACACTTGGAGTAATATGACACCTGAGTAATGTGACACCTGGACTAATATGACTCCGGAGGTAATGTGGACATGGCCACATCCATTACAAAATACCCTATCTTGTCTTTCTGCGTGGCAAACAAAATAGTAGCTCGCACTGCGCACCTGTCTGCTTTATATTAACAATAAATAACATCCATACTATCTGAAAAATCTCAAAATAAAAATTGTCGGTCATCTTTCAAACGAAACAGTCTCTAGCCTTTTCTTCTTGAATGTCGAGGACAAAATTCAACGACCTATGGGAGTTGGTCCAGGACCAAAGAATGGCTTATACGCGACAAGCGTGGAAAGACCAAACAACCTTATTACCTCTCTGCGTATGCAACGATAGCCCCAAGGTCTTCAGAATTTTGTATTTTTCTCCAAATCGAGGGGGGTGGAACCAATGTAATGGTACTTGGGTGAGTGGCGAGCCGTGGGAGAGGTCCTTTATAGCCCCATTGTTCTGAAAATCAAGAAATGTGTCAACGGCAGCTTGGGTAAAAAGGTTAAGCTTGGTTGGTAACTCGTGTCAGAGCCAGTGGCGGAACGTTACTCTCACCATCTCGAAATCCACACACCCCAGCATCCGAACGTAAATTATCTCGAGAACTTAAGACCCGGCATTGCGACCGTCACCGAGAATCCAGAATTTCCTTGGAATCTTAATTTCTGCCATGAATGCTCGCGTCTTCTCCTCTGCTTCGTGCCTAGCGAGACCTCTCGAGCTTCTTCTTCTCCTTCTGTTCTCCAACGCGAAGAACTCACGAGTCGGATGCAAAAACGAGAAACGAAAAGAAAAAAATGAAGAAAAAAGATTAAAGAAAAGAAGAAAGGACAACTCACCCAACTGGAAGTTACTTACGGTCCACGAACTTAATCTTCCAGATGTCTATTTCGCTACCTAATCCAGTTTCTTCCCCTAAAGGCTGAACCAATACGAGCCTGATACATTTTTCATAATTAAAACAATGTTGCGTCACTTTTTTCATATTAGGTTTACAAAAAAAAATTGTAAATTTTCTTTAAAAAATGACTTTCCCAATTGAAAAGATTTTTTTCTTTTAACAGAAAAATAAATATTTATTCAAATGCTTGAATTTCATCCAAACGGGTGCATTTTTGCCAAAAAAAGTAATTTTGAACTTCAAAAAAGTCAACCATACACAGAATAGTAAAATTTTAAGTTAAAAATTTATTTTCAATAAAAAAAATAAATATTACCAAAAAAATAATTTTTAACCATAGAGTTGAATTTCCAACAGAGAAAGATGAATGTTCCACCAAAAATAATAATTTTTCGGAAAAAATCGGAATACTTAAATTTTCGACCAAAAAATGAATGATCTACCATAGAAATGAATTTTCAGATTAGTAGTTAAAGCTTTTACTGAATTGTTGAATTTTTAGCAAAAATAATAAATTTACAACAAAAATTAACTTTCTACAAAAAATGCTCATTTTCAAATAAAAACATTAATTTAAAAAGAAAAAAGAAATGTTTAACCAAAAATGGAATAATTAAATTTTCAGTTAAAAAATTAATGTTTAATTAAAAAAACAAATTTAAAGAAAAAGAGTGAAATTTTGGATCCGAAAGATAAATTAACAAAAAGTCAAATATTTAACAAAATGCATGAATTTGAAGCTTAATAATTAAATTTTCATTTACAAAAATTTATTTTGAACAAATAAAAAATATTTGTTAACCAAAAAGATGGATTTTTAACGAAAAAGATTAATTTCGTTCCCAAAAGAGTGAAACTTGTAAAATAAAAATATAATTGTTAACAAAATAAATGAACTCTTAATCAAATGCTTTGTTTTTAAATCAAAAAGATAAAATATCAACCTAGCAGATTAATTTTCTACTAAAAAAGATACATTTTCGATTCAAAAGAAGAAATTTCAACTGAAAACATAATTTTTGAACTTTGAGAACAATTGAGAAAATTAGTTTTTTTTTAATTGTTGAAATTTCTAACAAAAAGATTATTTACTATGAATTAAGACGAGTTTTTAACAAAATGAATGAATTTTAAACTGAACAAAAATACCATTTTCCACCAAAAGTAGAATAGTTGACTTTCAGGCTTAAAAAAATAATTCAAAAAATAATAATTATCAACAAAATGGTTAAATTTGTGCATAACGCAATACTTTTTCAACCGAAAAGATAAATTTTCAACTAAGGTGATCAACTTTTCAACAAAAAAAAATGGATTTTCAACTACAATTTTTAACGTTTATCAAAATAAATTAATTTTTAACCAAAAACATCAAGTTTGAAGCAGAAAGATGAATGACCAACAAAACAAGTAAATTTTCAATAAAAAAGGCTAATTTTCAAACAAAATAATTTAATTTACGACCAAAAACATAAATCTTTAATAAAGTTTTTCAAATTTCAGCTAAGAATATAAAGTTTTAATTTTAATTTAACCACATAGTTGAAATTTCTATTGATGTTGTTAGATTTTCAACGCAGAAGGTTGATTTTTGGAATTTTAGACCAAATCTTCCCTTAGTAGAAGTATTAGAAAGCTTTCTGTTTCTACGGTGGAGCATGCGGTTTCCCATTGTTCAAACAATCGAGCAAAGAAACGTTATCCCCAAATTGAGCTTTTTATAGGAAAAAATCTCAGCTTTTAACTGGACTATCTAAACAAAAATTAAATTAGTCCACATTTTTGAAAAAGTCAAATTTATTTTTGATTTTCGAAAATGGAGATCAAATTCGGGTTGTTTTCAAAGGTGCTTATAACTTATTGGAAAGTCGTGTATACATCAATCGAAAAAATACAGAAAATATTGTTGTTTCATAAGGAACGAAAAAAGTGATAAATGTTTCTAGATAAGGCTTTCCATCAACAGTTTAAAAAATATCATATTATAATATCTTACAGGAAAAGGGAAGGTTTAAAATTTTAGAAGAATATCTTTTATAATTTGTGAATGCCCTGAAGAAACTAGTACTTTATATTTTCTACCGTTTTATGCTTTTTTTCTCTCTTTTCGCTTTTCCGCATGAAAGTCGTTGTTATTCGAAATGTTAGGTGGCAGTAGTTAAGTAGGCCATTCGTATGCTGGTTGGTCCTTCCATCTCGAGAATCTCGCCAGTTTCTGTCAGTCACAATGGCCGAGCAGAATTGCTCCCACGAGAGCGTATACGCCTAATCAGAAATTAAATCTTAACCTTAATTCCTTCTGAAACTGGTCGTGCCTGCACCAGATGAATTCTCGATCGATCTGAAAAAAGCTCTCCAGAAAAGTCTGAGCAATCACAATATAATTTTATACACAACTTTTTAGTAATTTTCTTTTAGAAATGATGTTTTTTATAATACATCAAATAAGCCATGTAATTTGTAATATTTTAATTCACTACACTAGTTAAAAATAATTCAAAATTAAACGAAGCTAAGCTTCCTATCTTTACAACCGTAATCTGACCCTTTTTCACATACGCTCTTTTATTTCTCCTTATTTTCCTTTAGCTCCATTCAATTCTTTCTTTTACTCTTTTATCAAGCTAACCTTCCCCAAAAGCTTTACCACATTCTCTATGTTGATTCTTTCATTCTTCCTCATTTTCCTCTGGCCTTGTCCATTTCTTTCATTATATTCTGCTTCAATCTATCCTCCCCTAAAATCTTCAACACATTCTCCACATTCACTCTTTCACTCTTCCTTATTTTTCTCTGGCCCCATCTAATGTTTTCCTCTACCTCTACCTCTACCTCTACCTCTACCTCTACCTCTACATCTACCTCTACCTCTACCTCTACCTCTACCTCTACCTCTACCTCTACCTCTACCTCTACCTCTACCTCTACCTCTACCTCTACCTCTACCTCTACCTCTACCTCTACCTCTACCTCTACGTCCACCTCTACCTCTATCTCTACCTCTATCTCTACCTCTACCTCCTCTAGTTTTTTCATCTGCTCTCATACTTGGTCGTTCACTATCACTTATGTAATAACCATTTCTTTTTCTCCTTATGAGTTCCTTCCGCTGCCATTCCCTTCATCCGCTCGATATACATTTCGGTTTGAGATCAACCACCTCCTCTTCTCGAAGCTCTTTAACGATTTATTTCCCTCTCCATTTAGTATCTTGTCTTTGAATTTTCTTCCACGCTACCATCCCCATTTCCTTCCTTCTCTATCGCCTGTTCTAGCATTATAATCTAATACTCTAAAGTTAACCTTTCACAATTTTCTTCCTTCAGTTCACTTATCTCGTCGGATTTCTCTTTTATGTCTCTATTGACATACACTTGGACTATCTACATCCTTTCTTCTCCCATCTTCATCTTTTTTACTACTAATCCTTTTTGTCGCTCTTTCATCTCATTTCTACCGTTATCTTTTTGATATTTCTCACTTATTTCCATCACCATTTTTCATATTTTTCTTATTATTTTAGTCTTCCTCTTTGCAGTTTGAACTTGCTATCGGCAAACTCATAGTAACCTTCCCCTTACTCTTTTTCATTCCTTTTCATACCTCCACGTCTCCATCATTAGTGCTACGTCTCATCTTTCAAAATTTCTTTTAGATTTCCTATCCAAACTCTTCTATCCTGCGACATTCTAGTAACATATCATTGATTCCTTTGTTCAATTTTTTCTCGTCGCCTTTTTCATTCTGATATTTCGTCTTTTCCTCTGTTCCGCTCCCTTCTCTCCTATGCATCCAATACCTAAAGTATTATATTTTTTTCTTTATTTTTTTCTCTTCTAATATTTTTCTCAACTCATACTGCATATTCCTTTCTATTTCTCTCGATTCATCCGCTGTTATCTTCAGGCGTCTATAAAACGCCCTCTCGCCTGCTATCATTTTCCGGATATGTTTCCATTTATTTAGTAAAGCCATTGCCTACTTCCTTTCACTCCTCCGATCAGTTCCTTTCCCACTAATATTAGATAATTTATCACTATATTTTTTTTTCTTTATCTCTTTTTTCTTTTCCTTCTATTCTTTTTTCTATTTTTCTTAAACTTGGGTTATCCTCATCCCCACTCATCCCAAATCTAAACTCCTGGTTTATACTTTCTGTCTTTAATATCCTACTTTCCAACTATGATGCATTCCGACTAGGCTCTTCCTGCTTTTCTGTTGTTTTTCCTAGAGTCTTCATATTGTTTTTCAAGTCTTCTCTAACTTTTTCGCATTACCATTACTGCAAGTCTTTAAATGGGAACTATAAGGAGAAAATGTACTTTGAATCAGACACTGTAGAAAAAGTTAAAAATAAAGTGAAGATGGTGCAGGATAGTTGAAATTCATAACAGGAAGGACATGTAAAAAAAATTAAGAGTTACACGAGAGAGGAGAACGCAGCTTCTCCAATAATAGAAGGGAACTGGAACACAAGAATATGAAATAAAGGCAGATATGCTCCCTTTCCTTACTAAGAATGCACAGTATAACATGAGAAATTTTAAACATTAGAGGCCCAATGACGAAAAAAAAGAACTATTAGGATTAGTGCAAAAAGGTAAGGAAGGATAATTTACTTACACAATATGTGTAGTTAGGATGCGGCTAAAAATTAGAATTAAGCAGCAAAAGGGTAAAAGTTGGAGATAGGTAATAGAGACGAAAAAGATGAACAAATTTTTTTTTGAAAAGGTCGCCTCATTAATGGTGTGAGAGGAATTGAACGAAAAGATGAAGAAGGCCAGAAAATTCAAAGCGATTAAGGTTAGTAAGAGACATGCTCAAAACCAAAAAAATCTCTGGTGAGGCATTAATTGCAAGATTAGCAGTATTAGAACGGAAGGGGACACGTAGTAGTTTCGTAAATAAATGAGAAAAAAAGAAGGCATAAGTGATAAGATCAACGTTAATAAGTGGACGAGTATTTTAAATAAATATTAAGAGGGTCAGAAAATCAGGGTGTAACTAGCTTAGAATCCTCATCACCATCCACTTTATCCTCTAGATGATGAGGATATAGAAGTACTACTCAATAGCTCAAAGAAAATAAAGACAGAAGATAAAAAAGAATTAGAAGAGGGATAACTATATGAAAGAAATTGATTTCGCTGATTAGTATATCGAAATTAGATAGTGTCTCAAGCTATAGAATCGAAGGTGTTGAAAACTGAAATGAGAATATTAGCTAAATACCCTATCGAGAACAAATTGATATAAAATGCAGATGAGTAGAAAGTAATGGTGTTTAGAGAACAAAACAGAAAGAAGGAGACAAGGAAATGGCAATGGAGAGGTCGAAAGAATTGGTGATAAGAAAGCACAAAAATGGAAGAAAAATACATGAAGAATTGATATAAAGAGATAGAGAAGTATAAAAACAATTAAAGGAAAATAAATTAAAGAAAGCAAACTATTATAAAAAAATAAGATTAGATAAGAGTAGACAGAATAGCAAAATGTCTAGAAGAAAAATAAGAAAGGGGGAAAGGATTGCACAAGAAGATCGTGAGGGTGACATGTGGAAATTCATAGGAATGGACAAAGTGTTGAGGTAAAGAAGATATAAGGAAATGAATGATGTGCAAGCAAGGTAGTGCAACGTTGAGGAATTGGTTAGAAGACTGAAAAAATAGAAAAAAAGAAAGTGTGGCAGGGCAAAAGATTTTGCATTAAGAAGGAAAAGCTGTGATGGTAAAATGAGTAATGGAATTACAAAGATGGAATTTTGCAAGAAAAAAGAAAACAAAAAGGGGAAGCAATACATCAAGTGCTTATAGAAACTCAGGAATTAATTCCAATGCAGAAAAAAGTAAGGAATTAATTATTTCGTTTGTGAAAGATGCAATGTAAAGATTTTTAGCATTCTTATATAAGCTGTAATGCACCAGACATTGCCTGCAGGTTTCCAGAAACAAGTAGCTGAAATCATCAATAAATTTTGTATAAGATATTTTCAGTAAATCTTATCCAAAATGATGCTTCTTCAAAGCTGTCAAATACACACGCTAAAAATTTTAAATAACTAAGCTAATTAAAATCACACTTTAAAACCTTCAGTTTCAGATCGAGTTTAACTTCCTGAGCTTCATCAGAATTTTCCGAAACATTTGTTGCAGCTCTCATCAAAATGAAACGAATATCAGTTCGAAAATATATCCCAATGAGAAGAGAATGTAATAGGTTGGTTCACTGAAAATTGTTTTCGCGAGGTGGATTTCTAACTGCTTTTACCGACCATTGGCTTATTTGTAGCATAGGCAAACCGAATCGTAACCACCCCCTTCACTCCTGCCCTGGTAGGTAAAATCTAACTAAATTGAAAGTTCCGTCTGAAAGGAAATACATTTGTAAATGAAACAGTCATGAACGTATGCCCCTGAACCCTTCGGGCTATTCAATCTAACCGAGGCACAAAGCTAAACAGAAATCCTATGTCTCGCCTAAAGGATACAGTGAAATAAAATCAAATGGAATCACTAGTAGCAATCAAGGATAGGTATAAGTATATAGAACTCGAGATTGGACGAAGTTACGATATTTGATACCTATACTCTGAAAGAGATGATTCGACTTCCGACAACGAACGTTACAGGTTTTATTCTTTCTTTAAATAGGGATCAAAGGACGTCAAAGTACCTTGTAGATCGACTTTATCGAATAGATAATAATTCTCTTTATCTTATTGAAATTACGGTGCTTGATAGTCAGAATTTTTGTTCAAAACTTGACTCTACTTGTGTGTAACATTCAAACTGATTTCAATTTTGTTTGAATTAAAATTTAAAAAATAAATTGGAAAGAGATTGAAAGGAAAGAGTATGAAGGTGTAAAATAGAAAATTAGGAACATAAAGAAAGCGTAACTTATTCAAAAATTTAATTTAATGTAGAAGAAAAGATTCCAAAGTGCAATCGCACAAATAAGTAAATAATAAGAAAGAAAAAAGTAGGACAGTTAAACATTAGGATCAGAAGAAATCAATAAATTAAACAATGTAAGGAAAAAGGTCAGCAAATAAGTCAAGAAGCAGATCTAAACAATTCAAGAGATTTGAAAACAGAACCATCATAACGAGGAAAGAATATATAAGTGAAATAGAAAGAAGTAAAAGATTTCAATAAGGAGAATTTAGAAGGAATTGAAAGACACAATAAAAAATGGGTAACTATAGAAATAAAAAAAGTAGTGAAAGGATTTAATGATAACGCTGCTTTTACTATAATTATCCTTTTATCCTGCTTCTTCTTCCTGTTTCCCTACTTTTTGTATGTGTGAATCTGCCTCAAAAATTATCATGCTGGCAGAATAAAAAATGTTTAAAAAATATTATTAACTTTATTAGGGGTAAAAGAATCACTAATTGTAATAACACTCACATTGGAAACATTCCTTTTTAGATACAAAACTAAAAACGAAATAATACATTTGAAAACATTCTGATTTAATTTGGAAACTAATTGTTTCCACTGTTGCCTTTCCCAGTCACTAATAAGTTTTCTAAATTAAAAAAAAATTATTTAAACAATTGAAAACATACTCAAAAATTATATTTTATGAGAGAATATTAAAACTATTTTAGTCCCAAATATACAAAAAAATTGCCTTTAGATGAGAAAATAAAATATTAATTAATGATCAGTGTGCATACCGTTTGAAAACTCACAATAGTGTCACGGCAAAAGCTTATGCTTTCCTTAAAGTCGACAAACCTAATTTCAAATGGTAAATAATTGTTTCTACTGCTGGTTCTCCCATTTCGAATTATTTGACTGATGAGGAAAAAATAATTATTTAAACAATATTCCTAATCTTATTGGAGATAAAAGAATGCCTAATTACCACAACACCCACTTTGAAATCATTCGTTTTTAGTTGCAAAACCAAAAAAACACAACTAAAAACAATGTTGAAAATGATATTTTATATAAGAATGTTAAAGCAAAAGGTTATGCTTTTCTTAAAATTCACAAACCTAATTTAAGTTCGAGACTAATTGTTTCTATTTTTGGTTCTCTAATGTACAAATTATTTTTCTAAATGCAAACAAATTCATCATTTAAAGAATATTCTTAATCTTATTAAGTATAAAAGAATACCTAATTATCACAACTCCCAATTTGGAACCATTCTGTTTTAGTTACAAAACCAAAACCAAAATAGTACAATTGAAAACATTAAAAAAATAATATTCTGTACAAGAATTTTAAAGCTATTATGATTTCTACTATCGAAAATAAATGTAATATCTTAGATTTTAGATGGAAAAAGGAACAAATTAATGATCAATCTGCATACTGTTCAAAATCTCACGATAGTATCATAGCAAAAGCTTATGCTCTCCCTAATGTTTACAAACCTAAATCAAGCTAG
Organism: Belonocnema kinseyi; assembly: GCF_010883055.1. Classification (NCBI taxonomy): domain Eukaryota; kingdom Metazoa; phylum Arthropoda; class Insecta; order Hymenoptera; family Cynipidae; genus Belonocnema; species Belonocnema kinseyi. The sequence continues at coordinate 24,140,262 of NC_046662.1, read as the reverse complement.
AGAATAATTGGTTCTACTGTTATATCTCTCACTTAAAATTTATCAAAGTATATTTAAAATATTCTATAGTCAGGTTATATTAACACAAGTTCGTTTGTCCAAAATAGCTGCAAGCTATTTTCAAAATTCTAATAGCTACCAGAACGATCTTTAATAATACTGTTTTCTCATTTGAAACTAAATTCTATAAACAAATTTCGGGAATGACTGGAATGACTATCCGCTTGAGTTAATTACCGACATTATCACAGAACACATTCGTCTACCTGAACGGTTAAGGAATTCACTCAAAAATTTAACATCAAAGTTTATTTTATAAACACAAATATTTATATAATTATTCGTTGAAGAAGAAAGAAAGTGATTTCATTAAAAATCTATCGGGCGTTACACACTAAATTAAATGTCAAATCATATCAGCGTCGTATTATTGAATCTACTTTTATAAAAAAGTGTTGCAAGCTTTTCAATTAAACTTATATTTGCGCTTTCTTATTAGTAGTTTCAATAAAGACCCGTCCATTCTTTTTCAACATTCATTACGTACCTTCCTAAGCTTCCTAACCTATGATAAAATTCCTTTCTCATTTTTAAAAATGTAGTCTTTAATTTATTAAAGTCTCTTTTACTTTCGAAGCTTCAAAATAAAATTCTTCGTTGATTTTAAAATTGACTTGAGAAACAAATTGTTGACTGAAAATTTTCCAAATGATATCGTTCTTCGTGTTATTCTTTTGTTTATTACTCTTCGACATACCTCATTTTTTAATGACTTCTGAAACTCAAGTAAAAAATATATATAAATGTACGAAATTATTCACTATGATTGTTCTCATAATATCACAAATTGTATAAATATAATATTTAGGATAAAACCTTTTGAAAAGGTACGGATTGTACCGAAACTTCAAGGATTAAAAAATGAGTTTTAACAAAATAAATTTTAATTACGAAAAAAATTTGATTGGCTCAATTTCATTTGAATTTATGTGGAGAGCCATGAGAGAAAAGAGAAAAGGGGGAAGAAGTTTGTCACAATTGCTTCTGAAAGGCACGATTCAAGAAAATCATCGTGACTTTGTCAATTACGAAAGAAGCTTTAATAATAAAACTAAGCAGAAGGGGATCCCTTGGGCAGCATCACCATCTTTCATGCTTAAGTTTAACAGTGTAAGGTCCATGAAAGGGCGGTATGTACATAGGTACATACGGACCCTCTAACTCGAGCATATTCCGACACTTTCAGCTCACATCGACCCTTTCTTTACATTAGCGATCATAAACCCTCTTCACGCATCCTTTCTACTATCATCATGTCCAGTACGTATTATATTTTCTTACTCATTAATTTCTATCTCAAAAGAAACCAAATGGAAATTTCGAACTGAAAAATATTAAACTCATTTCAAGATAAATTTTTGGACCGGTACCTCTAGAGAAAAAGGTTTTCTCTAAATACTTAAAGCTGTTGCTCTTGGTGGTTCGGAACCCATCTCAAACTGTATGTCCCCCTCTCACCCCCAAGTAAGTGTGCTCGGTCATTTTGCAGACTTCCTAATACTAAAGGTTAAAGCATCGACAACAGTAATTTGGTGATTGTGAATTCTCTTTTGCTAAAACTCCTCCGACTTTAATGAAAACATTCTCATCACGTATCTCGCGCTTCGCACTCGAGTTTACCCTTGCAATTGTTTAAAAAAAGTGCATTATTTAAACAAAATTTTGTTTTTGAAAATTTCATTTCATCTGTTTTTGTTTTTCCATATTATTAATTTATCCTAAATTCTTCAGATTTCTTCTAAGTTCACTGCATTCTATTCATTCGATAGATTTTTTTATAGTTTTTTTTATTTATCTTGAAGTCTTTAAAACTCACCCAAAATTCAGAGGTCTTTGATCAAATTTGTTTGAATTCTCTTTAATTTTTTCTTAAATAATTTTTTTAAATATTATATTTATTTTTGAAGACATTCACATAAAACTATTTAACTACTACATTTTTCAATTTTTAATAATGGTTGTACATGAGATTCCTAAATTTAAAAAGCTGCTCTAAATACTTTAAATTATAATTTGTGTAGTTTTTATGGTTTGAATTTGAAAATATAAATAAAAAAAAAGCCTTTTCGGATACTCAGGTAAAAACTAGTACATTTTTGTATACTAAGAGTTTAATAAACGGTCTGCCATATCAAAAAAATTGGAGAAGAAAACATTCAATTCTATTACTTTTAATGTTATTTTTTGCGATTAAAATGAAAACCATGTATTTTATGAAAAAATGATTCGAGAACAACGTTCAGACTTTTTTGAGTTGAATGACTTTTGTGTATTCATTATCTCGTATCTAGTGTCATTTAAAAAATATATATTTTTTTATTTTTAGTGTTCATTTTCACAATTAAAATAGAAACTACCTATTATATTTAAAAAATCCATTATTAACCATTTTTTGCTCTATTTTTGGTGAAAAAACGTTATCTATTTATTTTTTCTTAGCTCGTGTTGTGTGTCGAAAAATTTAATTTGTCTATTTTTAATGTTTTTTTTAAATAAAAATTTCATTATATCTCAAGAAAATTTAAAAAATAATTTTAAACGAATGTTTGAAAAGATTTTCAAAATTTTACACATGCTACCTGTAAAATATTAATACAATTTTTTCGCAGGATGCATTGAAAATTTTTAGAAAAAGTCGAATCATTTTAAAAAAGAATTTAAAAAAAAAATGTTGATTCATTAATAAGAGTTAAAAATTATTATTTCCTAACGTCTTAAACTTAAAATAATTCCACTTGTAATTTATCAAACTTTCAGGTTATAGATTTTCGGATAGAGAAATTGCCGAAAATATAATTTTCGGAATATGAAAATCCCGAATTGGAAAATTTCCAAACAGTTTACCGAAAATTACCGAATTACCCAAAACCACTAAATTATCAAAAATGATGAAATTATTATAAAATTCCTGTCGATTTATAATATTAACGAAATAGAAAATTCTTAAATAATAACATTTCCGACATAAAAGGGACAACTAACAATCCCCCCAAAAAAAAAAAATTCCTGAAACTCAAATTATAAAATCGTCGAAATATAAAAATCACCAATTAAAAAATTCCGGAATTATTAAATGTCCAAACAAAAAAATTCACGACATTACAGAATTAAAAAAATTGTTTTTAAATAAATATTATTTATTCATTCAAGATTCAATGGTCAAAAAATGTCCTCAAATACATTTTTTATATTTGAAGTTTTTCAAAATTATTGTTTAAATTTTAAATAATCATAATTGCATAGAAATTGTCGAAACAATTAATTTCTAAACATGTGCGCTACGAAAAAAAAATTCCCCCCATCAAAAAAATGTTGTTATAAAAATATATGCTTGTTAGTTATTGTTATTGTAATTTATTCTGAAATTGACAAATTTGGTGATATTGTAAAATTTTCGAAAATTTTGTTCTTCGTGAATTTTTCAATAAGGGATTTTTATGTTTCGGCAATTTAAAAAATTTAAAAGTAGTTATTCAATAAATATGATGTATTTATTTAAAATAAAATATTTAAATATTTGTATAAGATACATTTTGGTTCCAAGCTTAATGTTTATTCATATTATTATTTAAATTTAAAAGAACGATGTTTAAAATAGATATATTTCTAAATAAAAGAGTTTGTTCAAAAGTATGCACATAATTTTAAAGAAAATTTCAAAAAACGTTTGCAAGAATCCAATGTTTAATTTTAAAGCATCACTTGTTTTTAAATTTAAACAATAATTTTTTTAAACTTGATACATTAAAAAAAATTCTTCGAAGAATATATTAATCATCGTATTTTAAATAAATGAATTATATTTATGAACAAAACATTTTTCTACTTCTTTAAATTCGGGAATGTTCTAGTGGTATCCCTCTTACAAAAAAGGGTATAACTGTTACAAAAAAGATGTGAAGTGCAGGATATTGCATTGGACAAGAATTTTTCAAATAAAATTTTGTGTATGTAATTGTTTTTTAATAAGGATCTTTATGCATTATTCTGGCATTTATCAGCAATAAAAATTTGTTTTCAGTGCCAGTCCTTCCATTAGGTAATTTCATTTATGATTTTTTTTTATGCCAGTCCATTTTATTAGGAACTTCATGATAATTTCAGAAAAATCCATAATTAGTTGATACATTTCATGATCTTTTAAACAAATTAAATAAACATATGCCTTATTTGGGTATTTGGCAACAAAAAAGTTGTTTATAATGTTGGAAAAGTCGAAAAATCCCTCATTAATGCTTTTTTAAAATTGTTTATTATATAACATAGGAGCATCTTTAGTTAATGTTACTCGATGAACTTAAAGAATTTCAACACGGAAAAAATGACCATTTTGTTTATCATATTTATTTATTTTTAAAAACATTAAAAGTCTAATACAAAATATAAAAAAAAGATTTCTATAATTCTAATTTTAAATTGTATAGGTTATTCACTCAGAAAATATTATTAGATAGTAAATTTAAAATCATTAAATTTCATTTCGATATTTTTAAATATGATATTGTGTGTTTTTTATTTTTGTAGATTTGAGATTCAAGTTTATAATTTAAGAAAACTAACGGGACAACTCTTTCGTGCCGAATGCACTTTTACGGTCTTTTTGTAACAATCAACCAAATTTTATACGAATGTCTGCTCATACTCGGGCCAAGGTTAGAGCGAACGTCGACTTTTATGTTAAAAATTATACTGCTTTTCAAAAAAAAATTAATTGCTTTAAAAATTGAACTGTTTAATAGAAAATTAAACTGTTTCTTTTAAACTTTAGAGTGTCCATTGTATAAGTTAAAAATAAAAGTATTTGGTAAAAAATTGGTATATTTTTTTGAAAAATCGCCTCTTTGAGTAAAAAAGTATCAATTGTTTATTAATAATTGATTAAATATTAATTCATTATTAATAATTATAAATTATTTGTCCATTTTTTATTAATTATAAAATAATTGATTTTTGGCCATATAGCAACAAATCCACTCGCTTCGAACTATTTTTTCTGATAATTAATTTTTATACCGAAAATGATTGTAATGTCAACATGCCTTATATATTATAGTTGCAACATATTGTAAATACATGTATGTTTGTATCTATATGAATATAGATAATTTAGTGTATGTTAGATTGTCTATCAACCAAAAATAACTCGAATAAATATTCTCACATTATAATATACAGTAAATTTTAGTGAATGTTCGCATTATTATTTTATAATTAGTAATAATTTTGATTATTCAAATATTATTATTCATTAATATTTTAGTTAATTGTTAATATTAGTTTCAATAATTTTACATTTGAAACCTCCAAATAGAATTTTAAATTATCGCAGAGTTTTTAGAGTATTAAAATCGGACTTGAAATTTTGTAAAGATTATAAGAGGTGTAAATGAGAACTTGAAAAATACTGCGAAAATTTTTAAGAGACCCAAAGAGCATTAAAATTGTACTAAATAAGACCTCAGAGAATCAAACAAGGACAACGAGTATTAAGGGAATCCAAAAAAGAATCCATTCAGCACCATGGAGAATATAAAAAGGACCTATATTTCGACTCGGGTCCCTTTTTAAACGTCTCTTGAGTTAACGAGCAAGTCAATAGTTTTCCTCGTAATTTTCGCGTGCTCGACGTTTAATTATTTGTACTAACATCCAAGACGTACGATAATCAGATATCGAATTCGAGCCTGGTATGAATAACGCTCTGCTTTCTCCCCCTTCTCTTCTTCTGTGCGCAACCCACTCTCTTGATCCCGCAGCCTGCGTATATATATGTATATCAAGTCAATAATTAACACCAGTTACAACTTGTGGGAATAGTAACGGCGTTTATGCTCCCGGGGACGTCGTATTTCAGAGAAATGTGCTCGTATGCCGTCGCGAGTTCTGCTGGGGTGTTGGAGGAGCCACGAGGATTTGTCGTCCGGGGGCGTGAAGGTATGGGCTTTCTGGAGAAGAGAGGAGAGGGTAGGTTATACTTGGAGATGTTCATAGGTGATTCGAGGAGCTGGAAAACGTTTACACCAGTTGGGTCGGAGGTACCAGATGAACAGATACGAGATACGCCGTTGGAAATATAGATTTAGGCTACAAACCACCTCCCATCTTATATTAACAGTACTCCTAACGACTTCATCTCCACACTAACAGACCAGTATTACTGCGTTTCTCCATTCCTGTTTCCAATCGGAATTTATTTTATTATTTGTCTAAGCAAAAAATTGTAGAATTTATAATTTAAATAGAAGAGGACGAACATTTAGATAAGAAACTGAAAACAAAAAGATGGATGAGTTAAAAAATATAAGAGTTTAAAACAAAATTTTCTGTTAGGAATTTCAATAAAGACCCGCTAAGGCGCTGGGTTAAGGACGAATCAGTATTGAAGTAAAGAAGTAAGTAAAGCACCATCGAAATAAAATGAAAGTAACAGAAAAGTTCAGAAAATGTTTCTTTAAGGCGTAAAGTAAGTTGTTGAAATCCACATTTCACTTCTCACTCGCCCTACAGGTCCATACTACCCCCCTCCACTCCCATACTCACCCTCGCACCTGCCAATATGATCTTCTCTCCACACTTTTCACTAATTTTCTTCCTCCCCCTCTTTAGCTTCTCCTTTACTTACTTTCAGCCCTGAGCCACTTTTCCTTCCTTTCTCCTACTTACGCTCACGTTCCCCTTATTGACACTCCCGGGCAAAAAGTGTTAACGAATCCCGCAATTCAAACTACCGCAGATTTAAGTTCCCGCCGTTTCCGAAGATTTGAATCTCGTGTAGTTTGAAAATCCCACAGGTCAAGACTCCAAAAATTTTAAACTTCCGTTTTTAAGAACTCCCGAAATTTGAAACTACCGTAGTTTGAAACCACCGTAGTTTGAAACCACCGCATTTTGAAACTTCCGTTTTTAAACTACCAAAATTTAAAACTATTGTATAAAAATCCTGCAGTCTGAGACTGCTGCAATTTGAAATCCCGATACTTTAAAACTAACGCAATTTAAAGCTTTCATTTTTTAGAATTCTTGTAGCTTGAAATTAAGACAGTAAAAACTCCAGTCGTTTAAAAACCCCGTAATTTAAAGCTCTCCGATTTTAAAAACCCTTATAGCTAAAAATCGAAAGCAATTTGAACCTCCATTTTTTACGACTCCTGCAATTTCAAAATTCCATAGTTTAAAATTGAAACATTTTGTAAATCACGCACTTTCAAACAAACACAAATTGAAATTTCCAGTTTAAAGCTACCACGATTTTTAAACTTCCATTTTTCAAACTGTGATACTTTAAAATTAAAAATAGTTTAAAACTCCAGTAGTTTAAAAATATCGCTTTTCAAATCTCCCGCAATTTTAAATCCCGTACTTAAAAAATCACCTCATTTTTTTTTAATCTTGCAATTTTAAATTCCAATTGTTTGAAACTACCGCAATTTAAAACTTTTTAATTTTTGAGAACTCTCGTTATTTGAATTTCCAACAGTTAAAACTACCGCAATTTAAAAAATACATTTTTCAGAATTATCGCAATTTGAAAAATCCAGTAGTTCAAGGCTCCGACAGATTTACGTAGTTTAAAACTACCGCAATATGAAACTCACCTAGTTATTTGATTTGAATTGTCCGTAGCTTATAAGTCCCGAAAATTTAAACTTCCGAAGTATAAAATTCCGACAGTCAAAACTCCCGTCACTTGAAAATCCCACAGTTTCAAATTCCCACAACTTGAACCTCCCACTTCTTTAATCTCCCGCAATTCGCAACTTCCGTCTTTAAGAATCCCGAAAATTGAAACTCTCGAGATAAATTTGTAATAAAAAATACAACAGTAGACTCCAAAATGACTAATTAAAAAAACACTTTAATTTTTAAGGGAATAGTTGAATTTTTGTCAAAAAGTTTATTTTCTACCAAATAATTAAATTCTTTATGAATAGTTGAATTTTCTACTAGAATATTAAAACTTTTAACCAAGAAGATTAATTTTCTGCAAAAAGTCACAACTTTTTTATGAAAGACATAAATTTTTAACCAAAAAGAAGAATTTTTAATACAAAAAATGAATTAACTAGCCACATTTATAACAAAAGAAAATAAGTTTTCAACAAAAAGTAATAATTTTTTACCGAAGAACTGAATTTTCAACAAAATACTTGAATCGTTATCCAAACACTTCAATTCAAACAAAATAGTTTAAGGTTATGCTAAAACAGTGGAATTTTTAACACAGAATAAGTACTTTTTAACGAAGAAGAATAAAATTCTAATAATAATTACTAATTTTTGAAGAAATACATGAATTTTAAATCAGATTAATATTCAAACGTTAATTTTAAATTAGTTAATTGAGTTCGCTATGAAAATATTAGGGTTTTTTTTCCAAAGCAGTTTATATCTTAACCCAAAAGAATAACTTTCTATACAAAGAATGCTTAAGTTTTGATAAAATAGATGCATTTTTATCTAGAAGACCAATTCTTAAACAAAGATGAACTAGTAAGTTTTTAATGATCTTTTTATCTATATTGATGTATTTTCAACCTAAAATCAAATAGTTAAATTTTCAATTTAAAGAATCAGGTCCTAATAAAAAAGAGAATTTGCAACCAAACTGATAAAAATTTAACTAAAAATAAATTTTCTCCAAATAACTTAAATCCTCTACCAAAACAAATTAGGTTTCAACCAACTACTAAACAAAAGAGATTAATTTTCAAAAAAAATTTAAATTTCTAACCCGAAAATATACATTTTCAATAAAAAATTTAATTTTCAACAACATGTTTGAATTTTCTTCCAAAAAGACGAGTTTTCAATAAAACGGTTCAATTTTCTTACAATCAAATTATAAAATTTCTAACCAAAATAATGAATTCTATACAAAAAATGTAATGGTAGCCTTTAAAATTAAAAAGAGTTGACTTTGAATGAAAAATAATTGTATTCTCTTAATGGCTTGTATACAGTTCGGATTTAAGAAGAAAAAAAATCGAAAAATAGTGCAACCTTTTGAAAAGGAGAGATAAGTAGAATTTAAAAAAAAAGAAACAAGAAATTAAAGAATCACTGTTATCCAACAAATAAATCTCATCGATTTGAAAAATAGGCAATATAAATTTTAATTTAAATTTTCCCATTCAATTTTAAGTAATAATCAATTAAGTGTTTGCAATACGGATAGGAAAAAATATTTTATGGCATTTCAGTAATAATTTCCAGTCCAAGTACTTTGATTCTATTAGAGAAAAGGAATTGCAAGCAATGGCACACAGTTGAGAGAATTAGCGGTTTTGCCTAAGTCTCAGGTTTACGGCGATTACGAATTCTCGTGATCTTACGGCTTCTAGACGCAACTCCGAATCCGATTCGTTCGTATGTTTGGCTTGAGACTCAAGTTTGCCTTTGGCGGTAGGGTAAGAGCGATTTTCGACTAAGGGGTTGATTTAGTGCCAGCTTAGAGGGGATGGGGATGCCTGCACGACATTACTGCTAGACCGCCTATGAACGAGTTAATGGAGCGCGATCGAGCTCGCGAGCTCAGCTTCCAAAATAGTCAGACTGACTCACTCTCTATTTACACGGGAGACGTAAACATGCGTAACATAACGCGAAACGACCCAAGGGTCCTATCCATAATAAATTTTCCATATATTCACTGATTTTTTTTAAAGATGTCTTTACGACATCGTTACGACAGCTTTACGACAACTTTACGACATCGTATGTCCATGACGTTAAGGTGTCTTTACGATATCGTAAATAAGTCGTATAATCTGACGATGTCTTTACGATATCGCAAAGACACCGAAAGGTCATGGGCATAGGATGTCGTAAAATTGTCGTAAAGATGTCGTAACGATGTCGTAAAGACGTCGCCAAATTCTGTGCCCAGTGGGAAGGGCCAATTTTAAGTGAAAATTGGTCAGTCAGTAAGTAAGAATCCAGTCTACTCGATATCCGTCAAAAAGTTCCCTGCCGGTACAGGCAAATAAGTTTTCTACTGGTCTAAGCAATAAATTTCTTTGTCGGTACCGGCAAAAAAACATATTTTCAGCATAATCCTTTCCCAAAGGGGACTTTGTAGGAAACTTTTTTACTGATACCTTCGGGGAACTTGTTTCCAGTATCAGCAATCTATCCACTCCGTACCAAAAAATTCTGGTATATTATGTTAGAAATACAAAATGTCCCTATTCAAATTTAGCAAATAATTGTTATCGAAAATTCCCTCTTTCAGTTCAAAATAAAATTAAATACCTCTCATAAAAAAATATTTCAATTTCTCATAAAGAAATATTTAATTATATAATTTTAAATATTTAAATTGATCGTTTCTTTAGTTATTCAATTTTAAATTAATTTTAATGACCGGAAAAAATCTTCGTTATCCCGAAATAGCTTAAAAATTAGTTGGTTTTTATAGAAGCTAACAAAAATGATTTATATAACAATTTATTAAATTATTAAAACTAAAATTATTTCTTGGAGAAAATATCCTGCTCCATTGGGAATCGAACCACAAAACTTCTGATTTCCAGGCAGGTGCTTTTCCAATTAAGCTATTATAGGGATCAAAATAATTAATTTATATATTATTAATTTAATTTAATTAATTATCATTAATATATTTTTTATATTTATTCAAAATAATTAAAACTACTTTAATAATTTTTTAAACACATAATATTAATATAAATTTGATTACAAATTTTCAAACTGTTTGTGTTTTTAATATTAGAAAATAAAAATCCAGAAATGTGGAAGCTTATTTTGCAAGCAGGCATTTACTGCTAGTCTATAATAATAGTACCAGCGTCTTTTGTAAGGATAAAAATTGATTTTTTCAATGGCCAATGACGACCGAGATCGTAGAAAAAGTTTTAACGATAGGAATAATTGGATTGCTAGGAAAGTGGAGAGTCGAGACGAGACCCTGCAGGGAGGTTGAAACAGTTTGCGTTAAATCAGAGCGCTGGTCGTTAGGGAAAGATATAGAGGCTAATTAAAATAAATCTTAGAAAGGAGTAATTATACGTGTATTAGCCGGCACGGTAGCTTTCGTGATGGACGACGCAGCGGCAGATGTAGCAAAACGCCTCTTCATTCCTAGATTTTCCTCATTGCTGGACAGCCTCGTCGGTATTACCCCCCCCCCTTCCACCGCCCAATACTAAAACAGAGAACGTAAATTTTTATAATTGCAAGAAATTCTCTTTTATTTTGATTAAAAAATGTTGTCACTAAAATTGGATCCAAATGATATGTAATGCTTTTATATAGATTTTGGATATATTTAATCAGCCTATTGCGCGTTATAATGATCCGATTCTTAAAATGAATAATGTTGTTGCCAAAAAAATTAATTAAAATTTTAATATAATTGAATAAATATAATTATTTGTCTCAATTCTTTAATTTTTTAATTTATTCGTAAATTTGTGGATCTAAATCAACTTTCGCTTTTTTCAATGATTAGCAGAAGAGATCCAACAAATCAAGCTCATTATATTCTTAAAAAATGACTAATTTATATTTCAATCTCTGAAGTAACGTTTTTTATTCACATTTTTTCAATATTCGTAAAATCCAGATAATTTATTATTGGAAAATACAACTGTTGTAAATCATGCAACAGTTTTTAAAGGATAAAAAAATAATTTAATGTGCGATAGAGATTTAAAACCTAAAATATGAAACTTTACATTTTTCGCCCAGCCTGAAATTTTTAATTTCCTTAAGCGTTCTCAATTCTCTCTATGGAGTTTTAAATCTTCGTTAAACAGGTGTCTGAACTAGACAAATCATATAGAAAAACCTTAAGAAAAAAAACCTAATTTCTAGGGTTGATTTTTGTTTTGTTAAAAATTAATTTTTGTATGAAACTGGAACTATTTCAGTTAAAGATTCAGTTCACTATTATATTTTTGATTAAGAATTCATCTTTCCTGATTAGAATTTTTTATTATGTTGAAAATTTAATAATTTTTTATAAACTCGACAACTTAATGATAAATCAATTCTTTTTTATTAAAAATATTTTTTTTTATTTGAAAATTAAAGTTTTTTTCTTTTGTTGCCATTTTAACTATTGGGTTTTGAAATCAGGTATTTCATGAAAATTCGTCTTTTTGTTAGAAAATTAATCTTTTTGCTTAAAAGTTGCTCATCTCGATATTGAAATATTCTATTTTTTGATGAAAATTGATCGCTTTTAGTTGAAAGTTGAACAGCTTCATTGAATATTTTTTTTATTTTTGAATTCAATTATTTGGTTGAAATATTACCCTTTCTAGTTGAAAATTAAACTATCTAGTTATATATTTAACTTTTTTAACTAACAGTTCGTTTATTTTGGTAAAAATTTGAACTTCTTTGTTACACATTCATTTTTTTAAAAGGAACTACTTTGTTAAAATTCCTTTTTTTAAGTGATATTCAAGTATAATATTTTTGTTTAAAAGCATATTGTTTCTCATTAAAAAATAATCTAATTGTTCAAAAAATTATTCTGGAATGTTGAAAATTGAACTATTTGATTTAGTATATTAATCTTTTTTAATTGGAAGTTTATCTCATCGGTTCAGAATTAATGTATTTTGCTAAGAATTTTTTTTCTGGTATGAAATCAATCTTCTGGTTTAAAAGTCAAGCCCCTTTTGTTAAATATTTGTTTTCTAGTTGAAAATTAAACTATTTTTTCAACTTTCCTTTATTTTGTTGAAAAATCACTTCTCAACATGAATTGAACGATTTCATTTTTGATCACAAATTGATCGTTTCTAGTTGAAAATGCAATTATTTGATAGAAATGTAACATTTTTTAAATCCAAAATTTAACTATTTTGTTAAAATCTATTTTTTTGTTGTTGTAAAAATGCAATTTTTTAACCGAAGGAGTAACTATTCCAGCTGATGATTCGTCATTATACTAGAAAATGCATTTCGTTTGGTAGAAATTTTATATCTTTGGTTGACAATTTAACTATTTGGTAAAAAGTTAACTTTTTTGCTAAAAATTAATATTTGGGTTGTATTAAAATTGAACTGTTTTGTAGAGCATTTTTTTTTTGGCTTGAAAATTTAACACTTTGTTAATACAAAATTTCTCTCCTGCTAAGAAATCCTTCTTGGATAAAAATTAAACTCAGTTTTTGTTTAAATCATTTTTAGAAATATTTTATTTATAAATTTAAATTAAGTTTTTCAACTGACAGTTTAGATCTATCACTTTTTAAAGACTATTCATCTTCTTTAATTGAAAATTCAGTTTTTTGTTGTTGAAAATTGAAAGTTTTCTAAACCATTTTCTGTTGATTTGAAAAAGATCTTAATCTTCTAGATGTAAGATTCAAAACTGGGCGAATCTAAAGACGGATTTTGTGAAATAAAAAAATATATATTTCCAGAAATGAGTGTCTGGACGAGAAAAATATATAGAAACATTTAAAGAAAAAAAATAATTTCCAGTGTTAATTTTCGTTTCGTTAAAAACTAATTTTGTTATAAAACTGAAACTATTTGACTTGGCTATGTATCATTTCAATTAAAACTTAATCTGTCTAACTAAGCAGGTAACCATTTTCGGATGATAAGTTCACTATTATATTTTTGCTTACAAATTCATTTTTTCTGTTGAAAGACTGCATTAATAGGATCAGAATTGAATATTTTTTTGAAAAATCGACAGTTTGATGAGAAATTAATTGTTTTTGATTAAGAAATTAAATGTTTTATATAAAAATTAATATTTGTCTATTTTGCTGAAAAGTTCAACGATTGGGTTTCAAAATCACGTATTTGCTGGAAATTCGTATTTCTGAGACAATTAATATTCTTGTTTAAAAGTTCATTTTGTTGGTTTTAAAATTCAACTTTTTGTTAAGAAATTAAACTATTTAAATCAAAATTATCTTTCTTTTTTGTAATAATTGTTTTTTTAGTTTTAAATTCAGCTATTTGGTTGAAAATACATTCATTTAATTTAAATGTTATTTTTTATAATCAATTAAATTATCTAGTTAAATATTTTTACCTAACAGTTCATTTATTTTGGTAGAAATTTCAACTTCTTCGTTAAACATTCAATTTTTTTAAACGTAACTATTTTGTTAAAATTACTTTCTGGTGTGAAAACAATCTTGTGGGTTAAAGTAAAACCAATTGGTTCAATATTTATTTCTTGGTTGAAAATTAAACTATTTTTTTAACTTCTCTTCATTTTGTTAAAAGATTAAATTTTTTTACTCTCAAATCTAACTATCTCAGATGATTATTCGTCATTGTATTGAAAAATTCCTCTCGTTCGTAGAAATTTTATATCTTCGGTTAAAAATGAACTTTTTTATAAAAATTAATATTAAAGAAATTAACGAGAATTCGTCTTTTTTTGTTCGAATTTTCATATTATTTGGTTAAAATATTAACTCCTTTGTAAAACTCATTTTTTGGTTAAATCATTGTTGATAAATGTTTGGTTTAAAATTATAATTGAGTTTTCAATTTGAAAATTTATATATGTTTTTTTTTGTTTAATATTAATATTTTTGTGTTGAAAATTTAACAGTGTGGTTTAAAATGTAAATACTTGTTAGGAAATTGACCTTAACATGCTCTGTTTATTTAAGGAAGACGTAAATCTTCCAGAGGTCGGATTCAAAACTAGGTGAATCTAAAGAAAGACGTTTCAAAATAAAAATAACTTATTTCCAGAACCGGAGAGGGTCATAGTACCATTTTGAATAAAAAGTAGAACTGCTGCTACTGAAATTGTTAAAAAACAAAAATGTGCATGAATTGATTTGAGGGACTTTACTGTGTCTCTCTGAAATCAATTTTCATAAAAAAAAACCTAAAAGGCAGTAAAAGTCATCTGCAATAATCGCATAAAATTGGGAAAATAAAAATAAAAAACGTAATCTCTTTCAGAATAATGACGTTATTAATGGATATGATTTTTCAATAAAATAATTTTAAAACTAAAGAGCGATGGAAAAAGGCAATGAATTGTTGAAAGGTAATGGAAAAATATTTATAATGGTGCCAGTCCAAATGGGAACGAAATATGTATATTCAAACCGTATACATTAATAATAGCCGATGCATTTCCGCGGGCGGAATCGTCCAAAATATCCACCTTTGGCACTTTTGCACCGGGAATCAGTGAACTCATTATTACGATAAACCCGGGTATAGGTACATATTTATTATTATGTACGCGGCGGATTATGACTCTTTCGTTGGAGCGTTTGTGCATTGAGGGCTGATTTGGCCAGAGAAAGGGGGTTGGGAGAAGCATCGTGATCATCGATTGCGAATTTCATTTGGCGACTTAATGTAGCGAATAATAATGCCGAGCGTTGAGGCTCTTTTCATTAACGCATTCACTGATGTTTACGACATTAAGGCCAATTAAAATCGTTGCGAGTGCAAACGTTAATCTGAAACGCTACGAGGTACACCCAGCTCTCAACGACAATCGCTGCTCGGGCTTACCTTGAATGTCCATTTTCACTTGCCTTTCTACCAGATTTACTTTAGTGTAATTTCTGAATTTAAAAGATTTAAGGAAATTGGATTGGAAACTCGAACATGGCGAGAGTAAATTAATTTATTTATAAACTTTACACGTACTTACAAAATTTGTCATTTTACTTTTTTATCCTGTAAGAAAAGAGAGAGAACGTGGAAAATTTTTTAACGATCCTTGCAGTTTTTTATCCTAGAACAAGTATAAGAAAGTATATTGGATAAGCCCTGCAAAGCAAAGATAAATAAATACATTTTTTTAAGTCTGACTATGCCCTACATTTTCCACTAATACAGAACTAGTAGAAAATGTATGCCTTGGCAATACTAGCAATACTATCTTATTATTATTTAAAAATATGCAACTTTAATCTGCAAATTGATTTCTTTAGCAAAAATAATGATGAAAAATCGTTTTAAAATCGAAGAATTTCATTAAATGCGATTTCTTCGTAGTATATTACTAAGAACCATGTAGAAAAATTTAAGTTAGATAGCCCTTGAAAAGGAAAAGAAAGACATTTTTTTTGTCTGAATAAAAAGAAAAAATTAATCTTTTTCAAAGTTTGGCACTGACATTTCGACAGTAGAAAATTTATATATTGGTCACACTATCATGATTATTATATTTAAATTTAAAAATCTGCAACTTCTATTTTCAAGTTCGCTTCTTTATCTTTATGTAAAAATATGATATTTTATAAACGAATTGAATAAACAATGATTAACATAAGCTCTATTAGTTCGTTTTTGGATGTACAACCTTGGTTCTTTCAAAGTAATGAATATTAAGTTTCAGAGCTTTCAATGCCATTCAATAACAATTTATGAGGTTCAAACAAATTTCATTAACAAATGCGCAATTGGACCAATAGGAAAACTAATTAGCAAATGCACTCCTGAGCCACTTTTCGACTTAGAAACTTCCTTCTTTTTACCTTTTCAAGTACAAGCAGCTTACTTCTAATCTTCAAAGGACATGTAAACGACAATCCTCATTCTGTACTGCTATTATTAACAATGAAAAAAAATCGCATCATGTTTAGCATTGAAGAAAATGCTACTTCCCTCTGAGAAATGAACAGACAATTATTTTGTTATCACTCTTTGCTATTATTCGATAACAATTAATGATTTTTTAAACACAGGTTATTAACAAATGTACTTTTTGGCTCTGTTTATTATGCCCGTTAGGCTTTCTCTACTTCAATTATTTCGCTACTGAAAATCATGGCTGATCTAATTAAACAATTTCTATTTATTTTATTGTTAATAACAATTTAAATAGTTAGTATTGAATTTTTTAATTAAATGTGTTTGCAAAAACGTCAATTTTATCGTATGAAAAAATTGATTCGTTACTGAATAATTGACTCACAGCCAATAGATTTGCAATAAAATATTGATCAGAAGTGCATTCCATATTTCCCGTTTGTGTTCAAAAGAATTCAAAACCACTAGAGATAATTTTGGAAAATTCAATAGAATTGAGGAATGAAAAATCGTCAGAAAAAAGCGGAATCTTTTATTTGTAAATATTGAAGGTATTACAAATTTTTTAACACAAACATTGGTTAGCCAAATATACTTGCTAGATATTATTTTTAACTAATTTTTTATCTTATCATCTGTCAATTGTTTAAACTTAGTGTGCAGCAAACTATGAATCGTAGTCAATTCTTGTGAAACCATTTTTATACTTTTAATTGTTTATAAAAAATAACGTTTTTTAAAACTCTGCGTTGCTACTAAAAAATTTTTTTGATAGTTTTTTCACTGATTTTATATATTTCGGAATGTATCCAAGAATTTCTCAAAAAACGGCTCTCTTAAAAAGCTAAGTTTATTTTCTTAATATTTCTGTTATTAAATAAAAAAAATCAACCTTTTTTAAACCTACTGCGCGAAATTAATGTGAAATCTTCCGAGATTCTATTTAAAATAAAATACATCTAAATCAGCTAAGAAGTTTTCTCTAAAAAACAATTTGTTTCCAGACGTTCTTTCGGCCCCTCTGCATATAGATAGTAGAAAAGGTGGGTATTGTCTAGACAGTTATTGTCTTGTCTAAATAATAAAATCTGCATCTTTGGTCTGCAGCTACTTTTCTAGATAAAAAAATAGATTAATAACAGCTAATATATTATAAAAACTTATATTAGAATGAGTTATCCTCGTATTGTTTCACTGACAAACAAATAATTTTTTTTAAGTCTGGTCGTGACACACTTTTTTTACTGAGATAGCGCACGAAGATGAAAAAAATGTCCTGAGCGAGTTAGTCTAGAGCTTGCAATTTTGATCCGATTTGTTCTTCGTTTCATGAAAGATAACTAAATTTCAGAGATTTGTGAGAGCCAATGTATTATTTTTTCATTTTTTATTCAAGAACAAAGTTGACATTGTTTAAAAAATTTTTTTAAAGAAGTGATCCTAGTATTTTTAAATGTACACATTTATTCATTGCATTATTCAATCAGTAAAGACACTCCTTGACATATAATATTTACATTGTAAAAAATTTTTTTAAATTTTGTTTCTTTTTTTATTAACAAATAATTGAGTGAGAATGTTACTTCAAAATTAAACATACTTGAAGACTTTATTTTTCACTTTATCTTTGGTATCTTCACAATAAAAAATATGTGCAACGTTTTGATTTTCTGTAACAATTGCTAAAAAAAATTTTATACAAAATTTTATGAAAAATCGTTTTTTGTAATGTATAAATTAAATAAAAATTGCTGAAATGTGAAAATGTGGCCTTTTTTATCCGAGTTTAGCATTTTATTTAGGTTAAAGTTAAAGAAGTTCAAAGGGGATTTATTTGAACTGAGATAAGACATCTGAAGAAGAAAAGGTTTGCACTGATAAGACTATCCATAATGTCTCATTTTAATCGACAAACTGTATGAGAAGTAAATAGAAACAAAATTAGAGAGCCCTTAGAAAAAGAAAAGAAAATAATGAATTTTTTAAGTCTGAATGTTACCCACTTTTCCACTGAGACATAGATAGCGGAAAATTTATTTGTTATTACAACTGTCACTATTATATTTCCTAAACAAAAAATGTGCAGATTTTTAAATTCTTTTCTTAACAAAAAGAATTCTTGACAGCTATTATAATATCGCAAAAAAATTAAAAAGGATTCATCCGCATTGTGATTAAGTGAGAATCAAGTAAAAAAATTGTTGTATTGTTAAAAATATTATTATTATCTCCATGAAATAAACAAGCTACCAAATTAATTTGCATATTATTTTCCTCATCAAAAATTTAGATTACCAGCTATTTCAACAACAAAAATGATTTAACAATGATATATCTGCGTTTTATTACCTTCCGGGGATTAAGGTAGGATATGAAGCAAAGATTGACGAATATCAGTATCTGGATCAGATTTAGCACGTGTGTCGAATGGCTGTAGAGGATCGCAGAGCAGGCAGAAAGGCAGAGGCATAAATGCCTGCTGGACAAACGAAAGAGGACCGTTGGCGGGGTCGGCAAAGCCGGCAAAGGGGAGGGGTAAGGCAGGAACAGGCGTTAAGGGGGTGAGGGGTGAAAGAAAGAGACAGAAATGGCGTAGGTGGAGGCGGAGGGCGTTATTGTTATCTTAGATTTATAGTCATAACGGATGGTAGTACCTCGCTAGCCAGCAACCCCGAGCGGTCTTATAATCACCCTACACCCTTCCCCCGTCGCCCTCGACCATCCACCCCCACCCACACGAGCCGAGGCTCTCGCCCTCCAGCGCACCTCCAGCCCTCCGCAGTTTAAGTGATTTGCGACGCGGTGGAGCCGCCATGCAGATCCCTTTGCCCGTAGCCATATAACCCTCTCTCTTTGCTTCGTTCCTCTATCCTCTCATCCTCTATCCTTTATCCTCTCATCCACTCAACCTCTTCGTAACTATATACGTGTACACCCCTTCTATCGTGCTCTGCGCCCTTTAACCCCTTTAACACTGCCACCGACTAACCGGCGCGCCTAACCCGCGGCTTCGATATGCCGCGAGTGGGATTAACCGGTCTAAAGTGCAACGGGAAAAGGCGAAGGGGTGAAAATAGGGAAGAAGGGATTATAGTAGACGAATAGGTTAAGAAAAAAACTGATCGAAATTAAAACTGGGGGAGTGGGTTTCAGAGACTGTATAGCTTAATTTTCTTGGTTTTGACTTTTGGGAGTGATTATGGGGATGGAGGCTTAGAAGAAAATAAATTTTTGAATAAGGTACGTACCCCTGGAAAGCGTTTGTAGAAAAATATTTGAAACATAAAAAGGATTATATTTACGGAGAATAACAACCTTTTAACAACAGCTACTATAGGAATGTTGATCTGATTTAACCACATTCTCGAATGAAGTTATGACCTATTTTACAGTTAAGGGCTCCTAAAAAATTATACCCCATTTATGGTCTCATTTAGGGCACACTAAAACTACAATAAAAAAATTTCTGAAATTAACCCTCGTCCCTAAAAAACTATTCCTCAAATAAATTATTTCGACGTAAACCAACGCAAAGCCAACCTCCATGATGCTAAAACTGCTTTAGATAAAAATTATGCAATGCTCTTAAGCGAAGCAAGGCCATATTTTAGGGCTTATTTAGGACTCTCTAAAATCATAAAAAGACAACAACAAAAATCAACCCCAACCACCCAAAAAAACTCTTTACACGATATTTACGCCGATCTACCGTGTGTCAATAATTTTTTTTTTGTGTGGTTTCGAGATCCTGAAATGGGTCCTAAGTTAGGATGTAGTTCACAACTTAAATTAATGTTGTCAAGACAATAGTATTCTAAAAGGTCCCGAGCGATTTAAAAGATATAAGAAATTTTATTGGGGCTTATAGAATTTTACATTATTTTAATTATCTTCGAGAAATTCTTACCAAATTTGAGGGGTGTCGTAAGTTTCTTAAATATGTCAATTACTTTCACGGAATTTCGAGAATTTTCAAGAAATTTTAAAATACTTCAAAAGTTTTTGAAGAATTTTACATTTTTTCAGAAAACTTTTCAAAGATTTTGAAGTATTTTACAAAATTTTAAAGAACTTAACGAAATTTCAAGGAATTTTCAAACATTTAAAAAAGTTTCAAGGGTTTTTGAAGGTGGTCCGAAGACTGAAGAAGATTTTAAGGTTTTTTAAGATATTATAAAAGATTCCCAAGGTGTCCAGGAATTTCAAAACTTTCAAAGCAAATAACGATATTTAAAGTGATTCAAGGAGCTCTAATTTGTTTTCAAAGAATTTCTAAAATCTTACAGAATTTCACAACATTTCGAAATTTTAAAAATGATTTACGAAATTTCATACCATTACTGAAGATTCCAAAAAATCACACCTCAAGATATTTCGTGAGATTTCGAAATATTTTGAACGATTTAACGGAAGTCCTATTACTGACATGTATGTTTAGGAATTTTAAAAAATTTTATAGGGTTTTGAAGTATTTTAAGGGATTTCGGATAATTGTAAGCATCTTCAAAAAACTTCAAGAGATTCTGAATAACTGTCTCGGATTTTATGAGATATTTATAGAATTTCGAATACTTTAGAGTGTAGAATAATTTAATTTTTAACAAAACAAAATGTATTTCAAACCAACAATATAATGGTAGACTTTTCAACAAAAAGTGTAACTTTTAACTAAGAATAGTTGGATTTTCTCACTACGCTCTACTAATTCAATTCAAATTTTAAAAAAATAGAAAAAAGTGAATTTGATTAAAACCAGAGGAAAATAAAAATTCGTTTAAAAAAGGGGCAACATTAGAATCACTAGGAAGCATACTAAGCCCCCCACTTAAATTAGTAACGTAGTTTTGTGTGCGGCCCCTAATCTGTTCAGTTAATCTTTCGTCTAAATTCATATTTAAATTTTATAAGAACTCAGTAAAAGTATTTTTATATTAGTATCCTGTAGCTTAAACTCATTGTTTATTATTCCATTGATGGATGCATTAAATTAGATTTATATTTATTATTTTGAAATTGGGGAAGGAGAAGGTAAGGGGAAGAAATGGTCGGGGGGGGGGCAGTGGTGAATGGATGGGAAAGACGAAGTAGGGAAAAGAGAGAAAAGAATAGGAGCGGATGGTGAAGAAAAAAGCATTAAGGGGGAGTGAAGAAGGGATAGGAGGGATGAGACATGGAAGTGGGAAGAAGGTCAAAGCTTGGAAGTGGATGGGGGAGTACTAAAGCGGCTAAGGAAAAAGGGAGAAAGTTGAAAGGGTATATAGTGAGATAAGAGGGGATGGGGAGGTAGCAATGAGAAAAAGAACTAGGTTTGTCATAAAATCTTGGGGGATGGAAGTTACATGACAGAAGGGAGAAGGGACGTAAGAGTGTTGGGAGGGGTGGAGGGGCGAGGAGGGAGGAAGTGAATAAGCTTTGGAGAAGTAAAGAGGATGAAGGTAGGAATGTGAAGGGAGAAGTAACAAGGGAGAAGATATTTGCAGAAACGTATCAAAATTCAAAATATTGATGAGAGAGGAAAAAGGTAGCAATGAGGACGGAGAAGTAACAAGGGAAAAGAAATTTTTAGAAAAGTATCAAAATCAAATGAATCGATTTGCCATCGCGAGTAGAGTTGCCTCTCCTTTGTGACGCACTCTCGGCGACCGCGTTTGTCACGGGAAAAAAGGAGGGGCACTTCGAAAAAGCTTCAGAACTAGGATGGCCGGTGAATGTTAGTTGG
>NC_046662.1:24086898-24117961 GCF_010883055.1 Belonocnema kinseyi | reverse complement strand
GAACGACGACCCGGTTAGGACGATAAGGGATCCCGTGGAGCTTGATGGAATTCCATAGATCCACGTCGCCGTCGAGACAGAGTTGGCTAAGCAGCCATTTAAATGCAACCGATGTGTCTCGGGGAGCTATTACATCTGATGGACGGTTATTGACGCACGCTGGCTTATACGAAGTAGCTGTACCAGCCTCCACCCCCGCCCGGTGGAAACTCACCCTGTCGCAACCCCGCCGACGAACCCCACGAGATCCAACTGAGTTCAACTCGGCGTGCAAACCGAACGAGCGTCCCGTCTTTTCCAGAGATCGTACTTCTCTACATACTACATACGTATCAGCAGAGAACCGATCAACTACCCTTTTTTCGATAAAAACAATCCCTTTCAAAGGAGAACTCTGACCGTTTCGACTCCAGAGTCGACACTCAGAGGCGAATTAGTTTTCATTACTTTTGGAAAAATGTTACAAAGAGTTCAGGGTATTAATTGGTAATAAGAGAATGTTAATATTATTTCTCTTAAGAATTTACGTCGTGTAGAGACAATATTGGAATTTTAAAACTTATCTTTTGAAGAAATTTCCTACTTTTTTGTGCACGAAATATCATTATTTAGTGCGCCCAAACGTCACAAAAGCTCATCCGAACGGCCCAAAAACGTGCCAGTATATTCCAAATACTGCTTCTCAAACTGACAAATATTCCAAAGATGCTTCAAGGACGTATGAATGACGTTCCTAAATTTCGTGCCCACTGGGTAAGTGCCGACAAATAACTGCCCGACGAAAATCTACAGAAACACTTTCAGATTAAAAAAATTCATTTACTGAGTTAAATATTCTTTTTCTTTTTAAATTAATTGTTTTTACTAGAAAATTAACTATACCAGTTACAAGTTTATCACTTTGATGGAATATCGCTTTAAAATTGAACAGTTTGATTAAATTCTGTTTCTCTTTTTACTAAAAAATCTTTAATAACTCAAAGTTCAACTTTTTTGCTGAACATTATTCACTTTGATATAGCAATGCATCAAATTTTCAATTTGTCTTGACAAGTTTATCTTTTTTAATTGAAAATTCAATTATTTCTATGTAAATTTTCCTTTTTAGTGGAATTTACCTATTTTTATCTAAAATATGTTTTTTATTAAAAAATCAACCATTTCAGTAATTATTAAGAATTCATCTTTCTTGCCCAAAAATGTTACCATTTTGCTCAAATTAAAAAAAATATGTTAAAAAGTCACCCTTTATGGTTGGGAATTCAACTATTTTGTTAAACATTGCTTTTAGCAGAATATGTACTTTCAAGTTTATTATTAATATTTTCGACTGGAAATTTCTATTTTTCTATAATGTACTGCTACTTGTCTTGGAAATTCAATAATTTTATGGCATTTTTTTTTCTTTCTTGATCACAAAATATTCGTTGAAAATTCGTTTTTTGTAAGAAAATGTATTACATATCCCATTTTTATTTAAATAATTATTTCTCTTGATTAAAAATACCACTATCCAGATGTAAATTTGTGTCTGTTAGTTGAATTTAAGTGATTTACAGTTAACTTTAAAACATTTCTCGGTTTATATATCTTCCGTATATTTTTCCTTAAGAATTTATTTTACTTCATCAAAAATGAAACAACGTTCTTGAAATTTGAACTCGTTTATTACACTTTTTGTTTGCTGTTTAATTTTCCAAATTAAAAAATCAACTATCCATGGTAAGTTGAAATTTTTCTTTCTATTTGAAATTCAAGTATTTAGTTATAGTTTATTTTATTGGTTAAAAGAATTCAACTACTGGGTTGAAAATTGAAGTTGAATCTCAAAACTGAGTCGAGACATAGACCTTCCTCCTGCTTTTATGACCACGACAGGCAAAACGGCGTTAACTTGTCTTAAGTCCAGCCTTATCTTGTCTAAGACGACGTATACTTGACTCAAGATGAGCATTGTCTTGGCTGAGATTATCGAATCTTTTTGGGAAATAAGATTAAAATTGATGAATGAAAAATTTGTAATTATTAAATTAGTTATTTTTATTTTAAAAATTTAGAATCGGTGGGTCTGAACGAGTATAACCCTTAAAAATTTTCTTCAAAAAAATAAAAATTGTAACTTTCTAGAAGGACCTCCTAAGCGGTTAGAAATACGTAAAAACAAACAACATTTTCAGTATCATCTTAAAACAAGTATAATAAAAATAACAATCCGTAAATAAGTTGATTTAATATATATTGTATAAAAATATATAAGATTGTATAAAAATATATAAGATTGTTTAACCATTAACAAAGATTAGCTTTTATGACTGTTAGAAATAACCTTTTGTTGGGGCAGGTATACGATCGAAGTGATAAGTCCTCAAGTTGACCTTTTCGACTGCAGCATGTCTTGATTGGGAGCAATTCAAGTCGAAGCATTTTTATTCGGGCTTGTAGTAAAACTTCACTTTTGTTTGAAAATTTATTTATTCAGTATAAAATTCAAATACTAGGTTAAGAACTAAACAATTTTATGAAAGTTAATTTTTTTAATTGCAAATTATGTTTCTCAACTGGAAATTTAAGTATTTTAATTTTATTTGGAAACTTATCTTTTTTAGTTGAAAATTCAACTATTTAGTAGATAATTAAACTTATTTGGTAGAAAATTAATCTTTTTCTTGGTTGACAATTAATCTTTTTAATTGGTAATTCAACTACAATGCTGAAATTTGAACTTTTTTTGATAAACTCATTTTTTGTAAAAGTTCATGAATTTTCTTGTAAAATTTCTTTTTCTTGTTTGACCCTAAATGTTTTTATTAAAAAATTAAACCTTTTTATGTTGAAATATAAATTATGCATATTTTGTTGAGAATTCACCTTAATTGGTATAAAATTCAAACAACTTGGTTAAAAATTGAACTTCTCTGTTAAAAATTTCTATTTTTTTTGTTAAAGTTTAACTTTTTGGTTAAAATTTAATGTTCCAAACTAAATTTGAAATATTTGATTTTCAGTTAAAATACATCTTTTGTATTTGAAATTCAAGTCTTTGCTGGAAAATCCATCTTACTTGGTTGAAAGTTGAACTACTTTTTGAAAAGGTTTCTTTTTTTTTTAAGTAATTATCTTGTTACTTGAGAATTCATCTATTTAGTTGAAATTGAACTATTTTCTAAAAAATCATTTTTTTGTTGTTAAACAAAAAATGCTTTGGAAATTTTTTTTTTTATTTGATTAGACATATGATTATTTTATTTGAAATTTTTTTTTTTGTTAATCAATGATTCTAACATAAACATTCCTTTTGTGTTTGAAAATATATCTTTCCTAGTTGAGGATTCAACTGTTTGGTTTAAAATTCACCTTCTAATATAAATCTATTGGTTTTATTAAATTATCTAGAAGTGAGATTCAGAGCCAGGGGAATCTAAAGAAATACTTTAAGGATGAAAACAAAATTAATTTCTAGAGCCACAGAAATATATAAACCAATATACGAAAATCGGAATTTTTCTTTCACCCTAAGATTACACATTTTATGAAACATTCAGTGTTTTGGAAGTATTATGTTGCTAATAAAAAACCTTCAATTTTGAATAAATAGTTAAACAAGTGCTATTTCGCAGATATCAAGAAAGTTGTTAAAAAATTAATTCTAGATCCGAGAAACTGTATCATTTTGATATAAAGCTAATAATCAGAATGATATCCAACGGTTTTGATATCGGGTTGGAATGATAGATTGAATCCAATCCTGATGATCAGAGGCAAGTCTTAGTAACAATTTTGACGAGAACTATTTTAGTTGATGATAAAAATTACAAAATTTTCATTTAAATTATATATTTTTTATATCTGAAGTGACTAAAGAGATTTGAGACCAGAATAAATTCAAGAAGATGAGTCAGGGTTTATAAGAATGATCTCTCCAAAGTCTCTGAAAACTGCAAAGTGTGTGTATAAAACTCGATTACGTACGTGTATAAACCGGCATTCTCGGAGGTTTCGACAGAGGAATTTTCGCTAGATCGAAGAGTCACGAAGCAGAGTGTAAGAGCAGGGTAACAACCGACGGTTCGAGCAAATCCGCTGACGGTGAGGTTCCTTGATTGGCTCCATCCGCAGACCTACGTGTTCGTCACAACAGCTCACTCCTAGAATCTAGCTCTGCTCTTTTTTCCTTTCACCTTCTCACCAAGAATATCAGAATTCGCGTTTCAATTTCAACCCTAGAGGAAAATGTCTCCAACACCCTCAGATTTAAAAATTTCCTTTTTGAAAGAGTACTATGATAGAAGCTTCTGAGACCATATCGGATACTGTATTTCAAATTTTCAGCTTGTATATTTTCCTTTTATTTTGACAATTTTGAAATTGCAGTGGGTTGTTTCCAAATCTTCTCATTTTCTCCCTTCAGACTCTCTTCACTCCTTTCTATCATATCCAATCCTATCCCATCCAGTCCCGTTTAATGCTACTCTATTTGATACTGTCTTATCAACTTTTCCCTCAATTTCCTTCCTTCCCCCATCCAACTCTAAATCCGTGACCCTCACTCCCTACTTCAACAACTCTTGTGTCACCCCCATTCATCCACTCCCTATTTTGCTTACCCTCTTTCCTTTTTCCCATCATCAAACGCTTCCTACTTCTCGTTTTATACCCCCATACTCTCCTTCCGCCTCTATACCTCCTTTTCTTACTTCCTCCCCAGAAAAGGAAGTACAGCGGACAGGCGGAAGCTCGAAATAAAATATAAGAGTTTCTGTTGTATCTCAAAAAACCTAATAATAAGAATAGCATAGGCTATTTAGTATAGTATTTGTAGCTTGTTCCCAAATCTCCTCTTTTCCCTCTCACTCACTACTTTCTTCATCAGTCCTTTCTATCCATTTCTACCCCATCCTGTCTTCTATGATATTAACCTACTCACCCTTGCTCACTTTCTTCCCTGCCCTTTCCACACCTAAATCCACGGCATTCCCCTTTCCTATTTCGCTAACACCTACTTCAACCTCCACTTCCCTACCCCATTTCTACTACTCACTGTCATATAACAGAGCCTCAGATTTACTTCCCTATTAACCCGCCCTACTTTCCTTGACACCTTCTTTACAACTCTCATACTTCCCCTTGTATGTCACTATACTACTCTCCTATCAAAGTAGTTGCCGCGCATAGAAAAAAGGATTTCGTAACCTATTAGGACGTTAAATGAGCCGTTCAAACATCAATCTCTCATACTTTCCTTCTCCTATAATTTTCAACTTCTAATCCCACTGCATTCCTTTACTTTCCCTTTCCTCATTTCAACCTTTGACCCCTTCACCAACTTTTTTCTCCTCTGCTTCCCCCTCTTATCACATATCCAGCTAAGATAACCTTTCCTCTACATCCCTGTCCTATTCCGTCCTTCAAACATCCCTTCTGCCATACTTTCCTTCTCCTATACTTTCCCTCTGCTACTCTCTTACAAGCCCCTATTTTTCCTTCCCTATCTTTAACCTTCGCAGCCCCTTTACCAACTTTTTTCTCCTCTGCTTTCTCACCTCATCACTTCCACAGCTACCTGATGATGAATTTTCCACAAAAATTGAACAGTTGAATTTTCATTCTGGAAAATTAATTTGTATTAACTTTTGAATTAAATTATCAACAGATAAGTGACAGCAGATTTTCACTCTTTCCATTTACTTAATTTTCATATCGATGTACTAGCATAGTCAATTTTCAAAGTATATTCAGACAACTTAAAGGGCGAAATAATTTTTAATAGAAAAAAAATTACGAATAACTATCTACTTTTTCGTTTCATTTGTTTGTTTGATTTTTAATTTATATAATTATAATTAGACTGAAAAAGGTGAGAAAATTTAAAAAGATTAAAAATTTTGTTAGATATGTCAAATCAGAATTATAACAAAAAAGTTATTCTTCAAACAAATAGTTGAATTTGAAAACAAAAAGATGTTTTCGCAACAAAACATGTAAAAGTTGATATTTCTATCCAAAAATATTTTGATTTTAAATGCAAACAGTTAAATTTTTGGAAAAAAAACAAAGAAATTCTCAACACAATAGGTAAATTCTCAACAAAAAAAGATTAATTTTCAATAACTTGTATTTTTAAGTGAGAAACATCAAATATTTTCTGAAAAAGACGAAGTTTCTACAAAATCATTTAATTTTTTAACTTGAATATATTAATTTTCTGCAAAAAAAATTATTTGCATCAAAATAATTAAATTCTTACTAAATACACCAATTTTCTGTCAAAAAGATTAATTTTCTACCAAAAAAACTGTATTTGCAACTAAAATAATAAATCTTCGACTAAAAATTGACTTTTTAATAAATTAGTTTAACTTTTAACCAATCATTTATACATTCAAACAATGAAGAAAAAATATTTAAAAATTTAAGTTTTGACATGTCAATCTAAGTAAGTTTTCAGTTTAGCATTTCATTTGTATTTTAAATAAAAAACAAAATAAATTTTGACCAGAAGTAATGAACCAGAAGAATGAACTGTTTGAAAATCCGTCAGATTCATTTTGACCAATTTTGTAAATGGTTTGTGAAATGGACGTAAAAATAAGGGTAATTTTGTATTACCCTTTTAGGCAAGCCCTTAATCGTCACAAATTGAATATGCTCGTCCTCTTGAAATAAATGTTGCAGATTTTTTCTCTTTCCTCTTGATTGTCAATAAAACGATTTTGAGAAGAAATAAAGTACTATAACTGTATATGGTCCCTAACGGAACGACAATGAAAGCAGCCATTATTGCGAAAGTATCACCCTCCTCTTTGTTTTCATATCGATAGAAAACAGGACGAAATGAGCATCCAATAACAATGCGGCCTAGAGTCGAATACGAACGATCGAATTATCCAATTTTTACGCTTTTCTTTTAACGTTGTTTTCGAGTTTGTTTTAGGATACCACATTTACTTATTTTACTGTCTTCCAAAAGAATAGAAATCCCATTAATATTTTCCTTTCCTTCTTATATCAGCTTCTCAATAATTTTATACATTTGGAAGCAAGTAGTTGATTTTTCAAGCCAAAAGGAAGAATTTTTTAAAAACATTTGAATTTTTAATGTAAAGAATTAAATTTTCGAAAAACAAGTTGTTTTCGTTCAAGTTTCAAAGCTAAGAAGTTGAGTGTTTCAGAATGAAACAAAATTATTTTAGGAAAGAAAGTTAATTTTCAACCAAGGAAGAAAAATTCTCTACAAAATACTTGAATTTTCACAGAAAAATTGAGTCGTTAAATTTTTAGATTAGAAAACTCATTTTCAACAGAAAAATAATTTTCAACCACATGTATTGAACCAAAAGTGTAGAATGTTGAACAAAATAGTAAAACCTTTTACAAACATGATGTATTTTCAAAAAACACGATTAAATTTTTGTACTTAAATAGATACATTTTCAACCAAATAAATGATTTTTTTACCAAATAGTTTAATTTTCTACCTAAGTAGTTTTATTTTCAACCAAAAATATCACTTTCCAACGAAAAGCTCATTATCAACCAAATGATTACATTTTCTGAGAAACGTTCTAAATTTTGACCTAAGAAATGAATTTAAACAAATTATTTTGCAGCCGAGTACTTTGATTTTGTACGAAATTAAAAAAAAATCAAAACCTAAAATACGCATTTTCTGCAAAACAGCTGGATTTTCGACACCAAAAAGAAAGTATTTTTTCACGTAGTTATATTTTTGACCAAGTAGTTGATTTTTCAACCAAAATAAATAAAATATCAGCGAAACAAATAACCGTTAAAATTTCAAAACACAAAAATTCAGTTTTAAATTATTAACATAGTAATAAAAAAACAAAGATAAAATAACGAAAGATGATGATTTTTTGACCAAGCAGATTAATTTTTTAACAAAAAATTAATTTTCAACAAAATACGTCGATTTTCAGATAGCAAAGACGAAGTGTTAACAAAAAATGGAATAGTTACATTTCTAGCAGAGGAAATTAATTATTGAAATTATTGAAGTTTCAAGCTAAAGAAAATAATTTAAAAAAAATTATTTGCAGTCAAGTAGATTAATTAACAAACCAATTTAATTTTGAACCGAAGAGATGAATTTTCAACAACAAAAAATGTATTTTTTGCAAAATAGTTCAACTTTCAATCAAGTAGTTGAATATTTAACCGAAAACATGGGCTTTTAAGGAAATAGTTGAATTTTAAACAGAATTATTAAATTTTGAATCAAAAAGCAAAGTTTTTATCAAAATGAGACAAATGGGTCATATCTGGTCGCTCCCTAGGCAGTCTAGAACTCAGTCCTATGCTACTTGTTTTCAGTACCAAATTTTGGAAACTAATGAACAGTTTTCAAATCATTATTTTTTTCTGAATCATTTTCTCCTAAGGATTCTTAAAAGAGAATGATGAGTCAAAAATTACAAAAATAGTGTCACTTAATTTGTGGATGCTTCCTTTTCCTTTAACGAATTTTAAAAAATACAAAATATAGTTTCTTTCAATAAAAGTTAATTTTTCTAAGTAGAAACAACTTTTTCAGCTGTGAGAAAAATTTTTTATTACATTTATAATGTCAATCCTGAAATTCAAGGGTGAAGTGTAAAGTATAAAAATCATCACGCATTTATGCTGCAACCACCTGTTGGAACTACGCAGAAACGGAAACACGCCAAGCTGGACATGAATGCTGCTTGTTACATTGTTTGAAACTTAGAACTTGACAACCAATTTCGAGGCATTAATATATCCTTAAAATATTTTTCTTGAGAAAGAAATTTACTGTAATTAAAAATCATGATCCACAATTCTAAATAATTTGTTTTAATGAACCAATTCCCAGATTTTTAAAAATATTTTGAGTATTTGGAAATATTTTGAATTTTGAAGAGTCAAAAAGGTTTCTATAAAATCTAATTTGAAGTTTTTGGCCGATAATTACAAAAAGATTTCTTGATTCATGTCAAAACTAAAAGTTCTGTTTCTTGATTATTAGTTGCTGATAAGAGGAAAATAATGTTTTATTAAAAAAGTAAACTACTTCTGAAAGTACGGAGGGAAAGTTTTTGACGAAAATCAGAATTTTCAGCATTTTTTTGGAATAAGGATTAAGATTAGGATTATTTTTAATGGTCAAGAAAATAAATAATAATGTGCAATAAAGTGTTAAAATTCATAATTTTATACTTCTGAATTTTTATGTTGAATTTTACAATTTCTTTTGTCAAGACCTTCAATTTTGAAATTAAAATTGAAATCGTCGAATAAATTTGAAAAAATTATATTTTTAAATAACTCAAATGTACTAAAAATAGGTAAATTTTTAAGTAGTTTAAGTACGCAGAAGTTTTCATATTACAAGAGAGTTTGCGTAGTTGATGTGCAAGAAATCAGATCGCAAAAAGAAATAGTTTTTCAATTATTTAAAAAATCAAAATAATTGTATCGATAATGATATTTCTGACGAAAAGTCTGATATCGTTAAAACAATTTTTCATAAACAACAAATTGTTTAAAGAAATAACTTTCTTTAGAGATTGTTAACTTTTTTCTACATTGAAAGCTGTGGAGAATATTAATATATAATTTAGAAATAGTTTTATTCAGATATAGTTTAAAATTTTTATTGCTTCGAATTAAAAATTATTTAAATTATCAAGTTTTCAAGTTTCAAGTATTCAACTTTAAACGCTTTTGATTGGAAATAATACGATTTAATTTTGTCTGAATTTTAAATGAACTAATTAAAAAAATTATAATATAAAATTATTTAATTGAATAAGTGGTTTAAAATATTGTTTAAACCCTCAATATCTAGAAATTTGTTTAATAATAGGTTTTTAATTCATTCATATATTTGACATTAGGAAACAAACATTTTTGTTCATCAAAAGGAAAAGTTTCAGAAGTATTATAGATTCAGCATCTGAAAAGCCTTATAAAATAAATCATTTGCCCCAGTGAATTAAAATACCATTAATCGTCACAAAAAAAGGTAAAAAATTCTAGAAAGCTCGTGATCGAAGCGAAAAATGTTTATTGACTGCAGAACAAGCGGAATTGGTTTCCCGACGGGGTTGTAAATTCAAAGAAACGTCGTTCTCATTCGCTGGGGTTGTATTACTTACGATCCTGTTTACTCTGCCTTCGAATTTATATCTCGTTACGAAAACGTCATTCCCTGTTGAAGCGATAAAATAAATTTGAGGCAAACGATTCTTGCAGATTGACCATCGCTGTAGAAATTCACCAAATTTTTTTCCCAACCCTTTCCTTATTTTCAAACAGAAGGCTTTTTTTTATCAAAAAAGTAATTTTTTTGTTTGCAAAATGTATGCATTTCCCACCAAATAGTTGATTTTCCAACTGAAAATTAATATTTTTCTGACAGAAATTGCAGAGTTCATTCTTTAGTTAAAAACATTAATTTTGAAACATACATGAAAAAAATGTTTAACAAAATATTAAAATTTTTGACCAAAATAGGATAATTTTAAAGAGTTCTTTCTACAAAAAAATTATTAATTATAAAAGACAGACTTTCTATCAAAACTGCGATGGTTAAATTATAGTTTTAGTTTTTATGTTGGACTGGAAAATAGACATTCCGAACCAAAAAATTAATTTTTTAAGAAAAATGTAATTTTTGATATTTATACAATAATCTTTTAATTTTTCATTTAAACAAAAAATATTGATTCAACCAAAAAATGCGAATGAATTTTCAACACAATAATTGAATCCTCAAACAAAATTTCAACCAAATTGAAAATTTTCTAAAAAACCGTTGAATTTGCCACAGGACAATATTTATTTTGAAAACAAAAATATTATTTTAAATCGATAGTTAAGTTTTCTACCATAATAATTGCATTTTTATCGAGAAAAATACGTATTTCAAATTAAACCGTTAAATTTGCAATAAAAACCGATGCTTGTTTAATTGAATTTTTGCATTTCTATTAAAATAGTTAAATTTTCACCAACACAGTTTTA
Organism: Belonocnema kinseyi; assembly: GCF_010883055.1. Lineage (NCBI taxonomy): Eukaryota > Metazoa > Arthropoda > Insecta > Hymenoptera > Cynipidae > Belonocnema > Belonocnema kinseyi. The sequence continues at coordinate 24,106,957 of NC_046662.1, read as the reverse complement.
TTTTTAACCAAAAAATGTAAAATTTTCAGCAAAACGAATTTGCAACTAAATATTTGAATCCTCAAGTAAATCAGAATGATTTTCAACCAGTTATATCTTTTAACAAAAACATAAATTTTCAAATAAGAGCTATATTTTCAAGCATGAAACAGCCTTAAGTCAAGAAGGAAACAAAATTTTAACATAATTGTTGAATTTTTTTAAAAAAAGTTGATGTTTTTACCAACATAGTTAAATTTTTAAACCAAAAATATGAATTTATAATAAAACAGTTAAATGTTTAACACAAAAGGATAACTTTTTAATAATATTGTCGAGATTTTTGTTTAAATAATAAAAGTTTCATACAAGCAGTTCCAGCGATAAGTAAATAAATTTTAGATAAATTGTAAATTAGAGAATATCAGATTAAATAAATATTGAAGTCAATTTTTAATACTTATGAAATATTAAGTTAGAAAAATTAAAATTTTCCTTAAAAATCATATTAATTTTCAACTGCGCTTTTTAATTTTGCACTACAATGTTGAAACTTGTATATTTTTTTCTTTAAAATTCACCTATTAAAATAAAAACGATTCTATTTCAGTTAATTGTTCAACTATTTTATTGAACTGCATTCCTGTAAATTCGAGTGTTGAAAACTTGATTTTTTGGATTGAAATGCAATTTCTTAACCATAAGTTATATAATTTAATTTTCACTTGAATATGTGCCTTTTTGGGATTAAAATTTAACTATTTTTTGACAAATTAATCTTCTTAAATTGAAAATTAAAATACTTCGTCAAAATTTGAAACACATTGTCGAAAATTTCTATATTTTATTGAAAATTGGTCATTTTTGTAAAACTTATCTTCTGAGTTGAAAATGAATATTTTCGGTTAAAAAAGCAATTCTTGCTTAAAAGTTTAACAACTGCTACGTTAATAATTGATTTTCTGATTTGAAATTCGTAAGTTTTGCTGAAAATTGTTATTTTTTCTGAAACTGCATCTTCTTGATTGAAAATTAATATGTGCAGTTAAAATGTATCTGCTGGCTTGTAAACAAATCTTTTTGGTAGAAAATTCAACTAGGTGGTTAAACGTCATTATTAAAAATTCGTTTTGTGTGTTCAGTATTCACAATTCCAGTGAGAAATTCTTTCCTGTGGTTTAAAATTACTGATTCGTTGAAAATTCCTTTCTTCTTGGTAAATCTGAATAGTTTTATCTAAAAATTTAATTATTCCACTTTTAGTAGAAAAATTATCTCATACCTAAAAACTCAAATATTCGTTTAAAAACTGATCCTTTTTAGTTGAGAGCCTAAATATTCTATTAAGAGTTTAACTACTTTTTTTAAAATTCATATGTTTGGTGGTGATTCTTTTCTCTGGTTCAAATTTAATTCCTTTTGATTCTTTTTCTTAATTATTTTTTTTATTGAAAAGTGTAAATATTCCAGTTTTGCTTAAAATTTTTTTTTTTTTTTTGTTAAAAATTCAAGTATTGGCTGGAAATGTATCTATGTTTATCTTTTTGGTTCAAAATTGAAATTAGTAGAATCTTGAATTACTTGGTTAAAAAATTCTATTTTTGGTGAAGACTGATCACTCTGGCTGAAAAGTTACCTTCTTTATTTAAATTTTATTATTTTGGTAAAAAACAAATTTTCTTGCTAAAAAAAACGATCTATTTTTTTGACTGAAAATCAACTTTGTTCAACGTCGTTCTCATTCGCTGGGGTTGTATTACTTACGATCCTGTTTACTCTGCCTTCGAATTTATATCTCGTTACGAAAACGTCATTCCCTGTTGAAGCGATAAAATACATTTGAGGCAAACGATTCTTGCAGATTGCTCATCGCTGTGGAAATTCACCAAATTTTTTTCCCAACCCTTTCCTTATTTTATTTGAAAATTCAACTCCTTCGTGAAAATAGTCGTATGTTCGGTAGAAAATTCAATGATTTTGTAGAAAATTTAACTGTTTCTTCAAAACCTTATATATTTGATTGAAAATGTATATATTTTTTTGCAAATTTATCTTCGTTCGTAAAAACGAACAGATTTTATTTAAAATACAATTTTTTCTGCGACAAGGTATCAACTATTATATTTTTTATGAGAATTTATCTCATTAGGTCACAATTTTTTTTTTAAATGAAAATTTAACCATTCCGTTAAAAACTTAACTGACTAGTTTTAAATTAACTTTTTAAAGGGAAATTCCTATTCTCGGGGTGAAAATTCAACCTTTATTTATAGAAAATTCGACTTTTTGGTTTTAAAATTCATTTATTTGGTGAAAAAATGTATGTATTTTCTTAAAATGTATTATCTCTCGTAACAAATTATTTTTCTCACTTCAATATTTAATTATTTAGTTCAAAAATTATGTGTTCTGTTGCGAATCGTCTTTTTTATTTAAAAATGAACCTCTTTAGGTAAATTTTTTTTTAATTTAACTGTTTGCTTGCAAACAATTCTGTTTTAGTTTCGGATTTAACTCTTCTGTTGTAAAGTCGTTTTTTTATTAAAATCAAGTGTTTTTTATTTCAAAAATATGCATGGTGAAAATTGTTGACATTTCATCTTTTTTGATGAAAATGCACACTTGTTTGTAAGATGAATTTCACTATTAATTCACCAAAATTGAAAGAATTGCCCACATTACGTGAGGTTATCGCGTTTTCTAAAGTTCCTAGCTTTTAGAATTCCTTCAAACGCGGAAAAATGTCTATCAATCTTATTTCAATCACTGAATTTCGTAACATTTACGAAATCTCTATTTTTCGTAACTTTATCCAATTTCTTTGGAGAAGCGTATTTTCAACATAAAATATGGAATTTTAAAACAACAAAAAAAGAAGGTAAAAATCGCTGAAAAGTAAACTTTTTATTTCGAATTAGAAAAATTTATATTGATAATCTATATTTAAAGTGAAACAAGAGAGCAAAAATTTTCATGGGCTTAGGCTTCACTGTCGGACTTTTCTGGATTGTAAACAAATTTTCAATCCCCCTTTATGTATGTAATAATATTGGGTAATAATTTAAGAAAATTATAATTTATCCTTAATTAAAAATGTCTTTATTATCCATGAAATTATAAATCCTTTGATTCCAAAATCCCTCAGGATCAAAAGTTGGAATCGGTCTCTCAATTCTGATACTCGCGAGTAGTATTCAAGATGGTGGAAGAGGGTCGGGGTGATAAAGGGTGGGAAGTGATAAGGGAGATCCCGAGGGGTGTAAGAGGTGTAGGAAAGCGTGATATTATCGCTGTAGAAATATTACTCAGAAAATTGCAGGCGTGACTTCGTCCAGCCTCGTTAATTACCGTAAATTACCCATAATTATAAGAACTGTAAAAGTTTTTACTATCGTCGTGGGGCAAGTCGCGAGAGGGGACTCTGAGGTGGGAGCAAGTAAGGTTGGGAAAATCGGGGTCGTGATGCAAAGTCGCGTTGGGGAACACTATGTCTGCAAATTTCACCGAGGTGTAACCTCACTCTTTAAACTGAGGTGCAAGTTTTCATTTATAAACTTACCTTCTACAATTACCTACCTTCTGTCAAAAACTTTCCTTCAACATACAACAACCCTCTTTTGACGAATTTTTTTATATATTACAAGAGGTTGATCAGAGCTTGTAGTTTTCTTTCAATCCCACCAATTCCCTACTAAAATTCTATTAAATGACTTTTTATTTGCTAAAATATTATTTGGTAATAGCAACCCATTTTTCAAAAAAATCACTTATATTGTATAATCGTGAAGTTACCGTTAAGCATTCCAATACATCTATCGAATTTGTGAAACGACAATTGTGCATAAGGAATTTACAGAATTCATGAAATTCAAGGAATTCGTGAAATTCAGGGAACTTATGAAATTCAGGGAATTCCTTGAATTAACGGAATTCATGTAATTCAAATTATCCAAAAAATTGACTGTAATCATTGAATTCACAGTGTTCATGGAGTTTAAGGAATACATTAAGTTTCTGAAATTCACAGAATTTAATGAATTCAAAGATTTCTCAGAATTAAAAGAATTTCCAAAATTCAAAGAATTAAGGGAATCTTAAAAATCTACGGAAATCAAAAAGTCAATGAAATTTATGAAATTCAAGGAATTTATCAAATTCAAGGAATTTAAAGAATTTATGGAATTTAATAACTTTATGGAATTCACGGAATTGATGAAATCCAAAGAATTCTCGAAATTGAATAAAATCACGCAATTCACTGTGTTTATGGAATTTAAGAAATTCACGGGATTCAATGCATTCAATGAATTCTCGGAATTAAAAGAATTCACGAAATTCAAGGTATTAAGAAAATCATATGAATTCACGGAAATCAAGAAATTAAATGAAATTTATATAATTCTAAGAATTTATGGAATTTCCGAAATTAATGGAATTCACTAAAGTGATGGAAATCAGGAAATTCACGAAACTCAAAAAATTCAAGAAATTGACTGCAAACACGAAATTCACAAGTGTTCATAGAATTTAAAGCATTCATTAAATTTATTAAATTCACGGAATTCAAGGAGTTCCCGGCATTAAAATAATTCACGGAATCCCTAAAATTCAACAAAATCAAAAAGTTAATGAAATTTATGGAATTCAAAAATGTATGGAACTGAAGTATTCATTAAATTTGAATAATTAATTGAATTCAGGTGATTCATTGAATTCATGTTATTCAAGAAATTCCAGAAATTAAAGGAATTCGTGGAAGTTATAGAATTCATAGAATTCACTAAATTTATGGAATTTACGGAATTCATGGAATTCACAAAATTTATGGAATTTACGGAATTCATGCAATCCAAAGAATTCTCGAAATTGACCGTATTTACGGAAATAAAACTGTTCATGGAATTCAAGGAATGCATTAAATATATTAAATTCACAGAATTCAATGAAATCGAGAAATTCTCGAAATCAAACCTATTCACGAAATTCAAGGAATTTTCGGAATCCATGAATACCATGAATTTCGGAATTTCCATGATTTTGGCGAATTACTTGAGTTCTATTAATTCCCTAAATTCTTTGGATTCCGTGAATTTCTGAAATTTATGAATTCAGTGAATTTCGTGAATTCAGTGAATTTCGTGAATTCCGTAAATTCCTGAATTATTTTGATTTTGCGAAATCGTAAAATTGCTCAATTCAGTGAATTTCTTAAATTCGGTGGATTCCTTGAATTCCATGAATTCTGAAAATCCATTAAATCCTTGAATTTTGGGCGTTATACACATTCCGGGAATTCTGTTAATTTTATCAATTCCACGAATTCGCTAAATTCCATAAATTCTTCGAATGCCATGAATACACGCGTTATATACTAGGTATTAACAAAAGTATTATAAAATTCTAGTTCAGGTGAGGTACCAAACGAATGCCAGCATTTGACAACTAAACCATTGTTTATGATAGCGTTAACTTACGTTTTCGAAATAAACTTCTTATACATGCAGTGGAATTTCCTTCATTTTTAATGGATTAAATTATAGATATTTTTTTGAATTTTCAGCAATTGAAAAGTTAGGTATTTTAGCAGTTGAATTTTCAACAGTTAAAAATTAAATTTTGGAGATTTTTCAACATTTAAAAATTTATCTATTGAGAATTCAATTTGCTTAAATTGATCATGAATTTACATTTTACCTGTTGAAAATTGAAAAGATTTGAAAAAATTGAATTGTAAGAAAATGCATCTTAGGAAACTAAAATTTTCTGCAATCTTATTTAGTTTAATTTTGAACTGTTGAAAATTAAAGAAAATTGTATTTTCAGCTGTAAAAATTCATCTGTTGACAAATTAAAAAAATTAAGAATTGAACTGAATTCTTAACTATGGAAAATTCAATTTTTAATTTGCAACTGGAGGAAATTTCAATTGTAAAAAAGCAGCTTTTAAAATTTCAATTTTCTGCAACAAAAGAAAATGGAAGGAAGTTAAATTTTCAATTTTTATTTTGTTTTTTACAGACCAATTAACAAAGTTTGAAAATTCTAATTTTTAAATTTTTCGAAAATAAAAATTTCAATTAACGCTTGACAACTAAAGGGAATTTAAGAAAATTGGAATTTAGGGTTTCGTCAATTTTCTACGCTTATATTTCAAACAGTTAAGAATTCAATTTACTTGCATGTGAAGAACACTTAAAAATTAACTGTTGAAAATTCAATTTGCTTGAATTCCTAATGTTTTTATATTTGACTTCTTAAAAATTTAACTGTAAAAATTGAAGAGAGTTGAAAAAACGAATATTAAATTTTCTTCAATTTCAGGCATTTTAATTTTCAACTGTTAAAAATACAATTCGCTACAATTGCCAATAGTTACAAGTTTAACTTTGGACAATTCTTATTTTCCACCGTTGACTTTTCAACAGCTTAAAATGGAAGAAAATTCAAAATTGGATTTCATCAGTTTAATTTTTTATTTTCTTTCATTTTCAGTATTTACATTTTCTTTTGTTTGAACCGTTAAAACTAAAACTCCTAATACGAAAAGGAAACTGAAATTTGACTTCGCAAACGTTTTAATTTGATTCTCCTAATCATTTTCTTTAATTTCAAATTGTCTCCTTTTTATGACAGTTTAAAATTGATCCACTGAAAATTTTTAATGAAATAAAACAGAAACTGTTTAAAGGCCATATTTCTTTCATTCTTAACCGTTCAATATTAAGCGTTTGAAAATGTAACGTTGAGTATTCAATAATCTTTGTTTGTGGAATGTTTAGTTTTTAATAATTCAATTCCAACATTTTAATTCAACTGATAAAAATTTAGTTTTTCCCATACTTGAATTTTCAGCCAAGGAAAATTCAATTTTTAATTTGCCTTCATTAAAAATTCAAATGCTAAAAATGCTTTTTTTTAATATCTATTCAATACAATCTTTATTTTTTCAATTTTCAACTGTCAAAAATTAAAGATAAATTAATTTTTAAGTGCTTGAATTTTAACTTTAAGAAGAGACAAAAATTTGTAATTGAAGGAAGTTCAACTGCATAAAATTCAAGAAAATTGAAAATGCATTTTCTGAAAATTCAATGTTAAACATTTAAAAAATAGAAAATTCTTAATTGAATTTTCACCTGTTAAAAAGTCAATGTTTATGAAATTTCAAATTTCTTAGATTTTTAATAGATTAATTTTTAGCAGTTGGAAAATAAAATAAAAATTAACTGCTAAGAAATTAAAGAAAATTGAACTGTTAAAAATTCTACTATTCAAAATTTAAATGTTGAAAATTCAAGTTTTAATATTTGATCTCAATATCTAACAGTATAATTTTAAATTGTGTGAAATTAGAGAAAGTTCAGTTGCTAAAAACTGATAAAAATTGAACATTCAACCGTTAAAAATTTGGTTTGAATTTTATTCAATTTTTAATCCTTAAAAACTTACGTTTTAAAAATTAAATTTCTGAACATTTAATTTTCAACAATTAAATTTTAAATTGTTGAACCTAGTTTTCAAAAGTTTAATTCTATAACTTATAATTGAGAAACAAATTAATATTCAAATTTTTTTAATTTTATTTAATTTTCTATCGTTCGGAATTTAAGTGCTAAAATTAAACTGCAAATAATGTATTGTCTTACAATTAAATTTTGAATAGTTAAACACTAAGAAAATTGAAGAAATTGCAACTAATGTGAATTATATACAATTGAAATAGAACAATTTAAAATTCCATTTTCAAGAATTTGATTTACAAGTAATGGAAATTCAAGAAAATTGAATTTCCTGCAGTCGAATTTGGAATTTTTGAGAGGTTAAGAAAATTTTAAATTAATGGAAATTGTGAATTACAAGAAGGAAAATGAAAGAAAATTTTTCACTGTAGAAAGTTTCTAATTTCATTTATCTAAATATAACTTTTCATCAATTTCAATTTTTATTGAAACTTTTGAAAATTTTAATAAATCCATCATTTTTAATTCAACTGATAAAAACTTATTTTTCCCCATACTTGAATTTTTAGATTTAACTGTTGAAAATTGAAAAAATAGCATTGAAAATTCAATTTATTAACATTTAGTTTCTTATTTTATTTAATTTTTAAGAACGGAAAATGTAATTTCTAATTTTTATCCTTAAAAAAGTTATTCGTAAGAAATAAAACTTCGGAAATGTCTATTCTCTACAATCTTCATTTTAAAAATTTTAAACAGTTTAAAATTGAATTTTTAACTGTTTGAAATTGAATTTTTAACTGTTTGAATTTTAACTGTTGAAGATAAAAGAAAATTTAAAATTGAAAGAAATTCAACTGCATTAAATTCAGGAAAATTGAAAATGCACTCTCTGAAAATTTAATGTTCAACATTTAAAATACAAAATTTAATTTAATTCAATTTTCAACCATTGAAAATTCAAGTCTCACTAGCTTAACTGCTAAAAATATACAATTTAAGCTAAAACTTCTTTAAATTTAATGTTTAACAATTTGATTCCCAACTAATGGAAATTCAAGAAAACTGAATTTTCAGCAGTCGAGTTTTGAATTGTCGAGAAATAAAAAAATTTCAAATTGAACAAAATTGTAAATTGTAGGAAAGCGAAAATTTCAAGAAATTTGAAATAGTAGGAAATCAAAATTTTACTCATGTAAAAGTATGTTTTGATCAATTTTCAATTTTTACTGATCTCCAATAGTTCAATTTTCAACGGCTAAAATTTGATGACAATTAAACTGCTGAAAATGGAACAAAAATAAAGATTAAAGACCTGAAAAATGTAACTGCACGAAAACTATCCCTGGAAACCATTCTTCTAGAGAACGGCCTGGCTGCAACTGAATTTCGATGATCGAAACCACAGAGCATTTATTAGGGAAAGAGTTAGTCAGAGGTGTTAGAATAGCTTTATCTACAGTATAAGGATCATTTTCAGTATCTGCTGGAGGACGAAACTCAGAGGTGGGTCGAACTAAGGCAGAAGCGGCAACTCAGCTGCTACAAATCACAGACAATCTTGATTTACTTCTGTTTGCCCATTGGCTTAGTATCACTTGTGCAGTTAGTTGTAAGTGTAATATACCTAGCAGGACGATTCGAGATCCGCCTAAGCAACTGGCAAACCCTGGTTCACCATTAGGAAACGCGAGATTAGGTACCGCCGAGGCTGAATACCTACCGTATAGATGTTATCTGCCAGTACTATGCACTCTCGACTGCCAGCGGGTTAAGGAAATCCCGATTAAAGATCTTCTGCTCTCAGAAGCGTGAGCGCTTCGTTTGACCCGCGAAAGAATCACTCAACTTATCTTCTTCTCCTGAATCCGCTTAATGGAGCTGACTTTCCTTGCTGCTTTATTGCCCTTCTTATACCTGATGTCAGCTTAAGTTTCACTGATTGGCTACCAAGATGCCTTAATTCTTACCAATTTACCCTAAATTATTCACAATTCGTTTTGGGTTATATTAAAATGAGACTCTCTGAAGCTGTATCAAGAATCGGCTAACTGAGAACGACTTGCACTACTCGAAGCTCATTATGTCTGGATTAAAATTGATGTTACTACTGGACATTCATTATGCTGGAATTAAAAGTGATTGTTTCTACATCGCATTCCACATGGTTGACTTTAAATGAGATATGTTATCTAAAGTTACATGCGTCTGACTTTAAAAATCTTATACTACTTCACGTCTCATCTTTGAATTAAAATTATCTATTATGCTCGGAAATTTTTAGAACTAAATTGAAATAGCTTATACTTTATTGTGTTCGATTTGAAATTCATACTATTACTTGCCAACCCTTCTGGCTGAGTTGACAGTCATATTCACTGCTTGAAATCCGCACATTCATTTATCTGAATTTATATTGTTTGAAGTTAAATTTTTATTAATTTTGCAATAACAGATTGCAATAATATTATAAACACATTATGACGGTATAACTATATTATTATTTTAATCTCTAGTCCATAATTCTCTAACAAGATATCAATAAAACAAAGTTTTTACATTTTTGGAAATACTGCTGACCACAAAATGATATTTAACCTTTTCTTTAATTTTTTTACGTTTTTAAGGAACTTCTTATAATTTTTTCTGCAATTTCTATATTTTATTTTATTGAATTATAGGAAAGTAAAAAATATTTTGATGATATTTCACAAATTTAAAATTGTTTTTTTCAGATTTCAATAAGAAATTCCAATAGACATCAAAAGATTTTGATATATTTAACTATTTTAATCGTTCTCTAAATTTTGTAGGTTATTTTAAATTACGTTTAGCGTATAAGAAAATCTACAAAAATGGATATTAAATAATTTAATATACATGCTAATAATAAAAATATGGTAAAAAATTAGGTTTTTGATAAATATTTTTTACTAGATGATAGAGATTATTTTCATTCCTAATTGTCAAGGAATACGTAGTTTCTTTTTTGCATTTTCCATGTATTTTTATTTTCTTTCTAGTCATTTTTTAAACATCTTATTATTTTTTGTTAATTCGGGTGTCTCAGTAATTAAGTAACTGAATTATTCAATAAGGCTTACCTTAAAGTATTCAGAAAAATTACGTAAAACAGGCATCAGGGGTGAGGGGGGGAGTACAACATAAAAAGAAACAAGAAAAAAATGTGTTGCTTACTTAACGAAATGCTCTTTACTTGAAATGGATTCTACCTTTTGAATCATCAAACAGCTGACCTAATAGATTTTAAACTATTTGATATTCATTATGCCTGACTTACAATGCGATTTACTACTTGATATCCCTTAGAATTCACTTACAATGATTTACTTCATTCAAAACACTTTGTGGCTGACCAAACAATGATTTTCACTACTTGAAATCTCACCTGGCTGACGTACAATTATATATTCTTCCTGAAACTACATACCGTTGAATTTAAAGAGATTATACTACTTGAAATCTCAGCTCGTTGAATTAATCTTACCTAGACAACTTGATACTAGTTTGAATGATTTTAAATAAATGGTACTACCTAATATATCAGATTCTTGAATTAAAGTTATCTATACTACATGGTTATTTTTTAGGATGTCTTGAAACAGCTTATACTACTTGAAGCGCTTTACGCCTGACCTGATGCATCTTTTACTCCTTCGCATTAGACACGGCTGACTTTTAACGGTTGTCACTACTGTCTTCATATTCTGTCGGAAATTTTGATAAAAATAGTGGACAAAAATTATGTATAAGTGAAAAATTTCGTGTGATTTTATAAGCGGTGTCAAGTAGTACAATATGTATTTGGTCTCTTGTTACACTGTTCAAAATAATTTTAAATATAATATACCCATGTGTATTGAAATTAATATATCAAGCATATGAAATCGCCATTAAGGGCGAATATATTAAATTTCATATACATTTATATTAATCACTCACAAGAAAATTCAGATAATTCTATTTTCACAAATTCAAAATAAGTCTAACAGTCATTTTCGATTGTAAATAATAAAACACGATAACTTCTTCCTGTTAATCAGAAATAAAATCGGATTTCAAGTTGAAAAGTTGAATTAAGCAAATAAATAACAGACCTAACCTACAGTGAACTGTCTTCACCTTAAATTTTTACCATTTAGAGCGAAATTAGGAAAAAGTTTAACCCGTACATTGCACTTTCATAATAAATAACAATTCAGTCAACGAATTCTAGATTATTAATTTAATTCAGAATATTTGACAAGATTAAAGAAATTAAAGCACGTTGAGTTTTCACGCACATTGCCGTGCTGACCGGTATACTAAATTTAATACAGATGTATATTAAATTCACTACACCAATGTATGTTGCATTTCAGTAGCGGTAGTGCATATTTTCTTCACACGCATGTATATTAAACCTCGTACAGATTTTTCTAACAGTGTTCGCAGTAGGAAAAAACTAGATTTTTTATACATCAGTCAAAACTTTTAGCTTTTATTCTTTTTTTTTAGCTTTTCTTCTTTGTAAGTTTGTTGTGAAATAAATGTTAAAATCAGCCGCAAAGTGTCTAGAGGGATTTTAACAAGCCTTCTTTTTCATATAAACGTCCTGATCGATAAAAAACTGTAAACTAGAGACTTATTTGTCAGAAAAAAATGTGCGTTTTTCCTACTGAGCGTATAGCATTTCTAGTAGTATAAGCTGTTTCAAGTCAGCCAGGTACCATAAAGGTTTGTTTTCTCTGCAATTTCTAGTAATTTGTGTAATTTAGGAAAAATTGAGTTGAATATTTGTTTTTGTCATTAAAAATATACAGTTTAATAGACAATTATTACTTCTAGATAAGCATGAACTGATAGCTCGTTAAAAAAGTGAGTATCAGAGAATGTGGAACGATAAAACACGAATAATCTGTCTCTGGAGTGACACGGAAATTTTTTCCGCGAACGCATCGGATTTCGCGACTAACCGATCTCTTTTCTCTCATTTTCCGGATTTCCCAATCTAAAAGTTCGACGATGAGACGAGACGAGACGTGGCGCGCAGAAGCAACAGGTGGCCTATAAAGCTTGCACGTCCGTTTATCTAGGACGAACGAGTGTATTCCGATTGACTGATGGATTTAAAGGTGGATCTCGTGCGTTCCTGCCACCACAGTTGACTCTGATTTAAAACCACCTTTCTATTTTGCACACTATACAATCTGTCGAGGATGTAAATTTACTCAGATTCTGTTTTTATTTCAGTAAGCTGCTTAAAATTTTTGCTTTCTATTAGCTACTTTATTAGATTGGAATATTAATTTATTATTTCATTATTTCTATCTTTCATAAATACTTTTCAAATCTGTTAGTCAAATTAGTTTGGTTCCTTGAATTAATCTTTGAAATATATTTCAAGTAGAAAAGGCAGTTATATATTCACAAATATTTTATACCTTTCTCAAAGCGAGATTAAAATAACATGGTAGCTGCAAATTTCATTTTCATATTTATTTGACTTTTTTTCTTCTTTTTCTGCGAATTTTTTTATTTTACCTGGCCATTAATATTTGAAAAACAAAAGTAACTAATATTGTAACATTAAAAAAAGTAACTCTTATAAATGAAATAAGCTATTGCTAAATTTTAATTTATAAATTTTAATTTCGTTAATCTCAGAACTGTTACAGACAATCTCAATTTTTCTTGACAAAAAACTGTAGTGAAGTGAATTTGTAATGCTCTTAAAGTAAAATAAAAGTCAATTGAAAATACCTGACCGTTATTTAGGTGAAATTCTTCATAAATGCAAATAAATTGAAAAAAAATTATAAAGCTCTTCAAATATTTGATTTATATTTCAATTTAAAACAAAAATACCCTAAAATTTTCAAAATTCATATTTGATACTTTTAAATAAAAAGATCTGGAGATTGAATAACTGTTTTTTCAACAATTTTTCACAATTTTCATTGGAAAATCTTCCAAATTGAAGCAATAAGAAATAAATGTATATAAAATGAAAAAGGTATATGATTTAAAAATTAACAAATTAACATTTTAAACAGGAATATATCCAAAAATATATTTTGAAGTCATTGCCGAAAAAAATTTTTTAAAATTATATTGACTTTAAGCCTAGAAAATTACAGTGCTATAAATTCTAGAAAAAAGGCGAAATAAATATTAATACTTAAAATATAACTAAAGCTCAAGGATTAAAAATGTAATATTTTTAATTGGAATATTATGATCTTTGGCACGATGAATTGAACATTTTATCTTTTTTTAATTATAATTGACGAAATTTGAGTTTAAATCGATTATGTGATATTCTAAGTTACAAAACTAAATAAAAATGTATAAATAGTTTTACTGAAAAATGGCTTCATACCAAATTTTACTTTTATAATTTAGAAAAAAAATATCTCACCATGGAATTATTCGTAATTAAAAGTTTTAAATTCAAAACTTTCGCACGAATTTCAGTTGAAATCGCCCAAAACACAGAGAGTTTAAAATATGAAAGTAAGACAGGGTCACTTTATTTCGAAATGTATTTTAAAAATTAAAAATATTTGAATGTCCGAGTACTCAAATAAGCTACATTTTCTTAATAAACTAAACAAATAAAAATATTTTGAATAAAATCGATTCAATTCGAAGGAGTTTCAAAATTGGATGATTAGCAATATTATCAGAAGATACTTTTTATTTCCTTTATCTACAAATAAAATCTATTTGAAAAAAATTGAAAAAGCTAATGTGGCCGTCAAATTCATTTTCAAAATTACCCGACTTTCCTGATTTTTCCATGGCCATGTTTTCATTTATAATGACATATAATATTTCAAAACCCCAGAACTAAAATCTTTTTTTAATGTTAATGAAAATTTTCAGTCTTGAAATAAACTATTCTTGATTCTAATTTATATTTTCTGTTCTAGAAATCCCCTGAATTTTGCCAATTAAAAAAAACTGACTTTCTTTAAGTTTTCCTGGCCAACAAATTCCACTAATATTTTCATCACTTTCAGGTTTTTCCTGACCTGCTCCCACCCTGTTCGAATTCATTATTTATATCTGGTCGGTTATGTGACTGAATGTAGGGAAAAAACACAAGTAGAAAATTCAGTCATGGTCAGACTCATGATCTAATTTCGGACTGCACCATTATAAAAAAATTGCTTATAATTTCAAAGCACAATATTAATTAATTATATCAATTCTAACACCAATAAGTACTAAATTTCAAGTAATTGTTGAAAATTTCTGGAATTGCTATAGAATCAAATCGCATGCGTCAAAATTCAAATACACGAAACGATCGAGCTAGTTATCGCTGGATGGACGCGTGGCTTTAACACGGCTCGCACATTTCCCTAATGATTTATAAGCATTATTGGGTATTAATTTCAATCTACCTAAGCGAGAAATAACATGACCCGTGATGTGGTCGAGGGAGATAAAATACTAGAAAATAGGGTGGGGGGAGAGGAGACAAAGAGAGAAAGAGAGACAGGTCGACGCCGCACGTCGCGAGCTACAAATCAACTATTTCGAACAAATTATGAATGATATATTCGTTGTACTCGCTTGATATACGTATATCTCCCGAGAGAGAATGCCGATGCAGATGCAGATGCAGCTGCAGTTGCAGCAGTAGGTCGTTTCGAAATTTTTTCACTCGCTCGTGATGATACGTTAAATTATTTTTCGCGTATTTTTTTCACTTTTTAGAAGAGAAAAAATGTATATCGAGCATCCAAAGAGTTATATTGTTTACAGTCAGGGGTTTTAATTGCTGCTGATGGCGATCCATTTTCTCCCGATTGAGAAAAAAACTTGTCAACGAGTTTGATTTTTTTATTTAAAAGAAATTCTTTGCTAGAAAGATATCTTGAATAACAAATATATTATTTGAAACATTAAAGGTACGGTGCTACTTTCGTAACTCTGCTGACATCTAGCGTCGGGCGTACTAAACCTATAATACCAAATATTGCAGATTCCAGCAGCGGTAATTGATAGAAATCAAATTATGAACGTAATTTACGAAACACTTTTTCTCAATATTTTTAATTTTTTACAAATGAATTTTCGCAGTTTCAGACCAGAAATTGTTTCTTATTTATACGTAAGGGAACAGGAACCTTTTTGAAAAAAATTCAAAGGTTTTAGAATTCATAAAAAATAAAAGTTTCAAATTCCAACAATCAAGTCCAAACTAAAATGTAAGAAATTTAAATTTAATTAAAATCCAAATAAAAAATCCAATTTAACGTTCAATAATCAAACTGATGCAAACTCCTGTTAAAAGGAAGAATCCAACGACCAAATTTGGACCCTTCCTTCTCTTTTTCTATCTTTTGTCTTTTTTTTTATTCTTATTATCATACAATTACAATAAAATAACATTCAAAATGAAAATAAAAAATAAATAAAATTGCATTACCAACGTTTCGGTACTCGTATAGTATCCTTATCATTTAAATGGTAGAAACTGACAGCTCCCACGAATCGATTCTCAGGTATCAAAGATAGAGCACCTGTTTGTGGTTGCTGTCAATTTCTACCATTTAAATTTTTTGCCGAAACGTTGGTACCGAAATTTTATTTATTTTTAATTTTCATTTCGAATGTTATTTTATTGTAATTGGATGATAATAGAAATAAAAAATGCGAAAGAAAGGAAAAATAGAAGGAAGGGGAAGTGGTTGGCTGCCTGCTCATTTTTCTTCCCTCTTTTTTTATTTTTGTCCGAAAATTTTTCTTTTTTTTTATATAATTTAGAAAAAAAATGTTGTCTTTTTCCAAATTACAATCGAATTTTTTGTTATAGTTTATTCGTTGTGGTCCAAATTTGGTCGTTCGATTCTTGATTTTAACAGAAGTTTGCATCAAGTACAAACTTATCAATTTGAGGGGCAAAATAATTTTTATTAACAAAATAAAAATTTTTGATTACTAATTATTTATAAGTTTATATAATTTGCAAGGCTATATGGATATAATTTTTCTGAGATTCTTAAGCAAAGTTAAAATTTTTTTCGAAAATTCGAGATATTTCAAGGCACAATTTCAAAAAAAAAAAAGTTTAATCACAACAGATTAAATGTTTTACAAACGAGAAGAATTTTCTATTTTTTAAGTTTTATAAACATAATTTTTCTGTGATCCTTAAGAAAATTTAAAAAAAAATTAAGATCTCATACATGTCGAAAAAGCATCTCGAAAATTGCTTTACTTTAGAGGGTTTTACGAAAAAATACAATTTAGTCTAAAGTATATTTAGACCACACGTATATAGGTTTAAAAGATATTGAAACATATCTTATTTTATTTTTTCAAATCTTTTACAGTTTTAAAATATTTTTAAACTTCTGAAATTCTTGAAATTCCCTGAAACCGTCTGTAATAATGTTGAAAAATTTTTAAATCTTTATCAATTGAAAAAATTAGCTCAGAATCTTCAAGATTCTTTTTTAAGAATTTTGGAAATATTTTAAAACCACTTGTCACAATGTTTAATAAGCTATTTTTCTTTACATTTTTAAAAAAGTACGTTTTGTTAAGAAATTGTTGTAACCTTTTTAACCCAAAAATTATTTTCTAATTGCTTTAAGAATATTAATTATTTCTTAAAATTACTCGAATTATTTCTAAAACTTTCTTGTAATTTTTCTGCATTCTTTTCTGAAATTTATGCACATAATTTAAAATGTTTTTAAGTCATTTACCATTTTTTTAAATTTATTTTATAAAATAGACAAATAAATCATTTGTTATTATCTGAGGAACATTAGGAAAAATTTTGTATTCTCTTAAAACCTTTCCAAATTCTTAAAAATATTCTTCGAAATGTTTAAAACTCAAATTTTTATTTAATTATTTGAAATATTTTGTTTTAATTTAAATTTTTTGTTAATTTTTTTAATGCTTTAAAACTTCCACCTAATTCAAAAAATAACTTCAGAATCCGTGAATATCTCTTACACTTAATCGCATTTTTTCTAAATGTTTATAATCT
Organism: Belonocnema kinseyi; assembly: GCF_010883055.1. Lineage (NCBI taxonomy): Eukaryota > Metazoa > Arthropoda > Insecta > Hymenoptera > Cynipidae > Belonocnema > Belonocnema kinseyi. The sequence goes on along the minus strand of NC_046662.1, from coordinate 24,089,500 downwards.
TACAAAATTGACCAATTTTGCTATAAGATTCGCTTTCATTTTTTGCGATAATTTTAAATGTTTTTTTAAAATTAATGTCTGTAAATGAAAAATTATATAATCTTTTTGCAGGATTCTGAAGAACATTTCTCTGTTATATTTCACATTTTTTCAAATTATCTCATGAATAAAATTATTTTGGAATCTTTCAAAACCTGAAAAAGGAGACAAAAATAGCCTAAAACCTTTCATATACTCTTTTGCCATCTTTTTAAATCTGCAAGACTTCAAATTAACTTTTTGAAGTAAAATCTAAATCATTTATAATTTTCATAAAAATCTTAGCAGCACTGGTGATTTTTTGTTTGTTTTTGGTATAAATTTTTTTTTCTTGTACCGAACTTTACTGCAAATTTGAAAATTCTAAGATTTTGTCTATATATTTAATTTTTTCATCTTTGAAAGTTTGAACAAAATTACATATTTTAGTGTGGCAGAACAGAACTATTTTTGAATTAAAGAAAATTTATAATTAAAATGTGTCCGTTAATAAATAATGTTTAGAAATTATTGCTAACAAATTGATTATTATGGAAACTGCGAATTTCAAAAACAAACAAGTTTTCTAACCACTAGTGTTTTTTTTTAAATAAAAGATAATCAAACTTCTTTGGAATAACTTTAAATCCATTAAAATCTTTTAAATCTTTAAAAATTCTTTAAGATCGCTTGAAATCATTGGAAATCGTGCAAATTATTTGAAATCAGTATATTTTAAGTTTAATGGTTTCTTAAAAGTGTTCTGTTCTAAAAACAAAAAAATTTTAAATCCCTACAAATTTTTATAAATCCTGCAACATTTTTTTCAACACTTGAAATTTTGTAATCCCTGAATATCTTTGGAATGCCTTTAAATCCCTTAAGTGCTTCTTTCGAGCACTTTAAACTTCATTAAGTCTTTCCTTTAAACACTGTAAAAATATATTTAAATTACTACAAATGATTTATAATGTCTTAAAGATAAGTGAAATTTAACTTCTTTTTTAAAGTTCCCTTAAAAACTAAGAAATATTTTAAATCGTTGGCAATATTTCAAATCACTAGGAATATTTGAAATTTTCTTTCACTACAATTATTTTCTAAATTTCTCCAGAAATTCTTTCAAATCTTTCAGAATCATGAAAAGTTTGTTGAGATCTCTTGCTATCCTTCATAATCCCTTTAAATTTCTGGAAATGTTTAAAAAACTATAAAAACCTCAACAATAGCTCAAAATATTTCGCAATATTATAAAATTTCTTATAATCTGTAAAAATAGTTTAAAATATTTTGAACATCGATCAAATACTTAAAAACTACTTGAAATAATTGGAAATCCCAAGAAATTCCTGCAGAACTATAAAATGACAAAAATTTTTCCCACGCCTGTTTTGTTGTTGTTTGTTAGTTAATTATAATATTTCCTGAAAGTGGGACAGATAGGGAAATTTACTCGGATTAAGCTTTATCGTGCGCGATGCTTCAGTTATTTTTTTTGTTATTTTTAATGCGGAAATCGCGCCATCGGCGTACGACGCGAATTTGTACATAACGTCCGCAATAACTTGCCTCTATAAAAGCCATCGACAAATCAAATTTTGACATGATTCACTGGCGAACATAAATTCTGGGATTCCGGCAGGAGAGACGGCGGTGACACGGACATGTGTTCACCCTCTCCTCCCCTCCTGTCTCTCCTCATCCCTCTGTCTCTCTCGTCGAAAGCACCCTTCCATCATCCTCTCTCTTCTCTTCCCCCCTCCCCCGCATCCCTCACCCCTTATCACCGTACATCAACCCTCTTTCTCTTTCCTACTCATATCATGGAATATTTACCATTCTGGTCAGTAACGATGTGCAGGTTTCGCTTTGAATATAGCACCAAAATGGACAACGCAATCACCGACTCGGAAAAAATAAATCGATCTTTGATGCGAGTGGACCCTGTCGAAATGACTGAAACGTTTTTGCCTCCGAGGTAAATCGGCGTTCGACCAGACAACAGCTGAAAAAATGTGTGTGAATTATAGAGAACATTCGCGGGTTTTTCAACTGGCGAACAAAACGGATTCATTAGCTGCTGTCCTGTTTTGGAAGAGCAATGTTGACTCAGAAATGAATCATACCGAGAAAATATACGATCAAATTAAATATTCGGAAAATTTGGAAATAAATAATAACAATAATGTTCAGAATTCCTAATAAATAAAACCAACAATCTAACAATCAAATTTGGACAAATACCATAAAATGTTCCTATTGCAGTTAAAAAAAAGAAAAACAGAGATTTTTTCCTTTTTTCTCCCAGGAAAAAGAACTCCTTTTTTTAGACAAAAATATAAAAGAGAAAAGAAAAATGAAAAGGCAGCCAATTAAATCCCCTTCATTATCTTTTTTACTTCTGTTTTCCTTTTTATTTCTTTTATTATCAAACCAAAACGAAGAAACTTTTGTAAAAAATAAATCACCAGCGTTTCGGCACTTGCAGTCTGTCAAGTTAAAGCGTGGGTGGCTTTACTCGCAGTCGGTAAGGTGTATCGACATGATTTTGGTGTCAAAATATTAAGAAGAGCTCCCTCTTTCA
>NC_046662.1:24016754-24086798 GCF_010883055.1 Belonocnema kinseyi | reverse complement strand
ACAGCCTCGAAGCGCGAAGCGTATACGGAACTCATTTTTTGTAACGTGGTAACAAGATGAGAATTGAAAGCACACTGAATGTTAAATCAAAAAGCATGAAAGCATCTTGGGCAGGCAGGAACAGCAACACAACCACGATTCTCTTTCCCTGACAGCCAAGAAACAAAACCCAACAAAACAAGGAAACTTCAAAAAGGCGAACCAGTTATAAACATACTTGAAATAGTATTCACCTGCAATCCAAGTCAAGTAAAATAGAATTTGAGAAATTAACATGAGATTAAAATCAAATTTAAAATCCTATTCATTGTTCAATAATCAATTTAATGTGCAGAATTCCTGAAAATCAAACCAAGCATCTAACGACCAAATTTGGACAACCACCATAAAATGTTCCTATTGCAGTAAAAAAAAATTCTTTTTTTCCCTGAAAAAGAAAAGCAAAAAACACCTTTCTTTAGACAAAAATAAAAAAGCGAAAGAAAAATGAGAAGGCAATGAACCAAATCCCATTCCTTCTCTTTTTAAAGTTCTTTCGTCCTTTTTATTTCTATTATTATCTAGCCACAACAAAAAAACATTTGTGAAAGAAAAAATCAACAGCATTTCGGTATTCATATTGCACCCTCATGAAGTCGAAAAAAATAAATAAAAATAAAATTTTGGGCGGACAAGAACAGCAACGCAACCTCGGTGCTCTCTTGTGACGGTCTGAATGAAAAGTCACATTAATTTAATTTTGTCTTGACACAGATTCGTAGACCTGGTCAGATAGTTTATTAAATATAACGCAAGTTGCAGCCGTAGCTGCCAGACAAGAATGAATCTGGAGCTGAGGTCCTGCTGGGACGGCCCCGTGATGAAAGCTTACACTCTACTGCCCTTATCATTTAAAAAAGGCTTACAAAGCTAAAACATTTTGACCTATTCTTTCTAGCTTTACACCTCCCCTGTTAGAGAGAATTTCTCCCGAAATTCTTTGTACTTTCATAGCTTACTTCCTTCTAAACTTAATAGGTTTATTATCTAACTTACTCTCTCAGGGATCGTCCATATATTACGTAACACTTTTTTCTTTTGTTTATATCGTTGTGTCTTTGTCAACTTCACATCGATTTCATGCTCGTCTTTATTCAAACAAAAGAAAAACGCGTTACGTAATTTATGGACGATCCCTTAGTCAATCGTAGAAGCGCTCGCTGGTACGTAGGCGACAACTTGTGGTATTATTTTGTTGTTTATCTTATTGGTCGTACAACAAAAATTAATGCAGAGCCTGGGAAGACATTTCTGTATTAATTCGTTAACTCCGCATTTATAAAGTGCAAATATTGAGATAAGGATTAACGAAGTGTAGCCTGAGTAAGAAAGAATGTTCGCTGCCTGTTCTTTCCAAGAATGAAATCTTCTAATACTCTGTACTTTACTCAAAACATTTTGTATCACATCGAAAATTTTCCAGATGATTTTAATTCCTGGTCATTTATTTGTCCTTTCAAGGGTAGGAATTAATTTCTTACATGATTCAAATCGGATTCCGAGAATGGAATTGTAACGTTTTTTCGGTGTGAAAAATTCTGCGTTTTTACTTTTTTTTTGCTTAATTTTACAATAGTGTATTCGGTATGAATAATGCAGTTATCTAGAGCTTTAATTAAAGTTACTCCTGTTATTGATATTTGATAATTTAAATTTTCGTAATAAATTTGTATGGTCTTCTCCTTGTTTGGAATCATAATGACACCCTGCTCGTTTTGTAAAATGTAAACTACCGTTTGATCAATAATGATTACATGTATCTGATATATTTTGTTGTTCATAATTTTAATGCTCTTTTTTATCAAATGTGTTTGGCAGGATTTAGTTTCTGCTAGGAGATAGCTAGGATACTTTTTTTTACAAATTTTTGTAATTCCAAGTAATTTACAGTAACTAAGATCACTTTCTGACGTAGGGATGTTAACAGTTTTTTGGGCGTTGATTATTACATAATTTTCATTTGGGATTACGGTGATAAAATCATCCCCCTTTCGCAGCGGTATCGAAATTAAGTGATTTATTTTGTAGATTTCTCTTTCTAAAATCGGCATTTCAATTGAGTAAAAAAATTTACTATTTATCAATAAAACAGTTATTTCGGAAATATCAATCAAGTATTGATAACTTTCCTCTACTATCCGAATGGCATGCTTTTCATTGTTTACTTCTTTAAATTGTTTAAATCCCTCTATAAATGTAGTTAGAGGTAAAATTTGGGGATGTAATATTCCGTGTTTACCGTCATTTATTGCATTGATTAATAACAATATGACTTTATTTAATTCTGATATAAAAAAGGTTATGATTGTGATCTGATTAGCCACTACTATGTTTTCGATGTTTTTATCAGTCTTATTGGCTAACTTGTTATAATTATCTATAATGTTTTTATTCTTTCAAAACAAGGAATCTACATCATGTGCGGCCGAATTTGAAATTGTCCTAATTGCTTTAGTTTGATTTTGCAATGACATTTTTAACGTTTTTTTTTGGGAATACAGTTAATTCATTTCGTGGTTGATATAATCTAAATCACTTTCAGAGAGTGTAACGAAAAGTGTCTTAGATGTGCTTCCAATAAAATTAAAAAACCCCCTTTTATACCTATTCTTTCCTAATAACTGATTCAGCAAGAATCTTCGAATATTTAGTCTTTTAATTCTGGATTTTAAGGTTTCCAATTCAAATTGTTCTAAACATTGATTACATCGTTCGGAGACGGATCTATACAAGAGACTAAGTTGTTCGTATCTTTTGTCAATGCCGCGTGTGTCGACGGACTACATGAGTCTCCATGTAGTGTGATAGATATTTGCAGCACCAAGGTCCTCGACGAACATGGTGGATCCATCGAGTGAAGTGAGGGTCACGTTAGCAGATGTGATCAAAAGAAATTATAGCAGTATCCAACTGAAATTGATTCTAAAAAGTGACATAAAATTACGCGATGAAGCTATTAGTAGAAGGGCTTTAAGCCATTAACGTGTACAGTGTAATGCTGATTATTGTATAAAATTTCATAATCAGAGGAACGGACGCGTTTGCATATGGTGTAAGGTGCGAGCCATTCACTTTCTGATTTTGTTCTTTCGCTATCATTATGCAGTAGTTCTAAATCTCCTGGTTTGAAAAGAGGATTACACATGATTATTTTTGCATCTTGCTGCCTTTTTCATCGTTCCTGTGTTTTTTGAATGGCTTTTTTCAAATATTCTGTATGTCTCTTTCGCCAAACCTCTAACAATTCATGATGGGTAACGACGTAGTTGTTGCTAAAGCTAGGGGGAAATTGGCTTTTCTTCCTAATTTCATTTCAAACGGCGTTAAATCTGTACTCTCATGAACTGCGGTATAAAATGCTGAGCATATTAGATTCAAATTTTGTTCCCATTCCGTCTCGTTATCGGCCATGTATGTTTTTAATAAATCTTTAATTGTTTTATTGGTTCTCTCGAGGGCTCCATGGCTTCGTGGATGGAAAGCAGTTGTTTTGATGTGCTTGATTCTAAAAAGATTTTCAAGTTTTTGAACCAATTTCGATACAAAATTAACGCCCTGCTCAGTTCAGATGTGCTTTGGAGAGGAAAATATGTAAATGTAATGATCTAGTAGATTTGTTAATATGCTTTCGCTCGTCGTTCCCATAGCGATATAAGAATGATGTATTTCGTGAGTACTTCTTGGATGGATAGAATTTATTTGTTTCCGCTCGTTTTTTCCGGTAATGGACCAACTACGTCCATCGCGATCTTCTTATTCGGCTGTGTCGGCATTTCCGGAATGACTGCTTCAACTTTAGGACGAATTCGGATTAGTTTTTTACGTTAGCATGCTTGAAATTTTTGAATGAATTTAATTACACCTTTCTCTATATTTTCTCATAATGTTTGTTCGTGTAGTCTCTTGATTGTTTTATTTTCTCCAAAGTAACCAGTGGCCACGTTTCCGTGTGATTCCCTCAACAGGTTTTGTTTCTCTTCTTCACTCAATTCTTTATAAGGTCGTTCGCATAGGAAAAATGTATATTCTGTGATAAAAATTCAAAATATCTCCGATGCCTACACGTTCCGTGATTTTTATGCAGAGGAGTTTGGCCCATTTTCCTTCGTCATAGTTTGGTGACTGGATTCTTAGGAAAGAGAAAATGTTTTGTTTGCTAATTTTACTCCAATTCTTTCCGTTGGCGACAGGTTTTATTTTTAATTTACTAGGCAGGCGGTTCCTTTTCGAGCTTGCATAATCGTTTTGAATTTTCTTTTTATTCGTCGGTTCATGATTTCGCAATCTTTCAGAAATTGGTTCTTTATCATTGCCTGATAATGATGGTGTATCAATCTCGTCAACTTCTTGAGATTCATCTACTTGGTTGATTTTGGCATTCACTTCCGATTGTTCTGAGAGATTTTGATCTTGAATGCGGTACATTCTCGAAAGCGCGTCAACTGCCGTATTTTCCTTTTCTTTTTTATACTCGACCTTGTATGTGTATGCTTCTATCTGAAATCTCCAGTTCATTAACCTGGATAAAGAGTCCTTTACGTTAAAAAGCTATGTCAAAACTTGATGGTCCGTTTGTATTATGAATTGACGTCCGAGAAGATATTGACGAAGCCGCTTAACTGCCCAGATATTTGCTAATGTTTTCTTTTCGGCAGTGGTGAAATTTAAGTCAGGTATATTTAGATTTCTTGAAATGTAACAAAGTAGGTGTCCCTGTTGCAATAAAATTGCCCCCAGTCCAATATTACTTGCGTCGGTGGTCTAGGTAAATGTGTCCTAGAAGTCGGGATATCTTCATACCGGTGCAGAGCAAAGAACATCTTTTAACATTTTAAGACTTGTTTTGCAAGATGGCGTCCAGTTAAGGAGATGATTTTTCTTTGTTAGTGCTTTTAAAGGTTCAGCTATCGTAGAAAAGTTTTTTATAAATTTTCGGTAATATCAAGCTAGTCCCATGAAAGACATACCTTATTTTTGTTGCTCGGGTCTTTTAAAATTTTGGACGACAGATAATTTATATGGGTTTGGTTTCACTCCGTTTTCCGTGATCACGTGTCCCAGGTATTCTAATGTCGGTCGAAAAAACTCACACTTTTCTGGTTGAAGTTTAAGTCCAGCAGCCCGTAAACGTTCAAATAAGATAACCAAATGTTCGTTGTGTTCTTCGAGTGTGTTACCAAATACAAGAATGTCGTCCAGATAAGCAAAGCAAATTTTTTTGACAGTCCTCTTAATGCTGTGTCCATCATTCTTTGAAATGATGCTGGAGCATTTTTAAGTCCGAAAGGCATGCGGTTATAGTGAAAATGTCCTTCAGGTGTAGAAAATGCAGTATATTTTTCCAAGTTTTCGTCCATGGGAATTTAATGAAATCCTGAGCTCAAATCAAAGGCTGAAAAGAATTTGGCTTTTCCAAGGTGGTCCAGAATTTTGTCGATTGGAGGAAGTGGGTAGACATCTTGATCTGTTTTATCATTGAACTTTCTTAAATCGAATACAATCCTCCATTAAGGTTTTTCCGACGCGTCGCGTTTTCTCGGGACTACCCAAACGGGTGAATTAAATGGTGAGTTTGAGGCTTCTATTATTCTTTTAGCCAAAATTTCATTTACCTGATTTGAGATTTCTTCTTTGTGGCATTCCGGATTTCGTAGTTGACGTATGTTAATGTTTGCTTCGTCTTTTAGGATGATTTAATGTGATGCGAGACTTATGCAGGATAGGAGATCTCCTCGCAGTGACAAAATGTCGTGATAAGAGATGACTATCTTTTGAATCTGTATTATGTGTTCATATTCTATGTGTTCAAGCCTTAAATTTCCATTTAATAATTTCAATTTACCATTTAATTCATTTTGCGTGATGTAAGTTACAAGCTCCTCTCGTTCTTAGGCGAAATTGATATACTTGTACTTTATCTCTTCATTACTTAATCTCAAGTCTGATTCGGTTTCATTAATAACAGGAATCATAACCTGTGAGTCAACAATACGGTAAATGGAATTTGGAATGTATGAATTATCTTTTATTAGAATGTTCCCCTGATTTTTATTTGTTTTTACGCTCTGCATTTTTATGGTGTTTTTGGGGATGAGGATACCGTCGTACTCCAAGGGATAGACCTTATCATCGAGCTGGATGGAGTTGTTTGACAAGTTGAACTGATAAGAGTACACAAATGATGTTCCGATGATGTCTTCCTCGGGTATGGGGAAATTTTCTGGTACAATTACAAAAATATGTTGCTTCCCATGAAACTTAAACTTGGGGACTTCGTTTGTCCAGTGCTTATAATTTCCAATTAAAAACGCTTTCTCCGTTGATATTCTCTGGTGATATTTGTTGATACAATTTTCTTTTATTAGATTTATCGATGCGCCACTATCAGCTAATAGTTTTACAGGTTTGATTGCTCCGTGTAATTGCCCTCTGATAGAATATAATTTTCCAGATATTGCTGATACTCTGTCGCCGACTCCATTTTCGTTTCTTTGATATCTTCTTCTTCCGTTTCTTCTTGAAGATAATTTACACGATTCGGAGGTCGACTTGCCGAGGCTTTTGTATGAAAATTTTTCTGTTTGTAGAAACATTGAGTTTCAGTGTGTCCAGGGATTTTTCAGTGACTGCAAAATAACTGGATTTTCTGCTGCAAAGGTATGCTGTGATTTAGGGAATTGTTTAATGAAGGGTATTTTTGTTTATTCAATTGGAAGTTTAAGGTTTTAAAAGGAGATTTATTGACAGTTGTGCGAATTGGTATTTGGGTATCAATCGTATTTTTGGATTGGCGAATTTAACTTCTTTCCATTAACCAGACTTCGGATTGGATTGCCATTTGTTGTGCTTCTCTAACATCGCTAGGATTTTTGCTTGAAACTCGGTCTGAAAGTTCTTCTCTTAAATTCATGATGCGTTTTTCAAAAACTGTTTGCTCTTCATTTTTTATACAAATTTCTCGTTCATGTGTTAAAGAATTTTTCGACTGAACAGCATACAAAAGTTCGTACATTCGTTGATTGAATCGTGCATTGAAATTCTGCGTACTTTCCCCAGCTCCTTGAATTACTTGTGAGAGTTTTGTGCAATGAGTTTCTAGTGATCCGGTAGTTTCAAAATTAGTTCTAAGAGCTTTGAAGAGATCATCATAAACCTGAATTGATCAGGAACGAATAGATTTCTCCGCTTCTCCCTCCATTTTTCTGCGATGATCCAGTCTAATAAAACACCTAGATTCGAGCACTGTGATTTAATTCTTACTATAAGAGCGATGAGGGTTCCACTCCCATATCGTCTTACCCGTTGAATTTTGTAATTAATTTGACTGCGTCTCTCACAGGGATAGTTTCTCTTGTAGGGTTGACAAGGAATCACTGTGAGCCTACTTAGTTCATCCCAGTACGTGTTTTCCTGATTTTAATTCCTTAAAAAAAAGGTTCTTATTGATACTTTTTTGAGAATGACGTATCAATCAAAAGTATCCTGGCATGGATCGCCAATTTATGTGGCGGTCTAAATGATAAGTCACTTCAATTTAATTTTGTCCTGACACAGATTCGTAGACCTGGACAGATAGTTTAATAAATGAAACAAAAGTTGCAGTCGTAGCTGTCAGACAAGGAATGAATCTGGAACCGAGGCCCTGCTAGGACAGTCCCACGATGAAAGCCTACACTCTACTGCCCTTATCATATAAAAAAGGAGGGGATGATATCTATCTACTCTTCGCCTGCGAATCTGCTCTCTTTTAGAAGAATGCGCTTGCAAAGCTATAGCATTTTAAACTATTCCTTCTGGCTTTACACTCTCCCTGACACCTGAGAATCAAGAAAAAGTTTCAAAGGCAAAGCAGTTATGAAAATATCTAGAACAGAAATGATCTCTAATCCAAGTCAGTTAAATTAAAAATTAAAAAATTTGAATTAGATCAAAAGTAAATTTCAAATCCTAATAAACACCCAATAATCGAGTTAATGTGCAGAATTCCTGAAAATAAACCCAAGAATCTAACACCAAATTTGAACACCCCTATAAAATGTTCCTATTGCAGTCTGAAAAAATGTCATATTTTCCCTGAAAAAGAAAAATTCCTATCTTTGAACAAAAATAAAGAAAGGAAAGAAACATGAGAGGGCAACCAACCACATTCCCTTCCTTCCCTTTCTTATTTCTTTCGTACTTTTTATTTCTTTTATTATCAAACCTCAAACAAAACAAAAAACTTGTAAATAATTACCAACGTTCCGGCCCAAAATTTTATTTTTATTTATCTTTTTGTTTTGATAAGGGTGCTGTATGTGTGCCAAAAAGTTATTAATTACTTTTTACAAATTACATTTTGTTTTGGTTTGATAATAATAGAGATAAAAGGGATGAACGAAATAAAAAAAAAGAAGAAAGAAAACTTGGTTGGTTGCCTTTTCACTTTTCTTTCCTCTTTTTCCAAAGAAAAGAATTTTTCTTTTCAAGGAAAAAAGGAAGAAAATGTATTTAATTTGAAAACAAATTTTAAGGCTGCAATAGGAAAATTTTATGGTGGTTGTCCAAATTTGATTGTTAGATTCTTGGTGTTATTTTCAGGAATTCTACACTTTAACTTAAACTTTAATCTTATTTGAATTTCTTAAATTTAAATAATAATAATAATAATAATATAAAAATGTTAAAATTTTTTGGGTTTTGTATCTCCAGGCAGAAACCTCTATATTTTTGATCGTGAACGTATTGGGAATTTATTGTTTATAATGTACTACAACCTACATTTCTTGACCGATATCGATGTTTTTTTAAATACTCAGGATCAGTTCCTGCAGGACGACTTCCGAATCGATTTTCTATTTTCGCTCTGTAGAATTTATTATTTACACAAAAAGAACGTCAAAATTTGACATGTTACGAATGTTATTATTTTCTTCGTAGAAAAGACTTGAGAAAGTCGCTATCTATCAGAATGATTGAAGCATCGCCTTAGAAACATAAATAGTTGGTTAAGTATTTAATTCAATTGTTATATTATTAGTTAACAATTTCCATTATTATAAATAATCTAATATAATTAAATTTCTTTAAATAAGTCATTGAAATAAATGAAATGTTATTTTCCATCTAGTCTGGTTGAAACGTTAAGCGATTTCTGTTATTGAAGATTCTTAACTTGATCGATATTATAAGTTTTCTGTCTCCACGGTTGTGGAGGGTTATCTACTGTCGGTAATGTACCATTCGCTGATGATATAACAGATTTATTTTAAATAATTACTTGTACCAGGAACACCTTGCTGAAAGTTAGCATTACTTTCTTGAATAACAGTTCTAATTCTGATCTTTCTAATAGTTTGATGGAAAAGCACCTGACCGGAAATCAGAAGTTCTGTGGTTCGATTCCTAGTGGAGGGAAAAAGGAAAGATCCTTTTTCCAAGAAAAATTTTTAATAAAATTTTTGTCTAGCAAAACATTAATTAAGTATAAGTTATAACAAATGACTAAAGAAATATAAATTTTTTAAATATTTTCATTGTTAACAATAATATAATGAACAAATATACTATCACTTCAGTAGGCAGCTTTATCAGTTATTTACGTTAGTATATGTGGTAAAAAACCTTTTTGGTCCCATAGAAAAATAATTTTTCCTAATTCCTCTGGTTATAAACTGTACAATTTTGGATTATTACTTAATATTTTTATTAATTGGTAATAACTCACAAAGCCAATTATTGAAGTACCTCTATCAAGATGCATTAAAATAATAATGACGGGAAAACAATTTCTTGATAAATTATTTCTTCCCAAGAAAAAAGCTCAATTACTATATTTGTTTATAGCATTATTTTCAGAAATAGAAATATTTAAGATTTTTATATTTCTTTAGTTATTTATTATATCACAGAATTACTTTGTAAATTTGATTAATGAAATAAAAGAAATTTCTATTAGTTTATTAGAATATTTATAATGATGGTGATTGTTAAAAAATATTTATTAAATATTCCAAATATTATTTCCACGAGATATCAAGTCATTTTTTATCAAGATAAAGTATTTTGTTGCAGTTGAACACCGTATGAAAATAAGGTCCTAATAACAGATGCGCTTGAATTCTAAACTAAGTTTGTGTGTTCCTAAATTGTACCTGCAGTAATTCGGATATATAGCGACTTCTCTCAAGTCTTATATTCGGAAAAATACTATTTTTGAAATATCCAAGTTTTACGTTCTTTTTGTTTGAATAATAAATTTCACAAGGCAAAATTAAAAAATGCGTTCTCCAGTCGTCCTACAGCTACTACTTCTGAGTATTTCTAAGAAACATCAAAATCGGTCAAGAATTGTAGTCTGTAGTGGATTCGGAACAGTAAATTTCTAATACCTCATACTGTGGGGTGTCCATCTGTTCGCCGTGCTTTTTCACAAGGTGAACAATATATCGCCAAAAATATTTTCAAGATTAAAATTTCAGAATCACGTGATATTTGCAGAATTAATATTTCGAGGTCGCTGAAACCAAATCTTCATTTGAATTTTCAAAATTCAAAATGGCGCATCCAATGTGGCAAAAATAATTTAGTTCATATGTTTTGATCTGGATCAAATTTGCGCTACGTAAGTTTCTAGATTGTTGCTTTGAAAGCTGATGTTTTATTTTTTAATTCAAAATGGCGGATCCAATATGACAGACATGCATTATTAGAAATGTTCAGATATTGATAAAATTGGTGATACTTAGGTTTTTGGGACCGCTGATTCTAAATCTGATCTTGTATTTTCAAAATTTTGAATCCAATATGGCGGACATAAACTATTAAAAATTTTCGGCTCTCTATAAAATTAGTGATACTTGATAGAAATATAGTTCTAATATTATAAGCTTAATTGAATAAGCAAAGTATTTTATAAACCAAAAGTTTATTATTCATAAAATAATAAGTTGATATAACAGGACTAGTGACAGAGAAGACAAAATCAAAACACGATAGAACCTTGATATTAAGATACAACATGAAATTGGTTTGAATCTTGATGGAACGCTAATCTGAACTCTAACACTCCCCCTCAAATATAGCGAGCCTTTTACCTTCCAATGATTTCATACCAAGTAAATGTAAAAACTTCCAATGTTTAATTCGTGGTAGTTCTTTCGTAAATATATCCGCAATCATTTCTGTAGAAGTTAAGTGTTTCACCTTGATGTAACCCTTACTTAAGATATTTCGGATATAATTATATATAATATCTATATGCTTAGTTTTAGAATGAAACATTCTATTTTCAGCTAAGAATTGGGCTCCAATGTTGTCATTATTCAATAGAATATTAGAAAATTCCTTGAAACTAAGTTCCAGAAGGAATTCACGTAGATAACAGGCCTCTTTGGTAGCCTCGGTCAAAGCCATATATTCTGGTTCAGTTGAGGATAGTGCAACGGTACGTTGTTTCCTAGCTTCCCAAGTTACTGCAGAACCACTTAAAATAAAAGTGAATCCGGTATATGAACGTCTGTCCACAATACAGCTACCCCAGTCAGCATCTACATATCCTATAAGGTCCTTTGAATTTTTCTTGTAGGTTAATTTCATGTCAATAGTGCCTTTAAGATAACGGAGAACTCGTTTCGCCGCTTCATGACATGCAGTAAATTGGCTTAAGTTGCTAACGACAAATGATATGTCTGGTTGAGTAGCAACTGCTAGGTAGTTTAATGCTCCTATAAGTTCTTGATACGGTCTTGCTTTATCTGTTTGAGTGGTTTTCTTCTCGCCTTTTGTTAACTTGACTTGTTAACTTGCCTTTTTGAGATATACTTATGCAATTCTTTCCTTGTGAAATATCAATGCCTAGGCAATAAATGAGCTTTTCCCAGGTCCTTAACGCCAAAAGTTCCTGTTAACTTCTTCTGTATGAATTCAAGATTGGATAGGCTTCGATAGGCGATGAGGATATCATCCACATAGATAAGAACTAGTATGATTTCTCCCCCTCGTTGCATAGAATATACACAAGGATCAGCATTCATTGGTTTTAATCCAATACTTTGAAGATGTTCATCAAAGCGCTTATGCCATTGGTGACCTGCCTGTTTTAAACCATAGAGGGATTTTTGCAATTAACATACCTTGTTTTCTCCTTGAAGATCCTTGATCATCTGTTTTGCATTTTCTCCAATTTTATCTTTTTGTTTTCTTGATAAAATTTGTTCTAAGAATTCTTCTAGGAGTTTGGGTACGTCCATAAAGATTTCTTCTTCAATTTTGCCGTTTAAATATTCTGTGGTATGTCTAATTGATGAATTTTTAATTCTTCTCGAACAGCCAGTGCCAAAAGCAACCTAACTGAACTTAGACGAGCCACTGGAGCAAAAATATCATTGAAATCTATACCTGGGCGTTGGGTAAATCCCTGTGCAACGACTCGAGCCTTCCTCCTTTCGATACTACCATCAGGGTTGTATTTATTTCGGAGTATTGTTTTGCATCCTATGACATTACGGTTCTTGGGTCTTTTCACAATTTTCCAGGTGTTGTGTTTCAGAAGAGACTCTATTTCTTCAGTGATCGCGTCTTTCCAAGATTTTGAATCTGGTCCACTTAGAGCCAGTTTTCAAGGAATTTCGGTAGCTATATTCGCGTAATCTTCAACGATGTTCATGAGAACACAATTTTCTTCTTCCCTTTCGTTTTCGTTTCCTATATTTGGTATGTCTTCTTGAGGTTGTATGATAGAGTACTGCTTCTTAGGACGCCCTTGGTTTCCAGTCCCAAGGATTTTGGTCTTCCTGGACCTCTTCTCAGATTTCATTCCGCTTCAAGGAGTCCCTCTTCTTCTAATCGATTCTGTCTCTCTTCTATATGTTCTTCTTCGAGTAAATCTTCAGGAAAGATGGGTCTCTCTTCATCAGGAAAATGTTCATTTTCTTCCATGCAAGGAATTTGTTGTTCTGGTTCTTGGATTTCCGTGAGATTAGGTTCGATTTCAATTTCTTGAGGTATAGTTTCTTTTCTCGAAGAATTAGCTGCGATTGATTCATTAGGGAAATTCATTTGTGAGATGAAATCTTCAAAACTTCCTTGATTTTCAGTTTCATTCATAAATCTAATATCTCTCGCAATGACTACTTTTTGGTCGGTTGGCAATCAAACTCTGTAACCTTTAGAATCTTCACTATAACCCAGAAAAATGCATTGCTTACCAGGAGGATCCATTTTTCCTCTCGAGATACTTTTGTCAATGACTACTGCCTTTTCTCCAAAGATTCGTAAGTGTTTTAGGTCCGGGAGATTTCCTGTCCATTTTTCGAATGCGGTTCTTCCGTGAAGTGCTTTTGTAGGACATCGGTTCCTGATGTAGTTTGCTGTAAGAATAGCGAAACTCCCCTCCATTGTCAGTTTGAAAAGCTTTAATTTGAACACCTTTCTGCTTCTCTGAAAAACTTTTATATTCTTTAAAAGCTTGAAGGGCATCGCTTTTCTTACGTAAAAATCTAATTTCACACCATCGTGAACCGTCGTCAATAAAAGTAATAAAATATTTAGCTTTTCTCTTGGATTTTGTTCGCATTGGACCACATAGATCCGAATGCAAAATTTCTAGGATTTTTGTATATTTATTTGAATGTTTTGGAAAAGGAAGAGAAGTAATCTTACCCTGCAGGCAAATTTCGCATGGTGGAATAGAAGATTCATTTGTCCACGTCATTCCAGTTGCGACTTCTTTTTTCTTCATTTGAAAAAGATTGTGTTGATTTAAATGACCTAATCGTTCGTGCCAAATCATTTCTTGCGTTTTCCGAAGATCATTTGATTCCATGCATGTTCCTTCTTCATTTATTTCTCTTATGTAGTACAAATCTCCCATTCTATCGGCGACCATTTTCACTTTTCCGTTTTCATCTTTCACAATAGCAATTTTCTTCTTAAAAGTGACTTCGTGATCTGTATCAGTTATCTTTGCGACGGACATAAGGTTTGTCCGAAGATCAGGTACAAATAGTGTATTATCCAAACGTATACCTTTTTCTGTTTTCCCGTCTGGAACCACTATTCTAACCGTACCTTTCGCTCTCACGTTAGTAGATGCATCACTAGCGAGGTGTAGTTTTTTATGTAGAGTATATACGAAATTTATGAAAATATGTTCATCCTTACATAGATGCGAAGTACATCCACTATCGAGACACCACTTTTCCTTCTGTAAGCCGATTCCTGCACCAAGGGCAATAGCTTTTTCTGCTGATACTAGAAAAGCTTCATCTTCGGCAACGGAGACCTTTTCTTTCTTTTCTGGACAATCAACGGCCTTGTGACCAGTTCGTCTGCATCGATGACACTGGAACTTAAATGTTTTTTCAGAATCATAGCTTATTTTATCTTCTGTTTTCTTATCATTAAATTTATTTCTATATTTTACCTGTGCTAACATAGCATTTTGATCACTTTCCTTGGCTTTTTGTTGCCTGGTGTCAATTTCATCAAGGATTTTCTGCTTTAGAGTTTCTGGATCTGGTAACTGAGTCTGGGCAACGATGGCACATCGAAGGTTATCGTAGCTTTCAGGAAGACTGAGTAAAAGCATGATTGATTGCTGTTCATTTCCAAATTGAAAATTTAATTCCGATAATTCGTCGATAAATCCAAAAAATTCACTCATTTGCTCGAAAATATCACCAGTTTGATCCATCTTGTACGATGTCAAGCGTTTCCACAGAGAGACTTTTCTCGCTGTTGCCCTTGATTTGTAGATTGTTTCCAGTTTTAACCAAATATCCCTCGAAGTTTCGCAACCTTTTATGTTTTTTAGTTCCTTCAAGCTGATAGATAGTATCAAATCTGCAGAGTTCGTAGATGATTCGATATTTTTAGTTTTATTGTCAAATGTAAAGTTCCAATTAATTCCGAAAAATATAATAACGAACTTTTTTTTATTTTTGTTTTTGTTTTGTAAACAATAAAAGCCACCTGAGCCCATAACCTGATAGAAATATAGTTCTAATATTATAAGCTTAATTGAATAAGCAGAGTATTTTATAAACCAAAAGTTTATTATTCATAAAATAATAAGTTGACATAACAGGACTAGTGACAGACAAGACAAAATCAAAACACGATAGAACCTTGTTCTTAAGATACAAAATGAAGTTGGTTTGAATCTTGATCGAAAGCTAATTTGAACTCTAACAATACTTAGATTTTTGGGGTCGGTGAATTGAAATCTGATGTCTGGTTTTAAAAATTCAAAACTTCGGATCCAATATCGTGGACCTGACATTTTTTTAATGTTCAAGTCTGGATACAATTTGAGGTACATAAGTTTCTGGGTCGTGCATTTCAAATCTGATATTGAACTTTTTAAATTCAAAATGGTGGATCTAATGTGATGTACATGCCTTATTAAAAATGTTCTGATATTAGCAAAATTGCTGTTACTTATGTTTTTTGGGTCGCTGAATCGAAACCTGATGCTTGATTTTTAACATTCTAATCGAGGATCCACTATGGTAGACCAAATTATTAAAAATGATATATTTTTGCGGTCGCTGATTCGAAATTTATGATATTCAGGTTATTGGGATCACTGAATCGAAACCTGATATTGCATTTTAGCTAAATGTAATGTCACAATGAATATATATTACATTTTCAAATTATCAACTTCAAAAACACAAATATGGGTAATCCGAAAAAGTTAGAACCATGTTTGGTAACTTTCTTCCACCAGATAAGATCCGTCATTTTTAATTTTAAATATTCAACATTAGATTTTAAATTAAAACCCCGAACAACCTAAGAATCATCAATTTCATGAAGATCTGAACAAATTTTAAACATTCGTGTCCGCCATATTGGATCCGCCTTTTAAATTCAAAAGTTTTACATCAAATTTGAAATCACCGACCCCAAAAAAATATAAATGATCAACTTGAACAAGGTCTAAACATTTTTTTTTTCATATCCGCTATATTTGATTCGCCATTTTGAATTTTTTAAATTGATCATCAGATTTCAAATCAGCGACCCCAAATACCCAAATATCTCAAATTTTATCAAGGTAAAAAAATTTAGTAAATTATTTCAGCTATATTGGATCCCCTATTTTAAATTTCGTAAATCCAACATTAGATTTTGATTCAGCGTCCCTAAAAACCCTAATAAACTTAGGCACATTTAATCGGATCAAGTTAAATAATTTCCTTTCAAACGTGCTCATATTGTCATGAGGCAAAAGTGGCATGCCTTTTTTGGCCCAAATATCTGTATGTGGCACTGAAAGTGAAGGGATTAAATGAAGGGAAAAGAGGAGATGAAAATTAAGGAGAGTGATGGTAAATGGTGGGAGGGGAATTAAGAAGAGTGAAGGGAGTTAGGGCAGGCGAAGTAGTGGAAATCAGGTGAGCGATAAGTAAGGGAAGTGAGTGGAAATTAAGGTAAGGGAATGCAGGCGAAAATTGGGGTGATGAAAATGTGCATGTGAGAGGAAATAAAGGCAGTACATGTAGGAAAATTAAAATGAGGAGCATATAGGAAGTAAGGAAAAGTATGGAAATGGTGAGTAGTGAACATAATATTAAGGGCGGGAAAAGTAGGGAAAGTTAATCAAAATTAGGGTAGATAAACTAAGAGAAATAAGCAGAAATAAATGCACGGAAAGTGAGGAAACTGAAGGCAGGGGTAATGTTAATGGTAATGGTAAATTAGGGATGGAAGTAATGGAAGTAATGGTGAATAATGGGAAGGGAAGTAGTAGTAATGAGTGAAAAGCAGGGATAGGGAAATAGGATATTTCAGCGGAAAAAGTGAGAAGAAGGGGAAGTAGTGGGAAGTGTTAGGTGGAGAAGCGAGGAAAAATGGAATCTGTAATTGGTAGATACTTAAGGTAATTTTGCAAATTCATGGTAAATTTATCAGTTATCAAAACTCATCTAAATTTTAAAATTTTTCCAAATCTCACGATTTTTGGAAATTCCCAAATTCTTTAAATTTTCGAACTCTCATAACTTTAAATATTGAAAATTTTTTCGTTTATTTTGATTGTTTTCGACAAATAATTCGTTAAATTTATTTTAATTCTTTATGTAACAATAATGTAATTTTTTATTATTATTGGGATAACAGTTTTATTAAAATAAATATTGTGCACTTATAGTTGAAATGAAAATTTTAATTATTCTTTAACAATAAAGATAACGTTTATTCCTATTACTTTTTCAAAGTACTACGTTAACTGAGTTGATTGAAAAATTTGTTTATCAAATTTTCTACATTATTTGTAGAAATTTTAGAAAATTGCCGGAAATGTTTTGAAATCTTTTTTTCAGTTTTCTGTTAAAAGTAATTTTTCAAAATGAAAATAATTTGCAATTATACCATAAATCTTAGAATTTTCTGTCTGATTTTCTTGATAACTTTCCAAAAATCTCAAATAGCTGTTTCATTTTCAATATATAATTATACTGCAGAATTTATAAAAAATGCCTTAAAATCTTCTTGATTCTTTTTTGATAATTTTGGAAATCTTTTCAAATATAAAAAAAGTTAATTTACAGAAATATAACATATTTTCCTAGGACCTTCAAGGCAATTTTTGCATTCTCTTAAAACCTTTCAAGCTACCTAAAAATCTGGTCTTTGATAACTCTTTAAAATGTTTCAACATGTCTTATCATTTTTTTAGAATTCGTTTTTGAACAAGAAAATTTATTTAAAATTTTTCGAAGAACCTTATGATTTTATTTTTTATAGCCTTGAAACCTAAGAAAATCATGAAACACTTCTTTTCTCGCCAACTTGAAAAATCTGAATTTTGTTTTACATTTTTTTTAAATCTTTTTAAATTAACAACTTCCAAACCTTAAAAAAATTATGAAGATTCTTTATAAATTTATAAAAACTTCTGCAAAATAAAAAAATTGCCTTATAATCTCCCAGTTTTTTTTTAAATCCCTAAGGTTCTTCTTGTTTTTTCTCAATACCTTTTTATTTGAAATGTTTTAAAATATTTTTCAATTCTTTCTTAAATTTATCTTTAAAAAAATCATTTGCAATTTTCCCAGGAATCTAAAGATTCTATTTTTTTATTTTCTTGGATCTCTTAAAAATCTTCAAAACGTTCTTTTTCGCAAACTTCTAAAATCTGCACTCTGTTTTAAATTTCTAAAAATCAGCTTAAATTTAGATTATTCCTCAATCTTTTAGAAACCTCTAAACCTTTCAAAAAATGTAAAGCTGCTTTCTAAATTTTCTAAAACTTCTTTAATACCAGAAAAATTACATAAAAATCTTTGAGATTTTTTTTGTACGTTTTTGAAAATGTTTTGATATTTTAAAAAAGATTTTTTTTATTAATCTTTTTTGTAATTAAAAATATTCCTTCGAATTCTAAAAACATTTTTTTTATTCTCTTAAAACCTTGCAAAATTCCTAAAAAGCTTATTTTCTTATAGCTATTCAGAACATTTTAAAATATTTTGCATTATTCTCTTACATTTTTTTAATTGTATAGTCATTTGAAATTTTTCCAGTAATCCTAAGATTTTTTATCCTGATTTTTTAAAAACCTTTTCAAATTCTTAAAAAGATTTTTTTCACAATCTCCAAAAGTCTGAATTTTGTTTATAATTTTTCAAAAACCTTTTTAAAAGTTTAAAAATATTTCTCAATTCACTTTCAAGAAATTTTGTTCTAAATGAAAAATCATTTGCAATTTTCCCAGGAATCGTAAAAACAATTTTTTTTATTTTCTTGAAACCTCTCAAAATTCTGCAAACACTAATTTTTTCGCAATCTTAAAAAATATTTTAAAATTAAATCTAAATCATTTTCAACTTTCTAAAAAATCTTCTAATTGATGGCAGCAGCATTTTAAGAACGGAATTATTTCCCAATATTTAAAAATCGTTTACGATTTAAAATTTCTCTTTTATGAATAAAGTTTATAAACATTCAAACATAAATCATCTCTCGTAATAAGATTAACTGTTAGGCATTTTTCATTTAAAAACTGATAAAATACCAAAATTCGTTATCTTTATTAAGAGACAAACAAACTGAAAACGGCTACCATAAGTGCTATTTACGGAATGATGCAATCAATCAAGTTACAAGAATGTATCAATTGTGGCCGCAAGGGACTAAAATAGTTATTATAGTTACACCGTTAACTAAATTTTTTATTAATATAAGTATCAGTTTTTTGATATTTAATTATATTGTCGTTACTCCGTTAATCAAATTTAGACTTTCGGCAAATGAAAATTGAAATTTTTAAAAATCAAATTTAGAATAAATTCAAATTCAAATTCTTCTACAAAATCCAAGATTTGAATTTTACTAGAAAAATATTGTAAATTTAAGAAACTAAGAAGTTGAGGTTAATTTTTTAAAAATACGTTCCTAAAATATATATCCAATAAAAAAATAATGAAGAGAAAAAGTAAAATCACACGAACTCAAAAATGGGCCTTCTTATTTTTTTCTTCTCTTTTTTTATTATTTTGCATCAATATTACCATAAAAATTCGTTTATTAACTAAATCTAGAAACTTTTGTTGTTATATAAAAATTATTTACAATTTAAAAATTCTCTTTTATAAATGATGATTAGAAACATTAAAAACTAAATATTCTTATGAAATAAGATTACCTATTTGGAAATTTCCATTCCTAAAATTATTGCCGAAGAGAATTCATAATCTTTATTATGAACAAACTAAGAACCGCGACTAAAAATGTTATTTACGCAGTTTCTCAAACAATCAAGTTAAACATATAAATTGTGACTATAATTTTTGAGAATTTAGTAAATTAATTATTTTTAAACAACTTACAAGAAATAAATTTGTGTTTGGAAAATGATTTTTAATGCGATATATAAATAAAATATTTGATTTTTTCTAAAAATGAGTACTATTTTAATCTGAACTTATTCTGTTTAAATAAATTAGTTTACACAATTTTTTTAACAAATATTGTTAGTAAATTTTTATCAAATGTGATTATAAATTTACCAGTCATTATCAGTTGGTTATTTCGAACCAACAAAATATGCATATCCAAAAATAGTCAAAGAGTGCATTTTTTAATTAAGCTTGTTTAAACAATTATTAATTTGTTTTTTTTTTATGAGAATTATTATATTTTGGCTTATTGCCAAGCAATATGTGATCCACTACGTATAAAACATATCATTTATTCCATAGTAAATACCTGATATAGATAATTGTTTATAAATTTTATTCATAAAGTAACAAATTATTTATTAGCTTTTATTTATTCAACTGAAAATCTTTTTTTGTCCATCCATTGATACAATTTAGTGCAAATATAGTGACGAATCGCTGTCAATCCCTGCGAATTCATTTTCATTCTCTAATTTATTTATAACAATTTCAATACTTTTTTAAACCTTTGTGTTGCAATTAACGCTCTTTCTTGTATAGCCTTTCTTATTTTTTTAAAGTAATTTTTAATGAATCTATTCACTTTTTAAGAAACGGTACACTTCAAAATTCAACGTATTTAGTTTTTTTAATTTCATTTTTGTTGGCAAATAAAAAGTAATTGAAAATTGTAATAAAGCTCTACCACTGCAGTTTTTGCGGAATCAGATTACAGTTTAATCACAAATAGAGGTTTATATTGCACAAAAATTGTCTTCTAAAAATTAATTTGGCCACAAACTAATTTTTATGAAAATTTAGTCTAAAAATTAGTCAATTTAGTAAAAAAAAACAACTTTTTTTAAAGGTTTTTTTTTTTAAATTAATCTGTTTTAGAAGAAATTTGTATCTTTCTTCAATAAAAATGCAGTGGTTCAGTTGAAAATTAAACTCTTTTTTGAAAGTTTGTCTTTTTGATTTTGAAATCTTTCTTCGATAAAAATGAAAGTTTACTTTTTTTTCAATTAATTATTTTGTGTTGAAAATTTCTCCTTTGTGATTAAAAAAATTGATCTTGTGGATTGGTAATTTCATTTTCTCGTAGAAACTCATTTTATGTTACAAAATTCATATTTTGGTCTTGAAAAATGAAGTGGAATCTTTTTTATATAAAATTCTCTTTGAATCATTTTTTCACATCAAAATTTATCTGTTTGAAAAGAAATGTTTGTAATTGAATTGTTTATTAGAAAAGCCTTTTCTTGTAGAAAATTAATTTTTCATCTAAAATTGTAACTTTTTCAGTCTTTTTCAAAATTGATCTTTCATAGTTGAAAATTCTCCTTTTTTGGTTAGAAAATTCCCGCGGTTTGAAATTTCATTTTTATTGAGTAAAAATGCATCATATTCGTGAAAAATTATTTTTTTGAAAAAAAGTTATATTTTTTGTTTGAGAACTCAATTTTGGTGGGGAAAATTCGGCTTTTGGCTTAAGGTTCTTACAATTTAGATAAACGTTTATTCTTGTCTTCTAATTATTTTATTGAAAATTCAAGTATTTTGTTAAAAAGCCATCTTTTATAGTAGAAACGGCATTTTTTTGTTTAAGATAAATTAATAAATTCGGAAATCTTAAATCACTATTTGAAATATTGTTTTATCACGATTATAAAAGATTCTATGTTAAAAGTATTACAAGATGGAAACTCCTATATTTCAATATTTATGATTAAGGAAAATGAAAAGTTATTCAAGGAATAATTAGGAAGTTTGAAAATCAAATTCTCGAACTCAAAGGGTGAATTAGAGTAAATTAACAGGTATATTGGGGGGATTAGGTCAAATGAGGGGAGGGACAGAAGAGAAGTCAAGGTTAAATAAAGGAAGGGCGAGTAGAGAAAAATTAGTGGAAATGAAATAGTGGAAGGAAGAAAAAATTGAACGTATGAGAGGTTGGAGGATTGAAGGGAGGGGAGTAATGAAAGTGAGGGCAAATAAAAAGATAATAAGAGTAAATGAGGAAAAGGGGTAGGAAAAATGATAGAAGGAGGTGTAGTGAATATTGGGGGGGGGAAGTAGGGGAAATTCAGAGCAATGAAAGTGGAGAAAGTGAAGGAAAAATGGGGAAGGTGAACTAAAAAAGTGACCAGAATTGAAGATATAGGAAGAAGGTGAAATGAGGAAAAATGAACACAGTGGTGGTATGGAAAGTATTGGTAAATGATGTACGGAAAGTCCGGAAAGTAAGGGTAAATTAGGCACGTCTAGTGAAGAAAATGATGGCAGGGTATGAAGGTAGCATTGGGGGAAGAAAATTAATGGAAATTGGAAGGTAGTGAGTGTTGGGAAAGTAGGGAATGTTAGGAAAAATTAGGGGAAAGGCAATTTTTAGTAGTGAAGGTATTGATAAATGAGCCAAAGAGAAATAGAAGAAGTAAGTGTAAGTAAAAGTAAATAGGGGAATTAAAAAAAATTAGTGCGAGTATGGAGGTGGAAGTGTGGGCTGGGTAGGGAAGTAGAGGGAGAGGAGCCTTGGATGTGGTAGCGAGGAAAAGGGAATGTAGTGAAGGGAAAATTTGGGGATTGGGATAGGTGGTGGGACGATAGATTCTACCTAATATTTATCAGAAAATACTTTTATATTGACAATAACAATACTGGTTTTATACCCAATTGTCTTGTCGTCTCACCATTCGAAACAAGTAGTCAATTATTTTTCCTACATTTGGCTGTTTTTATTCTCCAATAAATGTGATAAAAAATTTAAATGAGCAAACAGTTTCTCATGAAAAGAAATAATTTTTCCTCGTAAATGTAGACGCGTAAATAGTAATATTTCTTTAAGAAAATGTTTCAGAAACCCTCAATTATTATTGTTTAGTAAGAAAAATGAACAAAATATTGGAAAAGTAGTACTCTGATAAAAATTCGATAAAAATCAGTAAATTCAATTAATCATCAATATTATGTAATAGTCAACACAAGTTAAGAAACATTCTTATTTAGAGAATTGTTTATTATTTACAACTATCTTTTTATATAGTAATGCTAGAAATATGCTTTTTTCCTAAGTATTTAGTTTTGCTTTGACTTTGTAGTTAAAAAAAAAATAATAAGGAAACCTCAAAAAGAATAATTTTTGAAATACGAGTAGCATTGTATTGTTTTAAATACATTTCTTTGCTTTCTTCTAATTAATGAAAAAATTAATTTAAACAAACAAGTTATCTTACACAAGATACAGAAACATAGAATGGAATATAATAGAGGAGAAGTTAGGAGGACTAGGTCTGTAAATGAATTGTGAAAGTTTTGTTTTAAATTATAATAAGCAGTTTTTTACAAAGCGTAATAGAAAAATTTGGTATTCAACATATTTCATTGCTTTAAATATGATTCTTAATCAGGTTTATTCATTACTTTTTCATAACCAAAAAGGCAAAGAAAAATTGAACATTTAAAAAAAAAACAATTTTCTTGCACTGATTTAGGAAAAGATAGTTACAAACAATAATAATAATGATATGTACAATCTTAAAATTTTTTTTGAATTTTTTTATGAACATTTATATAACTTTAAAATCAAATGAACAAATAAATATAAAAAAGAAACGTTATACCTGTGAAAAGAGCAGAGGAAGGTTGAAAATTTAAGAAGAAACCAGCACATTTTCTCACTTACATAAGAGAAGACAGTTATAAACAATAAAAAATTAATTATAAAACTATTTTTGTTTAATTCAAATTAATTATTACCATATTGAGTAAAAGCGGGTCAAAAGTTGAAAATTTCAGAAAAACCCGCAACTTTCCAGCATTATTGATTTTTAATATTATGAGCAACAATAATAAATTTTTTAAACAATTATTTTTGTTAACAATAATTGAATATCGCCTAAGTTTAATTGAAAATTGGATAATAAGTGAAAAAGTTTTGAAAAAACCGCAAGTTACCATCTATTCTAAGAGAAAATTTCTGAAAACAATAATAAATTGTTTAAGCAATTTTTGTAAGCATCTCATTATAAGTATGAAGTTGTATTTCATATGTTGGCAAATATTTGCATTGAAAAACCTAAAAAAATTGGTAATCAGTACCGAAAAATCACAACACTCATTTATTCAGTTATAGAGTTTCTTCAGGACCCTATGAAACAGATTTATTGTGGTGGCATCAAGGTTTAAGTTTTTATTATTAGGTTGACGTTGTTTTATACAGGGGTGCATTTTGGATTTTGCAAATTTTATTTTTGCAAGGGTGATGGTTTTTTGAGAATGGAAGTAGTTTTTTATTTCTTTTAATGCATTTTAGAGCCCAAAATAAGCCCAAAGTTCTGGTGTTCTTTGTTTTTTCCGAATTTGAATTTTCACATAGGGAGTGGTCTCATATTTTGTAGGGGTGGTTTTTGCAAATTGGTTGTTGGTGCGTTTAAGAGCCCAGAAAAAGCCCAAAATACTGAAGTGTTTGCTTTTTTTTCTTTTAATTTTTATATAGTGGAGGTGCTGGCTTGATTAAAATCAGCACCTCCACTCAAAATTTGAATTTTCACAAAAAGTAGCGGAGCCCAAAAATCGACAATACAGCCCAAAGAAAGCCCTAAAAAGCCCAAAATTCTGACATTAAGAAATTTGGGAATTTTGTTTGTGGAAGTGCTAGCTTGATAGACCTTCCAGAAGCCGCAGTCCCCGAAAGTGAAATAGTTATACGCTATTTCCCTCAAGTAGAAAATAATTAACAATAATTGTTTTTACATTAGCTATACTAGCCGTAATAATGTAATTTTTTTAACTTGTTTTTTTTCTTTACATATCGTTTATTTGCAAACGGGAAAAATTCAGGACAAAAAGTGCTTTGGAAAGCATATACAGAAAATATTTTTAATTGTTGCGGAAATTCAAATTATAAAACATTCGTAAGCCTTCCCAATAATGTTATTAATGTGAAATCGGCTTTGAGCAAGAATAAGATCTATTCTGTAAGTTGTATTTTAAATGCTCTATTTAAAAAAATATATCTTCAGTGTACCAGGGTGAAAAAAATTACAATAGATTTCGAGGGAACACTAAAAAATCAGAGCGCAACCTGACCAAAAAGTGAATATCATGAAAAATCTAGATTTTTGTAAATATGTAAGTTACGGGAAAACTAATTGCACCACTTGATTCCACGGAAAAAATAACATAATATCCAGTTATACATTTTGTCCCAAAAGTAGCAGCTTTTCATCCTTATATTGGATATTCTTATTTAATCATTTATTTTATAGGATTTTGCGCTTTTTAGGAAATAAATTGTTTCTTTAGTATACAGTAGGTTAGGTCAAGTGCCAAACTAATTAATATCAATTTTAATTAAATAAACAGATATCTAACTAAAAACACATTCGATGCAAAAAAATACATTAAAAGTTAATTGTTTTATAAACATAACTTGTGTAATAAGAATTTGGCATGTCATTCGTAAAGATTTACCAGATTCTGAAACTCATATTTGTTTTAGAATCACTTTGCTAACATGGATTTCACAAACTGAATTTATTGTACTGATACAGTTTTGATTGGCAGAGATTTTATGCAAAGGGATAGGTTCTAGAATAAATACGATTTGATAAAAACAGAATCTTATTTATTAAAAACAAATATACTGGACAAAAATTAAGTTATGAAATATAATACTCAAAATTTCAATTTTTTAGATAGCACTCGTTGTAAGTTATGCAATTAATGTTTATTATCCCTCAGTACCTCTTCCTTAACATCAAAGAAGTGAACGAATTTTATAATCCATTACATAATAAATTTTATCAATATCAAAATTTTTAACAACGAATGGCGAGATAATTATAACCGTGCAATTATAAAATTTTTATATACAAAATCGCTTTTATTATATTATCTCTGCTGAGAACAGGTTGTAGCTAATAATTATCTGATAAAAAGAGGTTCATCTTCTGTATGTGTCAATGTGTCATTACTGACGATCATAATATTTCTATGTTTTACATTTTCTGATTCGATGCTGAGATCCTAGTTTTTTTTAACATAAAAAATATGTATTCAAGAACATGTATTAAGTATAATAAAATACCCACTATAAAAAATTTTTTTCTTGATAAACGTCCACATAATATTATATATCAAGCTGAAAATGTAGAAAATTAAATTTAATAATATAAGGAATGTTTATCTGATCATACGAGGTTTATACCTGATGGATTTCATTAAAAGGCAAGTTATGATTTTGATAAATTCTAATTTTGTACTGAAATTTTGTGAATAGATTCAGAATATTCAAATGAAGAGAGGCATTTTTGTCTAAACTATTCAAGATCTCCTTTAATTGAACTAGTGAAATTGTTTTAATTTTTAACTTGAAATGCAATTCAGAATATAACTTTAATACTTGGGATGAATAGAGTTAATAGAATTACATGACTTAAAAAAAGGAGAATTTAATTTTTCCAGACTAACGATCTCTTGAATAATTTTAATTTTTTCCCAAATTTTTAGCAAATTATTTACATTTCTTAAATTTAAATGTGTCGAATATAATACAATGTAAGTGGGTCATGCGACATCTTGGTACTTGATCTTAAAAAATGTGAACACAAATTTTTCGGAAAAACTCTTAGGGTGGAATTATATTCAAGCCTTTAGATTATATGATTAAAATATGACATCAAATAATTCATAATTGTAAGAGTGAAGTTTTCACTTGTAATCCATGGATTAAAAATCAACCCCTAGGAAGCTCCTTAACCGTACAGTATCTGTATGAAATAATTCCTAGATTATATTTGCGACGTAAAATTATTAACCTGTTATTCAGAGCTTGTAAAAGTTGATGCAATAAATCAATTTGTATCTACTAACAAAAAATTATTGCGCCAAATACAAATAATATCGACATTATTTATATTGTGATACATGGAAACACGTAACAGCTGATGTGGAACACATTATCAGAAATAAAATCACGTAATTATGTAACTGATAAGTGATGAAGCAATATTGGCAATAATCTCCAAGGAGAAAAAAGACGGCAAATGGTATATATATCGAGACATATTAGAGCTTATTCGCTTAGTTTTACTGTCCATAAAATTCTTTCCAACTCGGCTTACTCTGGTAAGACAAAATGAACACCATTTTTGGTACTCTTTTCCTCATTTTGGTGGTCTTTCTCAATTCTATTGGTAAATATACGTATAATAATATTTATCATAATAACTTAATATCGCATTTATGAGTTGAACTATACTTCTAATCTCAGTTTAACATCTTTGAAGCAATAACTCTTTTTCATTATACAGAATATTACATTACATTAAATTTTTAGAAACTTTACATTTATAAAAATATAAAATTTTGCATCAATTAATTTAAAAAACTTCATGTAACATAATATTGAGAAATATTATTGTATTTATCGGTTTCTATGAATATTCGTCTATTCTAGACACAAAATTGACCGAAAAACCCACAACGAAAAAACGGAACGGCATAAAGCTTAGAGGAAAAATGCGACTCGATTCATTTGAGAGTAAAAGAGAAGTAAAAAGGAGTCCATATCATGTCACATGTGGCAAGTCTCTTTGCGACATGTCACATCTACGGCATGCCTTATCTGCGGCATGTCACAAATGCGGCAAAAAAATGTATAATGTCCAATTAAAAATGACTGAATTCAGGCAAATCTCCCTGGACTAATTATCTTTCCGGTGGCATCTCTCGCCCGGAAAAAAATTTCGGGTTTACATTAAAATATTAAAACTGCGGCAAGTCTCCTAAGACTAATTGTCACGTCTGCGGCATCTCTGACCAGCGAAAAGTCTCCCCAGTGGCATCTCTCATCCCTGGAAAAATGTTCGACTCCACATCAAAGTGGCAAAAGTGTGACAAGTTTGTCATGACTGATAGTCACACCTGCGGATTCTCTTATCAGCGAGAAGTCTCCCCAGCGGCATCTCTCTCCCAACAAATTTTTTATGTAATTTTAAAAATGGAAAAAGTGCGGCAAGTCTCCCGAGCAACAACTCTCTCTGCAAAAAATTTGTTAAGTACTTCCAAAGACGGAAAAACTGCGATGGTAAAAATGAGGCAAGTGTCCCCAGCAGTATTTATTTGACTAAACGCAGTTTTTCCATCTTTTGAAGTATTTGAAAAATTTTATAGGGATAGAGATGCTGCTGAGAAGACTGGCTACAGTTGTATCATCCTCAGAACTAATTAGAAAACTTTTACCGCTTTTTTGCGATTTTTAGAAGTGCTTACAAAATTTGCTTGGGGTAGAGATGCTGCTGAAGAGGCTTGCCGCAGTTTCACCATCTTTGAAACTACATAGAAAATTTGTTGGGGGGAAGATACCGCTGGGGAGACTTGCCGCAATTTTTCCATCTTTAAAACTACTTATAAAAGTTGTTAGGGGAGAGATACTGCTAAAGAGACTTGCCGCAGTTCTTCCATCTTTAAAACTACTTATAAAATATGTCGAGGGAAGATGCTGCTGGGGAGAGTTGCCGCACTTTTGCCATTTCTAGAAGTCCTTACAAGATTTTCTTGAGGGAGATATGCCGCTGGGGAGACTTTTCGCACTTCTGCCATTTTTAGAATTTCTTACAAAATTTGCTTAGGTGGAGATGCCGTCGGGGAGACTTGTCGCAGTTTTGCCATTTTTATTAGTTCTTTAAAATTTTGCTTGGGGGAGAGATGCTGCTAGGGAGACTTGCCGCATTTTTGCTATCTTTAAAACTACTTCGAAAATTTGTTGGGGAGAGATGCTGCTGGAGAGACTTGACACAGTTTCTCCATCTTTAAAACTACTTATAAAATTTGTTCGGGGAGAGACGCAGCTGGAGAGACTTGCCGCACTTTTGCCATTTCTAGAAGTCATTACAAAATTTTCTTCAAGGAGATATGTCGCTGGAGAGACTTTCCGCAATTTTGTCATTTTTAGAATTTCTTACAAAATTTTCTTGGGAGGAGATGCCGCTGGGGAGACTTGCTGCACTTTTGCCATTTTCAGAAGTGCTCACAAAATTTTCTGGGCAGAGAGATGCCGCTGGGGAGACTTGCCATAGTTTTGCCATTTTTTGAAGTTCTTACAAATTTTTCTGGCTGGATAGATGCCGCTGGGAGGCTTGCCGTACTTTTGCCATTTCTAGAAGTCCTTACAAAATTTTCTTTAACGAGATATGTCGCTGGGGAGACTTTCCGCACTTTTGCTATTTTTAGAATTTCTTACAAAATTTTCTTGGGAGGAGATGCCGCTGGGGAGACTTGCCGCAGTTTTGCCATTTTTAGTAGTTCTTACAAATTTTGCTTGGGGGAGAGATGCTGCTGGGGAGACTTGCCGCATTTTTGCTATCTTTAAAAATACTTCGAAAATTTGTTGAGGAAGAAATGTTGCTGGGAGGCTTGCCACACTTTTGCGATTTTCAAAAGTACTTACAAAATTTTCTTGGGTGGAGATGCCTCTGGGGAGACTTCCCGCAGTTTTGGCATTTTTAGAAGTTCTTACAAATTTCGCTCAGAGGAGAGCTGCTGCTGAGGAGACTTAACACAGTTTCTCCATCTTTAAAACTCTTATAAAATTTGCTGGGGTTGAGACGCCGCTGGGAAGACTTGCCGCATTTTTTCTATCTTTTATACTTCTACGAAAATTTGTTGGGGAAGGAATGCCGCTGGGAAAACTTTCCACAGTTTTTCCATCTATAAAACTACTTATAAAATTTCTTGGGAGAGAGACGCTGTTGGGGATACTTCCCGCAATTTTGCTATTTTTACAAGTCCTCACAAAATTTGCTTAAAGGAGAAATGTCGCTGGGGAGACTTGCCGCACTTTCGCGATTTTTTCAAGTGCTTACAAAATTTGCTTGGGGTAAAGATGCCTCTGGAGAGACTTGCCGCTGTTTTGCCATTTTTAGAAGTTCTTGCAAATTTTGCTTGGGGGAAAGATGCTGCTCGGGAGACTTGATACAGTTTCTCCATCTTTCAAGCTACTTATCAAATTTGTTGGGGGAGAAACGCCGCTGGGGATACTTGCCGCATTTTTTCTATCTTTAAAACTACTTCGAAAATGTGTTGGGGAAGAGATGTTGCTGGGGAGGCTTGCCGCACTTTTTCGATTTTTAGAAATGCTTACAAAATGTTCTTGGTGGAGAGATGCCTCTGGGGAGAATTGCCGCAGTTTTTTCATTTTTAGAAGTTCTTACAAATTTTTCTTGGGGGAGAGATGCTGCTGGGGAAACTTGACATAGTTTCTCCATGTTTAAAACTACTTTTAAAATTTGTTGGGGTAGAGATGCCGCAAGTTTGACAATCAGTCTTCACAGACTTGCCACAGTTTTGCCATTTTTATGTGCACTTGAACATTTTTCCACGGATAAGTGTTGCCACTAGGGAACCTTTTCTCTGGTATGGGATGGCGCAGATGTGACAATTATTCCCGGGAGGTTTGCCGCAGTTTCAATCTTTTAATATAAACCCGAAATTTTTTCCGAGGGAGAGATGCCACCGGGAAGATAATTAGTCCAGGGAGATTTGCTTCAGTTCAATCATTTTTAATTGGACATTAAGCATTTTTTGGAAGGGAAAGATGCCACTGGGGAATATTTTCTTGTGAGAGATGCCGCAAAAATATCAATTTCGTATTGAGAAATGCTGCGCGGAAGAAAAAGCCGCTGTGTAGAAATACCGCAGTTGTGATATGCAGCAGATGAGGCATGCCGTAGATGTGACATACCGCAGAGGTGACATGTCACAGATGTGTTATACTGCAGTTGTGACATACTGCAGATGAGTCATTCCGCAGAGGTGATATGCCGCAGAAGAGACATGCCGCAGGTGTCACATGCCGCAGGTGTAACATGCCGCAAGTGTGACTTGCCGCAAAGACGCTTGCCGCATGTGACATGATATGGACCCAGCAAAATTTGTCGCTCGTTTGTTCACAAGATATGTGTTGAATTCTTACTCTTGGTTTCTACTTGTATCACTTTTGCTCTCAAAAAGTTGCAGTTTTCTTTTCCCGCGCAGCCTGCAGAAGCCTCTCTTTTACTTTAACGTGCTCAATTTTAATCATTGAAATTCATTTATCTCTATTTATTCTTACAGAATTAAGTTCGCAGATTGAAAATGGTGAATCTTTTTCTACTGTTGGATCTCGATCTTCTGGCATTCACAGAATTCCTCCTATTTTTGAGGGAGAAATGTCAACACCAATGCACTCTTTTCCTGACAAGTGTCTTAGAGTACCATCAGGAAGAGCTTTAGCTCTCATCAACGTAGGGTCACACATTAAATATAAATCGTTTGCAAACGAAATTGGAGATGTATTTGGAGTTTATGATGAAACTGGTCGTTTTTTGAGATTTTATGATTATGTGAAAAACAAACAGGTGACCATAAACATGGCAGAAGATCAGAAAAAATTCCTGCACGTTAGGGAACTTGGCCCGGAGGAAATTGAATATTTAGTGAAAAAATTTGGTCCTTCTTCCTACGACCGCATTCCAGGTATTTTCCGGGGTTACCTAGAAATACAAGAACATTCTTTTCCACCAAATCTCCTTTTAGTGCAGAACCCTAGAGCGGCTGGGTTAATCGAACTACTACCAAAAGTTAATTATTTAACATTAGCAAACATACGTGGTGATGTTTTTGGAATTTTTGACACTTCCGTTTATAAGCGCGGGGTTTTTTCAAAATTTTATCATTTTGTCAGTCATAAACCAGCAAAAATAAGCATGGTACGAGCGCACTTGGGAGTTTATACTATTAGGGAACTTGACGCTGAAGAAACCCGTTATTTAGAATGGAAAATGAAGAACTACTAGATATACAAGAAAACATTGGGACATAATTGGATTTTATTTACTGATTTGTAAAATTTTGGAATGTACAGACATTTAGAGTATTCATAATATTCAAAATTTTTACAATTTCCTGAATTGTTTAATAATTTATAGTATGTTTATGGCTAATGAAGGGAATATTAAATATTGATTGTAAATTTATAATTTAACATGAATATTCTAATTTTCTACATACTTTAAAAGCTTTTAAGAATTATAGAAATTTCAAAGCTGAAATTTTTTAATGTACCGTAAATCAGAGTATCGAGAAATTTTGAAAACCTTTACAAATTTTAGAAATTAACCAAAATTGTTGGGCATTTATGGTCTCTTATGGTAATTTCTAGAAAATTAATGAAATCTTTTTTTTAATTAATAGCAGATTTTTTAATTAATGGCAAATTCATAAATTTAAAAAAATGGTAACATTTTCAAAATGTTTGATATCTTAAAACTCTTTGCAATTTGCGGAAACTTATAGTAGCGTATTCAGAAAACTCATGGATACTTAAACAAGTTTTTAAATTTCATGAAAAATTAAAAATAATTTTCAAATTGAGAAATTTTCAATTTTTTTTTATTTCAAAAATCATCGCAAAATAATTTTCTAAATTCGTTTCACTTCTCTGTATAACTATAATAGAATGTTTTTATTTTTACTAGGTTTGGTTTTGTGGTTTTGGGTTAAGATAATTCTTTTATTAAAATAAGATTTTGCATTAATGGTATAGAATCAGACGCCAATTTTTTGTTTTATTATTAGCATTAGTATTAGTATTAGTATTTTAGTATTTAGTATTATTATTACACTTATTCCTATTATTTTTTTAATATACTGCTTTTACTGTAAAATATGCTTCAAAGTAGTAAAAAGGATAGATGATAAATTATTTTATTATTTAATATTCCATATTTGTAAGCTTCGTGAATTACTTTCCCCAAATTTTTCATTCAAGGAAATTAATTCAACTCTGTTGCTTGTTTTTTATATATGATCAATAAATAAATAAAAAGTAATTACTTCTTAACAACAAATCTGAGGGGTCAATTCAAAGCTTGAAAAATGGCAGAATTCGAGTACCAAAGTCGTTTGACATTTTTTGAATTTCAAGATCTTACCCTTTCAAAGTTTATACTAGCATGAAAAAATGAATTCAACATTTCATTGTCTAAAACATTTTTAAATTTTTTCGCGATTTTCAAATATCTGCATTTTTTACATTTTTTTAATCTTTTCAAATTTAAAATTATCTAAAATTCTTTTTAAAAGTTCTAAATATCTTTGATGTGGTTTTGAAATAAAACAAAAATTATACAAAACTGAAAAATTTCCTCAAATTCTGACAGATTAATTTTTCAAAAAATTCTCGATTTTAAAAAATATAAATCAATAAATTAAAAAAAAAGAATTTTAAAGCAAAAAATGCGAATATTCAACAAATAAAGATTTCTCATTTATAAAAAAAGTTATCTAAATTCTTAAACCTTGAAGCCAAAAGATCAATTTTCTGTACAAAAGTTCAATTCTCAACCAGAAAAGATAATTGTTCAGCAAAAAAAAAAAATTTCAACAAAATAGTTAAATCTAAACCAAAGAGATGAACTTTCAAGTAAAAATATGAATTTTAAATTAAATTTTGTACGAAATATTTTGTTTTTTTAATTAAATATACAAATTCTCAAAAAAAGTTAAATTTTTATTTTTTTTTTTAAATTATAGATAAATTCCCAACACCAATACAATAATGTTTTTAAGAAGTAATTTTTTTACGAAAATTTGTGAAATTTTAATCCAAAAAGAGAAATTTTTAACCAAACACTTGAATTTTCAGCCAAAAAGTATGACTGTCTTACAAAAAATTTTTAAATTTTCAAAGCAAGTAATGAAATTTATAAATCCAGAGATATCTTCAGAAGAAATCAACTGAAAAGAGGAAATATAAATGAAAGACAAATAATTTACTAACAAGATTATTATATCTCTTCATTTTGAAAACTCCCTGATTTTTTCCTTACCAATTTCTCATTTTTTCTGACTTTTAATGTTCAAATACCAGAAGCTTAAACTTGTGAGATTGCAAATCCAGAATCTTTTTTAAACGGAATAAAGCAATTTCGAATTAAAATTTTTTAAAAATTATTCATTCACCCTGATTCGTAAACGATTTTTTTAATCCCTGCCTACTCCCTGACTATGGAAGTGAATTATTTTTTTTATTTTTGAATACTCAAAAGTTACGTGCAAGAACAATATATCCTTTCTCCCATTCCGTGCCCAAAATTCAATTTTAAGATGTCTATAAATTTACGGAAATTTATAAAATGTCTTCGTAGTTAATATTACTGTTACAGGTTATTTTTTCAGAAAATGATGATAATGACCAAAAATTCAATAAAAAAATGTCTATAAATTTCCGGAAATTTTTGCTAATTACCGGTAATTTGGTCAATTATATATGCTTACTCTCCATAAATTACCACAAATTTCAACTATCTGCAACTGAAATTTCCATACAGTTTTTATGGTGAGTGGGCTGATTATCGTAAAATGCGAACTCATAGATGTATCATTTTCATTATTGACCTCTGACGCCACTTTTTACTTGATAGGAAGTAAAAACTAGAGCTTTGGATCTTACTTCTTTTCTGGGTTTTTTAGGGACGTAGGGAAATTGACGGGAACTGAGCAGAGGAGAAATTGGAGAATTGGGAAATCCTGAGGAAGTGAGGAGGGAGAAGTAGGGAAAGTTCTTGAAGTGGTGGTGGTGTGAAGGGAATAGTGAAGAAATTAAAGGCAGTATGGGAAATGTAAGTGGGAGAAGCAAGGAGATGGGAAGTAGGAAGATTGAGAGATAGTAAGATAAGGTGGGGAAAGGCGTGGCTGAGAAGTAGTAGTATTAACTGCGGGGTATATGAAGGAGGAGATGTACGAGAGAAGAAGTAGGAAAATGATTGTAGCGGTTGTACGGGAATAGAAGAGTTTGAGGGGATGGAAATAAGTGAAAAAATAAAGGTGAAAGAAGGGCATCATGGGAGAGGAGGGTGAAGTAGGTAAAAAAGAGGTAGAGAAAAAATGTATGGAATAAGGTTCAACCCTCCTTTTAGGGTTTCGTAGGCTTGAGCAGAAGCTCTTAAAGTTTAAGTTTGATGACCGTCCGTCTATCGCCCCTACGTTTTTTCCGAAAGAGAAAATTAGGAAGGGAATGTGATAAAGGAGCAGTAGGGGAAGTAAGAGAAGGAATTGCGATTATTGGGTCGAGTGTAAGAGGTAAAAGAAGGGTGGTTAAAGCAAAGAAAGTGAGGAGTAAAATGAGGACGGAAGATAAAGTAGACAAAATAAAGGAGGAGAATTGTATTGGATCGGATAAGTCAGGATAGAAGAGAAAGGAGAGAAGGGAAGGAGTGTCAGGAAAAGGGGTTGGGAGGGGGTGTTGAGGTTAAATTTGAGCGACTAACTTAAAGCCCAAATACCTTTGAAACCCTTCTTTGTAGCTGAATGGCACTTTGATGAATTTTTATTAAATAAGGTTTATGATTTGGGAACAATGGAGATTTGAAGTTCTGATTCCCAAATTCTGAAACTTGGAAATTTCGCATCTCGTTTGCTTCTATCGAGTTGGTCTTGTACCACATATTAACCCATTGGTTGTGGCTTCAATAAGTCCTCAAAGCTCCTCCAATTGCCATTAAGGCTCGGTCTTTAACGACAACTATGTTAGTAACTCCTGCTCGCGGCTCGATTCCTCGGGTCAACTTGCCACCATGTCTGATGCATAAACTTTTAGTGCTTCCTTATGAAGTTGAATGCGTTAGCTCCAAACTTTCATGAAACCTCTGATAGCTTTCAGGGGGTCAAGTAAATTCCTCCTTACGACCTTCTTTTCAAACTTCACCTTTGGTAAATCTAGAATTTCAATCTTGGTCAAAAAATCATTTAGCATTAGATAGCAGTATTATATTACAATAAAATTAATTATAACAATCTATGACTTTGTTCTTAATTCTTTAACAAAAAATCAAAATAAATTTTTTTTAAAATTGTTGCATTTTCGAATTTTAAAGATAACGCTACAAAATGTTTGAATCATCGACAAAATATACGAACTTTCAAAAAAATAGTGGAACTTTTATCCAAATAGAATTATTAACCTAAGAGGAGGAATTTTTAACCTAGAAAATTATTTTTGTATCAATAGACGATACTCGACAAAATACATGAATTTTTAGCAAACATTTATATTTTCAACTGATTTTCTACTAAAAAAGACAAGTTTTCAACAAAGTACCTGAACTCTCTAGCAAATAGTTTAATTTTTAATTCAAAAAATAAGTTACCAACCAAACATGGAATAGCTCATTTTCAGTTAGAAAATTTACTATCATCAAATTAAATTGCCAGACAGTTGAATTAATAAAAAAAACAGATTTTTAAATAGTACTTAAATCATTAACGAACAAGGTAAATTTTCAAAAAAAAATGTACATTTTTATTAAAGATTTCCAATAAAATACATGAAGTTTCAACCAAGTGGTTGAACTTGCGATTAAGAAGGTCATTTATCAACCAAATAGTTGAATTTTCAATTCTAAAAGATTATTTTTTAACCAAATAGTTTAACAATATAGTTGCTTTTATCTCAAATTAAATACATTTTCAACCTAGTGGTGAAATTTTTAAACGAACAAGTTGAATTCTAAACCAGAAATATAATATTAAACTTTGCGCAAAAAATTACCTTTTAATAAAAAATAGTTTTTTTCCTATTGGTTTCTTATAATTTAATTTGATTTTTTTTTAATTCGAAATATTTGTTAAAGGTTATCATCAGGAAACGTATGAAGCTTCATCTGTGAAAATTTAAATAGCAACATTATTTAAATCCTTAGTTAAACTAAATCTTTACTTACAATAACTGTAAACTAGTGTATTTCAGAAATTGTAATATTTAAAACATTTTGAAAATGTCTAATATGACCAAATCAAAATCGTTTCATCCCAGAGGCTTAATGTTTGAAATTCATTAAACACTAAAAACATTATTTATTTGAGAAAATTAAAGTACAAAGTGAATCTGAAAGACCAACCTTTGAGCATTTTTAAATCAAACCCTGATGATTAAAATAATTTTAAATAAAAAAAGGTTTTAATTTTGAAGTTAAAGAAAAATATTTTGTTCTGATTTGGATTTTTAAGAAACATTTAAGTTTCTTTATTTATGAAAATTCATTATGAATAGTAATTAATTAATTATTATATCAAATGTTTGTTTAAAAAGGAACGAAAACTTCATCATTCCGAATTAAAAAATTACCGCCGGTTCATAATATTACGGAATTCAGAAAAATTATAAAATATCTGAGAGTCAAATCACAGGCACTAGATAACTCCCGAATTATGAAATTCTCCAATCTAATTAATTAAAAAAAATGATTTTTAAACAATATTAGTTATTTCTCAAAAATACAGTAATGAAATATATTCATCTGAGAAAACTTTTTTTTAATTTTCATATATTTTTTTAAATTATCGTTTGTATTGAAAAAAAAAACATTAATTAAAAGCAAATTTCAATCTTTTTTCTTCGAACATTTATTTTTAATGTGCATAGTATTTTTCTCATCATTGCTCTTGAAATACAAATCTTCTTCTGGTATTTTTCTTTGTATTAATGAATGTTTTCTTTTAATATTGATATTTCTGGCTCAAACATAATTCAAAAAATACAATGAACGTACAAAAAAATTTTGTATTATTTTTTAGAAAATTTTAAAATCACTAATATTAGAAATCTTTTGGAAATTTGATCATAAGAGAATTTTCCAAGTCGAAAGTTTTATATTTCGGTAATTCTACAATTTCGGGAATTTTCTTTTTCAAATATTTCGTTTTTGGAAAATTCCCCATTGTTTTTTAGTCGTCCAACCAAAGAAAAATATTTAACATTTACGAAAAACTTTTAAAAGATGGTTTTTGTTGATATTTTAAAATCGTTTAAATTTTAGAACTCAGTGAATTTGTATTCAGTCTCAAAATGTTTAATTTTGCTTCAGTTGGAAAATAATTGTTATAATATGTCTTAAATAAAAACAATTATTATTGAAATTGAAATTAAAGAATCTTCGATTCAGATAGATGGACCTTTGCATTTTATTATATTTAATTTCAAAATAATTAATTTCTCTAGGTTCATCGAAAAAATATTTACATTTAAAGTTTTATATAAATATTAAGAAATTTTAATTTAAAATGAGTTAAGCTTAAAAAAGTTAAAGTATCTATATAAACTAACACTTTAAAGTATTTTTTTTTGTAGTAAAATATTACACGGACTTTCATTATCCAGTATAAGAATACGATGGACACAACACGCATTCTTTTTCCAAAGAGAAAGTACTTTTATTCTACGATGTCTCCAATTGCAATTTTTGCCGCGGGTACCTATATCGACCAAGAAATGAAAAGAACTCCTTTCTGAAAAAGCGCAAAGACTTCTGCGATTGAAAACCCCTTGAGATCTTTGGGAAACTTTTCTTGAGAAACTCTCCTCGTTTCCTTAGTTCTAATTCTAAAGAGTGATTTTTCTCTCTACACACAGAAGTATTTTCCAGCCGC
This sequence comes from Belonocnema kinseyi, assembly GCF_010883055.1. NCBI lineage: Eukaryota > Metazoa > Arthropoda > Insecta > Hymenoptera > Cynipidae > Belonocnema > Belonocnema kinseyi. Next base: position 24,048,423 of record NC_046662.1, on the reverse strand, counting down.
AGAAATTGAACTATTATTTTCTGCACTTTAGTCCCAGGAAAAATTTAAGTTATGAAATTATAAATTATACCAATTAAAAATATTTTACGATTACTTCGGCGTTAAAAATTAAAGGCAATTTAAAACTGCTCTATAAGTGTGAAGCGGCCCCCATCCGAGTATAAACGATCCAAGCGCTGCTTAACTTCGGTAATCGAAGGAGAAGGCTTAAGAGTTCCGTCTATCTAGCAGACAATTTTTTAATAAAAAGACAACGATTATAAGTTGTTGCTTTTTACTTTCTTGAAAATTAATTTTTTTAGTTGAAGTTCCATTTGTTATCTTAAGTATTTTTTTGAATATTTATTTCATTTTTTGTTGAAAATTAACTTTTTAACTGAAAATTTAATTATTCTATTTTTAGTCAAATTCTTATGTTTTTTTTATTCAGAAAAATAAATTATTTTTCAGAAAATTTAAATATTCTGGTTGGAAACCTAACTATTTGTTGTAAAAACTCACGTATTTTGTTTAAAATTCGTCTTTCTTGGTAGAATATTAATCTTCTTGGCCCAAAAATGATCTTTTTGGTCGGGAGCTTAACTATTTGGTTGAATTTTGAACCATTTTTTCAAAATTTATCTTTTCGGTTTCGGTATTCACTATTTTGTTTACATTTTTTTTTCTATTAACAATAAATTTTTCGAAATGAAAGCGTTACTTCCAAATTTTTTTTAAATTCGTCTCTTGTTAAGAAATTAAATTTCGAGATTGAAAATTCCTTCTTTTAGATTCAAAATACAACTTTTTGGTTGAAATTAGTCTGCTTTGTTAGATGATTAAACTATTTTGTTAAAAATGTGCCTTTATCGCCTGAGTTCACCTGTGCTAATTTTAAAATAAAAATTCTTTTTGTTCGAAAATCGAATTATTAGTTTAAAGTTAAACCATTTCGTATAAAATTATTTTCTTTTTTGTAAAAACTCCAGCATTTTAGTCCAAAATTCAATTATTTTGTTTAAATTAACTTTTTAGTTCCAAATATTCATTTTCGTTTTAAAAATTCAACTGTTTTATACAAAATTAATCTTTGTCAATTAAAAATTCAACTGGTATAAAATCAATCTATTGGCTGAAAATTTACTTTTTTATCCAAACTTCATATTTCTGGTAGAAAGTTTAAAAATTAGGTTAAAAATTTAACTATTTTGTTAAAACTTTGAAGTTGCAAATACTAATTCGAGCTTTGATATTTTTTTTGTGAAAATTATTTTTTTTTAAATTTGAATATTCCATTTTTGGTTCGAAATTTATGCTTAATAAATTAAAAATTCAATTATTTGGTATGAAATTAATTTTCTTTCTTGAATAACCATTTGTTTGGTAAATGATTCAAATATTTTGTTGAAAACTCTTTTTTTTCAGTTAAATTCAACTTTCTAAGAATTCGATTTTTTTTTTAAATTTTTAGTGTAAATTTAACTATTTCCTTTTTAGTTTAAATTTTCTCTACTTTAGTTGAAAATTCAACGTTTTGGTTCAAAATTAATTTTTTTTTCAAATTATTTTTTTGGTGGAAAATCAATCTACTTGCGGATAAAAATTAATCTATTTTATTGAAAGTTCATCTTATATTGGTTGAGGATTCAACTATTTTGTGAAAGTATTTCTATTTTAATGAAATCAACTGGTAGAAAATAGTTTTGTTTGTGTGCTAAAAATCAAGTTCTTTATCTATTTTGTTAAAAATTCATCTCTTTTGCTTTAAAGTTAAACTCCTGTATTGGAATTGCAATTTTTTGTTTAAAATTAATTTCTTTTGTAAAAAATTCCTCTTCTTGGTTGAAAGTTCAAACATTGTAAATGCCACAAGCACCAGGATGTTAGGTTTTGTTTTGATTCTCGTCGATTTCTAGTTGGTTCATTGCATTGTTGTATCATCTTCCAAATGTGTTTGTATGACTAGCTGATGTTATTTGATGTTGACCAGGTAAGATTTTAATTAGAAGTTTGATTTTATTGGTATACTCGTCAATTTATAATTGGTTTTTTCTAATGTTGTTATGAATTTTCACTGTGTTGAATGGTTACCTTGTTTGAATTGAAGCTGGCAAGGGAATAATTTAATTAGAGGATACTTGATTTTATAGATCTAGTATTCTATTTATAGATATTTTGTTTCTATATTTTCTATTCTTCCAAACATGTTTTATGACAAGCTGATATTAATTAATGTTGACCGGTTAAGAATTTATTAAGAAGATATTAGCTTTTGTTGGTATATTGATCCATTTATAGTTGATTGTTTCTATTGTTGTACTTCATTTCAACCGTGTTGTATGGTTAGCTGATGTCAATTGCTGTTGACCATATAGGAAATTATTTAGAAAATGTTTTATTTTATAAGAACATTGTTCTATTTATAGATCGTTGGTTACAATGGTGTATCTTCTTCCAACCGCGTTGTATGATTAGCTGACGTTGATTGATTGTGCCAATAAAAGATTTTAATCGGAAGATACAATAATGGAGTGAACCAACTATAGATGGACTAGTATACCATACAAAATCCAAAACTTTCAGATTAAATTCTTACCTGGTCAATATCAATTAATGCCATCTAAGCATACAACATGAATGGAAGGAGATACAACAACGAAACAAACAATCTATGAATGACTTTGATCACGTATAAATCTAATTAGATGATGTTGTATTTTGTTGTTTTACTGGCCCATTTATGTTTTGTTAGTGATGTGGATGTATCTTTTATACTGATTCATTTATGGTTTGTTTGTTCTGTGGATGTATCTTTTATACTAAACCATTTATGGTTTGTTTGTTCTGTGGTTGTATCTTTTATACTAATCCATTTATGGTTTGTTTGTTCTGTGGATGTATCTTTTATCCTGATCCATTTATGGTTTGTTTTTTCCGTTGCTGTATCTTCTTCCAACCATGTTGTATGATTAGCTGACGTTAATTGATCTTGATCTGGTAAGAATTTAAATAGAAGATGTTGGATTTTTTGGGTGCACTAGTGCGTTTATACTTTGTTTGTTCAACTATTGTATCTTCTAATTAAACTCTTTCGCTGTCAACAGCAATCAACATCAGCTAATCACACAACGCCATTGGATAAAGATACAAAATTAGAACCAAAGAACTATAAATCGAAAATAGTATACCTAAAAAATAGAACGTTTTCTAAATATTTTTATACCTGGTCAACAGCAAATAACATCAGCTATCAGTACAGCACATCTAAGATGAAGTACAACAATATTAAAAACCAAATATAAATAAACCAGTAAACCAAAACAAAAACAAACATTGTCTAATTAATTTCTTACCTGCTTAAAGTCAAGTAACGTCAGCTAATGATACAACTTGGTTAGATGAAGATATAACAACGAAATAAGCACACTATGAATGGACCAGTATACCAACAAAATCCAGCATCTTCTATTCGACTTCCTACGTGATTGCATCTCGACACAATATCTTTATCTTTATCTTTAGAGGATAATTTTTTTGCTACTTCTAGATCATGCCTCGTTGAAATACCATGGTCAGCAAAAAGTATTTTTAGATCTACGAAACTGGAGTTTTGACGCACCAAGTTCCTTAACTAACTTTCTGCGACCCTGAGATTTTGATGCGACAGTAAGAATCAGAACTTTTTTTTAAATCACTGCAGGATGCTTTATGTTTTTCTTTAATATGCTCAAGAACTTCTACTGTAGCTTCATGGTACTTAACATCATATTAAAATTTTTATTTTTTTGGGAATAAACAATAAGAATCAGTATTATTCACAACAGAAATATAAGATGCAACATCATTTTCATTGTCATTAATTTCCTTTAGAGGATCATTAGCTCTGTCATCAGTTGACACATGTAAAACTCGGTCTTGAGAAGATGCCCGGATTATATTTCAGACAATATATGCGACTTTGGTTAATGCAAACTTTTTGGTTAAATGCAACTTTTTGGTTAAAATTAATATGTTTCGATTAACGGTTGGAATATTTTCTTACAAATTTGCCTTTTTTGATGAATTCAACAGTTTTTTATTTAAAATTAAAATCTTGTTTTGTTGTAAAACCTTTTTTGTTAAAAATACACATTTTTAAGTTGAAAATTCAACTGGTTTGTAGAAAATTTATCTTTACAAAATTAAAATTTAACTATTTGTTATAACATGAAAATCCAAATATAAGGTTAAAATTTTTACTATGAAGCTAAAGGTAAAGCTATTAATTTCTAAATTAAACTACTTGTTCAAATATTCATTTATTGGTTAAGAAGAAGTATTTTCCGGATGAAAATTCCACTGTATTGTATGTAATTCTTCATTTGGACTTCAGAATTGAAAAGCTTTAATGAAAATTAATTTTTTTTAAATATTTATTTTTTAAATCTTCAACATTCTAGTTTTGGTTGCAAATCTATCATCTATATATTTAAAATTTACATATTTGGTTAAAGATATAACTATTTAGTTGAAAGACTTATTGTTCTCTTGAAAATTCAGCTGTCCTCTAAAAAATTCGTCTTTTTAACTTGCAAATCCGTCTTTTTGGTTGGAAATATATGCGCTTTGTTGAAAAATCGTCTGTTTTTGTAATAATTATTCTTCCTCGTTAAAAAATCATCTTTTTAAAATTACTAGTATTTAAGTCAACTCTTCCATTTTGGTTTGAAAACTTATCTTTTAAAATCGATAAGTCATTTATCTTGTTGAGAATTTGCCTTTCTATGTGAAATTCGACTTTTGGTGAAAAATTAATATTCTGGGTTAAAAATTGTTCTCTGTATCTTAAAAGTTATTAAAAATGAAACTATTTTAATAAAAGTTAAGTTATTTTCTTGAAAATTTGACAGCTTTCTAAAATATCTTCTTTTTGGCTTGGAAGTTAATCTATTTGGTTGAAAACGTAACTGTTTTTGGTTAAATTTTAAATTCTTTTTAAAAAATCATTTAAAAATCATCTTGTTTGTGGAAACTTCATCTTTTATTTTAAGGATTCAAATATTTTGTTTGTGGATTCAACTAATTTTTGCAATATTCCTCTTTTTCTCGTTGAATTCTCTGATGATAATACAGATTCCTTAAAAAGTGATCTCTCAAACTTAAAATTGAACTATACCATTTTTGCTTACAAACTTATAATTTTTAGTTAGAAATTAAATTATTTGATTTAAAATTCATGTATTTTGTTGAAAAGACATATTTTGCTAGAATATCAATCTCTTTGGTTAAAAAATTATCTTTCTAGGTAAAAATGTATCCATTCAAATAAAAACTCCTCAATATTTTCCAAATTTTAATTATTTTTTTCAAGATTTAACTATTTCTGGTAAATTTTTTCTTTTTTTGGTCGAAAATTATTTTTCTTGACTGAAAACTCATATTTTTGTTTTAAAATGCATTTTTTTTGTTTTGAAAATATCATGTTTTTGTTAAAATACTTTTTTTTTTGTTTAAACATTAATTTTTTTAATTTTATATGTAATTTTCATTTCTTGTTGAAAATTGATATTTTTATTTAAAAATTGACCTTTTCTAGTCGAAAATAAAACTATTTTATAGAGAATTAATGCATTTTGTTACAAATTTGTCTTTGTGTGTAGAAAATTATCTTTTTATTTGAAAATTTATCTGTTATTTTTAGCATTTAACTATTTTCTTTAAAGTTCCTTTTTCTTTTAATTTAACTGCCGGGAAATCAGTTGTTGTTTTGTTGAAAGTTAATTTTGTTATTGGGAATTTCTTTTTTTACATTAAAAATTAATCAGCTTGGATACAAATTAAACTATGTTATTTTAAATTAAATATTTTGTTTAGCAAAAGCTTAAGTTACTTCAGATGGTTTTAAGGGACGGGGGGTATAAAATCAGTCAAAATTGTTGACGTAGTTCCTGGACGAGTAATGTACAGCCATGAAAGACTGGTTCTCCTAGAAACAAATTCCTGGAAGCTAAATCGAACATGGTCTGGAGCTAATCTAAAGGCCTTATCAGGAAAATCGGAAACCCTAGATTTTGGAAATGGAACAAAGGTATAAGAAAATACACACGTCCGACGATAGCTATGGAAGCGAAGGCGTCTGATTTCAAGCTTCCGAGTTTACGAGGCGACCGTGACAGAGGGGCAAACTGCTCAGGAGTTTGTACTCCATACTCCAACACTTTAACCCACACTCAAACGCCTACACGTATATTTTCGAATATACAAATATACAAATATATACACATAAATGCATGTACTTTGCACTAGTGTAGGTGCGTAAAGTGAGCACGCTCACGATTATAACGTCACATACCGGTTATAAGGTATACAAGCCACGGTTAGGAACTTACGGATGTAGGTTCGAGTGGAGAAAAGGGGTTGACTTAAATGGGGAGGGTGGACGTGGAAGGAGGACGGAATGTTCGGATTATCGCGAGAAAGCGTGGAAGCTGCCGTGGAGGCAACGCCGGACGGCGGACGGGACGTGGGGCTCGGAAAACGGGAAACGGCTGATAAGAACGGTGCCTCGATGTCACGTTCCGCTTTGAGTGTGATGCTCCTCTCTTGCCTCGATCCGATTCCACTACCCCCTCCCCATCTCACCCCTTCGTCATCTTCTGTCCTCATTTTTCTAAACTCCTTTACTTTCGTTTCTTCTCTTTTCCTCCCATCCAACTACTTTCCTTACCTCTTTTCTTTTTTCTTCACCTCATATTAAAATCTTCGAGTTCAATTTCTCCTAATCATTTTTTTGTTTTCTTCGACCAACACTGCTTTTTTTCAAGTGGAAAAAGGCGTAATGTGATTATTTGGAATGAGATAGACGGTTGTTTGAGCTGGAACATATTTCCTTTATTTTCCTGTACTCCTTTCGTTTAAATCTTGATTTTTTTCTTCATCCTACTTCGTTCTTCACCTCTTTTATTTTTCTTCACCTCTGACTTATCCCTTTCTTCTATCTCCTCCCATCACACTACTTTCCAGGCCTTTTGTATTTTCCTTCTATCAAAAATTTTCGAGTTGGATTCCTCCTAATCATTATTTTGTTTTCTTTGACCAACACTGCCTTTTTTCGAGCTGTACGTGAGCTGTTGTGGCGTGATTATTTGGAGTGAGATGGACGTTTTTATCTAGTTTTTTTTCTTTCACCAAGACTACTTTTTTTGAAGATAAAAAGATCTTTTGTGACTACCTGCGATAAGATGGACGTCTTCTTATGTTGGAAAATTTAATCTTTATTCTTTTACACTCCTTTCGTTTCCTTGCTGCCCTTTTCCTGAAATCCTACCTCTTTCCGCACCTCTTTTATTTTGTCTTGTCCTCTTACTCCTTTCTTCTCTTTTTCTTCCATCCCACTACTTTTCTTACTTCTTCTATTTTCTCTTTACCTCCTATTACAAATTAACGAGTTCGATTTCTCCTAATAATTTTTTTGTTCTCCTCGACCAACACTGCCTTTTTTCGAGCTTGACCAGGTATAAAGTGATTATTCTTAATGAGATAGACGTTTTTGTCTATTAGAAAAATACTGTTCTCATTTTCCTATACTACTTTCGTTTTGCTCTTGCTCTTTTCCTCCTATCCTACTTTTTCCTTGCCTCGTTTATTTTTCCTTCAACTCTTACTTACTCCTTTCTTCTACTTTCCACCCATCCTACTACTTTCCTTTCCTTATTTATTTGTTCTTGAGATCATAATAAAAATCTTCGTGTTAAATTTATACGAAACATTTTTTTTAGTTTTACCAAAACTGACATTCTTCGAGTTGGAAAAGGTCTGATGTGATTATATGGAATGAGATGGACGTTTTTCGAGCTGGAAAATGTTGTCTTCATCTTTTGAAACTCCTTTCAATTCCTTGCTGCAATTTTGCTTCCATCCTACCTCTTTTTTTAGCACTTTTATTTTTTCTTCACCTCTTATTAACTCTTTTCCTCACATCTCACTACTTTCCTTACCTCATTAATTTATTATTAATGATTTGTTATATTATATTCTTATCCTTTTTTGGATGTTATCAATCTCTTGCATTATCTCCTCTTTTTATTGTTTTCTGTGTTTCCTTTTTCTTTTCTTTCCTCTTTATTCTGCACTTCTTTCGTTTATTTTATTTTCTATTCCTCCTGTTCTAAATAGTTCCTAACCCCTTTTATTTTTCTTCAACTTTTAGTTAAAATGATTTAATGACATTTCCCGTTATTATTCTTTTATTTTCATGTTTACTAATTTTTTAGTTGGTAGAGGTCTAACGTTATTATTTGTAAGTAGATACAAGTTTTTAGAGTTGGAAAAGGTCTGATGTAAGTATTTAAAATGAGATGGACATTTTTTTTGTTGCAAAAGGTTGGACTCATTTTTTTATACACTCTTCCTCTTTTTTGTTTTATCCTCCCATCCCACTACTTTCCTTACCTCTTTTATTTTTTCCTCACATAATCAAAATTCTCATTTTTTGGTTTTCTTTCGCCAAGACTGACTTTTTAAAAGAGGACAAGATCGTTTGTGATTATGTGGTATGAGATGGACGTTTTTTAGAGTTGGAGAATTGTATACTCATTTTTTTAGAGTTTTATTACCCTCTTACTTTTTTCGGATTTACTTGAGCTCTTTCATGATCTCCTTCTTTTCTTGTTTCCTGAATTTCCTTTTTCCTTTCTTACCTTATCTATCTATATTCCTTTTATTTCTTTTCTTCTCTTTTCCTCCTATTTTACATCTTTCCATACCTTATTTATTTTTCCTACCTCTTCTGTTAAAAACCCTTGAACTCAATTTCTCCTAATCATTTTTTTTCGTTTGTTTTCTTTCAGTAACACTGGCTTTATTTAAGTTAAACTCATTCTTTTTAGGTCTTACCCTAATTTTTTCTTTATCTCTACTTTTTTTCAATTCTGTGTTTCTTTTTTTCCCCTTATTTTTCTAGAATCCTTTTGTTTAAATTCTTTCCCGCTTTCTCTCTAATCTCTTGTAATTTCTTCACTTTATATTGCAAATTATATTTTTCAGTTTCTCCTAGTTATTTCGACTTCACTTGTGAATATAAGGATGTTTTTTCGAGCTGGGAAAAAGTGGTGACACTATTTGTTGTGACATAAACTTTTTTTTAAATATTCCTTCTTCCGTTTTTTTCATAATTTTTCTATACCCCTCTTGTTTACTTTATTTTCTATTCTTATCACTAACTTCTTGTAATTTTTTTTTTACTTCTATTGAAAATGAACATTTTCCATCTGCATTAGTAATTTTTTGTCCTTGCCTACCAACACTTATGCTTTTTGAGTTAGAAAAAATTGAATGTGATCATTTGGAATGCAAAGAATATTTTTTGAAGTTCAAAAAGTTCCTTGCACTCATCAGTTCTTTAGAATTCTGTTCTTTCTTTATTCTGGTTTGGTCATACTACAACTCTTCGCTTATCTTCTCTTTGTTGTGCTTACTTTGTATTTCCTTCTCCTTTTTTCTCATTTTCTGTACTCTTTTTGCTTACTTTCTTCTCTCCTATTCTCTTTAATCGGTTGTACTTAATTTTTTCTTATTTTTTCTCTTGTTTTCTGTATTTCCTACTTCCTATCTCTCCACATTTTCCTGAAGTTAATCTTCATCGTCATTTTGCTTTATTTTTTTTACAGATATTCCCTTATGTTTTCATTTTTTTTATATTCCTTTCTTATATTCTTATATGATTTTGCTATACATTTTTCACGTCCTTTTGTTTATGTCCTTCATTCCTCTTATGAATAATTATTGGTTTTGGTCCCATCTAATAGTTTTCCCCCTCTTCTGTCATTATTGACGTTTTTTAGAGCTGCAAAAAATCTGGCGTCTATATTTGGTATCCTCAATTTCCTAGATTTCTGTTACCTTCTTCTTCTTCTCCAGATCTTTTATCATCATCTCTTTTTGTTTCTCTATGTATCTTCTTCTTTATTTATTTTCTTGGAGTGAGAATAAAGCTCTTCGATTTAAAAAAAGGTCTAGCGTAAATATTTGAAATAAGGTCCTTATCTCTAAATAGAAAATTACCACTGCGATTTTATTTTGGTTCATCCGTGCTTTTATCTTTTATCCTAATTTTTTAGAGTCCTTTTTCTTCCTATTCTTGTTCGTTCTTACCTAGGTTCTTCCCTTTCCTCCTCTTTTTCGCTATTTATATTACCTTCGTATCTTCTTCTTGTATTCATATCTTCTACACCCTACCCTTCTCCGTCCCCTTATTTTCGTTTTGTCTCTTCTTCGTCATTTCTCTATAAATCCATCAATTTCTTCTTTTTTCATCTCTATATTTCGCCCTCTTTTTCTTCATTCTTACTTATCACATACCTCTTCTTCATCATACTATATTCCTTTGCACCTTCGCTTTTTATTTCCTCTCTTCATCCTTCTTTCCCTGCAAATCTATCCATCCTTTCTCTTCCGATCTTCATTATTTCTCCTTATCTTTCTTCTTTCTCACTTCGAGGTTCAAAATTCAACTCAAAGGATAAAAATATGACTCAACACATAACAGAAAGATATTGAAATGGATAGTCGCGTGCACGCTATTTCTCGCTTCTGATGATGTAACTAGGTTAAAGTTAAAAAGCAACGACCCTGCCGAGTCGCAGAGCGACTTGTCGTAATTCAGTTTCGTTAACTTGAGACAAGATAGAAGGGGTTGGGGGGTGAAGAAGTAAGGGAGGATGAAGAGTTGAGGGAAGAGGGAAAATGGCTTGAGAAGGGGGGGGGGGCAAGGGTTATGGCGACCGAGAGATAGCAAGGCAAAGCGAGGATGGTATGGGGAAAGCAATCAGAACTTGGGCCATTGCTGGATATTACAGAGACGTGAGAGATGTCTCCTCAATCATATTAATTGCCGAGATAACCGTTGCTTCGACGGGAGTGCCACCTTCGCGTCCTCGTTCTCGACCTCCACGACTTTGAGCTTAAACGCGACATTCTCTCGTCCAAATGTGAAAATATTTCATCACTTTATTTTCTTGCAGAATAAGCAGTATGGGTGTTGAAAAGTTTAAAGTGTGTGAATTTTTTAGAGAATTCTTTACATTTATTGGGAAATTTTGTGTTTTCCTTGGAAAAGATTTTTTTGGCTCCTAAAGTGTTACTTTCAAGATAAATAGAATGCTTTTAATTTTAAATTTTCAGACAATCAGTGAACATGTTTAGAAAAGAAGTGAGAATTTTAATCAAATAGTTGAATTTTCAACAACAAATGTTAATTTTCAACAAGAGAGGTAATTTAAACAAAGTTAATTTTATACAAAAATGTAAACTTTCGATTAAATAATTGAATTTCCTACCGAGCAGTTGCAATGACAACTAAATACTTAATCTTTGGAGGAAAAGAGGCCATTTAAAACAAGATATATACATTTTTTTACTGAAAAGAAGAATTTTTAAACGAATAAGAAAAATTTTCAACCAAGAAAGAATTTTTAGTCAAAAAAGAAGGAATTTCAACCAAATTTTTACATTCTCAAACCAAAAATATTAATTTATTTTTAAGAAAAGTCGAATTTTTAATCCCAATATATGAATTTGCAACAAGGAAGTTAATTTTAAACATATTAATTGAGGGTTTAGCATTAAAAAAATATCATTTTAATCCAAAATAAAAACTGATAACAAAATAGTTGAGTTATCAAGGTACCACGTCAATTTCTTCCAACCTTCGGCTTTTAAGCTCAAAATGATAAATTTTTAACAATAAAGTTAATTTTAAACCAAGAAAAGATAATTTGCGAACCAAATAGTTAAAGTTTTAACCAAACAATTGCATTGACAACAAAATATTTTCAACTTTAAAGCAAACGAGGAGAATTTTGTTACGAGAAAGTTAAATTTCAATAAAGAAAAGTTCATTTTAACTAAAATTCTAATATTTAGACCAGAAAGATAAATTTTTTAATTAAAAAATTGAATTTTCAGCCATATAGTTAACAACGATATCATAATATTAAAGCAAAACAGGCAAATTTTTAAATGAAAAATTAAATTTTCTAGCTACAAAAATGAGTGTTTAAATAACAAAGACGAATCTTCTATAAATAAAAATGTTTCAATTAAGATAGAAAAAAATCAATTTTCAAGAAAATAGTTGAAGTTTCTATAAAATCGTTTATTTCTCAAACCATACTTGTAATTAGAAACAAAATTTTAGACCAAAAATTATAAATTTTCAACAGAAAGTTAATTTTTAACCAAGAATAGATCAATTTTCTACCAAACAGTAGTTTTTTTAACCAAACAGTTGCATTTGTAATCAAATAGTTGAACATTCAACCAAAATAAAAGCATTTTTAACAAAAAATTGAATTTTCCACAAAAAATCTTTATTTGGTAGCTACGAACATAAATTTTCAAATTAAAAATACAAATTTTGAACCAAGAATAAATTTTCAGTTAAGAAAGAAAAAAATTCCACCAAGGTTTTTAATTTTTGAACCACAAAGTTGTACTCCTTGCGAAGCAGTTATATTTTGAATCCTAAACTGTGAATTCTCAAGAACAGAATTATTTTCCAACAAAATAGTTGAGATCGCTATAAAATTGTTTGATTTCGAAACCTATAGTCGAATTGACAACAAAATATTTTCGTTCTCAATCTAATAAGTCGATTTTTTAAATACACTTTTGACTTTCAAATCAGAAAAAATGAATTTTCAACAAAATATACAAATTTTTTACAAAATAGTTGTGTTTTTAAATTTAATGTTTGAATTTTTGACAAAAAAGTAACATTGGACAAAAGAGTTGAAATTCTAATAATATTTTTCAATTTCCAATCCAAAATCCAAATTCACAATGAAAATATTGATTGTTAAAGCTGAAAAGTCGAATTTTGTAAATAAAAATTAAATTTTTAGCTGAAAAATATTATTTTTCAACATAAAACCTCATTTCCAACAAAAAATTCATTTTTAGTCAAGAAAGGTAAATTTTCAAGTAAATAGTTTTAAAAAATTAATTTTAAACGAATCAATTGAATTCATAACCAAGTAGTTGATTTTTTAAGCAAAATAGATGGATATTTAACAGAATAGTAAAATCTTGAACAAAATAGTTATATTTTTAATCTATAAAAATAAATGTTCAAATTAGAAAGACGATTTTTTTTAAAAGCAGTTTAATTTCCAGCCCGTACACATATATTTTGAACCCTCAAGTTAATTTTTTACAACAAAAAATTGAAGTTTCTATGAAACTTATGAATTTCTACGTAAAAGGACGCCTTTTTTAAAAGCAATTTTTCATATCAAAAATATAAAATGTAAAAAAAAATTGCATTTTTAACCAAATACGTAAACAAAGTAATGAATTTTCCACTTAAAGTATCAATATCCAGCAAAATAAAAAAAATTGCTTTGAGAACCCGCTAAATATGTTGAGATTCCTAAACAATCCTGTAAAACTCATAAATTTTGTTTAAATCCCTCGAAATCTTTAAACTAACTTGAATTCTGCAGACATCTTATAATTTCTTTCGACTTTCTAGAAATCTAATCAATATTGTGAAACTCTTCCAAAATTCTAAAAATTTTCATAAATCTTATTATTTCTTTTAAAATTCTGTGAATTCTGTAAATATTTTAAAATCCATTGACGTTTTTAACCGAGAAGACTTGAATTTTTTAATTTACAATAGAAGTTTCATTAATTTGGAATGTTACCAATTTAAAGTGGTGTAATTTTAAACGTTTTCTGGAATATATAATTTAATTTTAATGATTTAAAATATAAAACTATATACACTCAAAGATATAAAATGGAAATTTATTAAAATTCATAAATTTGCAATTGAATATTCTTTAACTGTAAATTCGTGTTACTTCTATCAGTGACTGGAAATGTAGCAAGCTTCTATTTTTAGGACGTAACTGCAGCTGCAGTTAATTTCTTTTTCTTTTAATTTCCCCATACAAACATCTAGTTTTGAATGATCCTAAAGTCAGATTAAAATTATTTTTGTGTCGATCTAGGATGTTGGGATCTTGACATTGCATTTGAAAATAAAGACTTTCCATCCAATGAATACAAGTTCAAAGGGGAAAAAAAAATTCAAGTTTTCAAACTGACATTTACTAATAAAACATCAAACTATGTAGCTGAAGCAAGAAATCAAGAAAGAGAAAAAAGGATAAGTGAGCGAAAAACAGGGGCATCAATGTAAATGGACACAACATTATGCTTTATTGTAGTGGTTTTGAAAAAATTTTATATTAACAAAAATTTACGTATTATTTATCGAAAGTTTTCCCTTCCCCTATCGTAACAGGACCATTACAGCTGCTCCTCCTTGTTCCTACCCCCTCACCCTCTCCATCTTCACGCCCCGTCCTCCTCCTCCGCCTGCACCTACGCCACCTCCTCCCCATCCTCCCCATCCTCCACCTCCTCATCCTCAATCTCTACCTCCTCATCCACATCCTCCACCTTCTTATCCTGACCTCCTCCTGCTCCTTCTCCATCTCAATATTCTGCAAGAAAGAGATAAAAGCGTACAATTAACATAGTAAGTGGAAACACAGAAGCTTCAATTTGGACCGACAGAATGAAAACTTTATGCAAAAATATTTTTCTACCTTGTTCCAAAAATGTCAATCTGTACGACTCCTCCTCCTCCTCTTCTTCCTACTCGTCCTCTACTTCCACAAAAAAATTAAAAGACAAAGTCACGCGATAAGTTAGTGGAAACATAAGAGATCCAATGCGAACAGACAGACAATTATACTTTATTGTAGTTAATTTTCTGAAATTATTATGTTTAAAAAAATGTTAGGTAATATTTATCGAAAGCTAACCCCTCCTCTATTGTAACAGGACCATTACAGCTGTTTCTCCTCGCCTATACCCCCTCACTTCCTCCTTATGTTTGCCTCCTCCTTCTTCAGCTCGTCCGCCTTCTCCACCTACTCCACCTGCTCCTGCTCCTTCACCATCTTAAGTTTAACTATCTCCCAGAAAAAAAGCGCGTGGAAACACAGAAGCTTTATTGTGGACAGACGGAATAAAAACTTTCTGCGAAAATATTTTTCTACCTTATTACAAATCGTCAGGCTGTAAGACACCTTCTCCTCTTCTTCCTACTCCTCCTCTACTTCCACAAAAAAAATAATAGACAAAATGACGCGATAAGTGAGTAGAAATATAAGAGCTTCAATGTGGACAGACAAAACATTATCTTTTATTGTAATTAATTTTTCTGAAATTTTCATATTAAAAAAATCTTACTTAATATTTTTCGAAAGCCATCCCTAACCCATCGTAATAGCACCATAACAGCCCCACTTCTCCTCCACCAAAATAATCAAAAAACACAAGCATTCGATAAGGAACAATATAATTCATTATAGTTAATTGTGTTTGATTATTACATTTGAGAAATGCTACGTGATATGTCTTAAAGATTCACCCTTCCCCATCGTAATGGGACTATAACAGCTCCTCCTTCTACTCCTACTCTTCCTCCTCCTTCCCCTCACACTGCCCCTCCTATTCCTCCTCCTCCTACTTTTTTTACTGCTGCGCATCCTCCTCTTTCCCCTCTGCCTCCTATTATAACTCTTCATCCTTTTTCACTTTCAAGAAAAAGTCAAGAGACCATAAAATTCAATAAACATCACAGCTTCTGTATGGACAGATAGAACATTATACTTCAGCCTCGTTCTCAATTAATACTTTATGTAAAGATATTTTTCTACCTTGTTCCACAGCCTTTGTTCTATATATCTCCTCCTCCTCCCTCACCTTCTCGAAAAAGTCAAAGGACCAACACACGCGATAAGTGAGTGGAAGTATTGAAGCTCAAATAATGTCAGACATCTCGAAAACTCACATTTCACCATCGAAAAGGGACCATAACAGCTCCTTCTGCTTCTAAACGTTTTCTACTCCACTTCTACCTCCAAAAAATAAAAAATAAATAAAAACTTGAGATAAGTGAGTGTTAGTGAGTATTAGTAGTCAGTGTAGAGAGACAAAAAAGTATAATATTTTATAATAATTTTCCATCGTAACGAAACCAGAAATGGTCCTTCACCTTTTCGTCCTCTCCTCATCCCCCTCCATCGCATCATCTCCTCCACCTCCTCTTCCTTCTCAAAGAACCCCCTCGCTTTAGAAAATATTAAATAATATATGATCGACCCCCAACCAGGGAATTTCTAAGTGCTTGCATAATGGAACCTTAATTAATTTTCTTTAACTAAATTAAAAAGTATAAAAATGAGTAAGTGTTTTTTTCTAGAGCAATTGATAACTTGAGAGAGGGTTGGCTGGCTTTTCTGAGTGCGTGCGTAATGGGAGAGGCCAGTATTTCGTCTCGGTCTGACATTTTCATCGCGCGATTTTTCCTCGAGTTACCATCCATATCGCGAGCTCTGGCTAGGCGAGAGTTATGCCCGTCAGGGAATTAATATAGGCAAGATTTGTTATTATTGCAGGGTCGGTGGCGACGTTAAGGGGTAGAGGAGACGGTCGGCGAAGAGGCTTTCTCAGGGCACAGAGTGAAGCCATTACTTACTATAAGTGCCAAGCAGCCAGGGTAGGACGCCCGGGTTTCTGTCAGGCATCCATCATGGCGACTAATGGCTCCACTCTCCTGCCAATAACATCCGGGTCGTGCTTCCTTCCGGTCCCTGCACCCGGAAACCTCCTTTCTTCCTACTCGTGGTTACCTAGCTCTACTTTTTGTCTTTGACAGAAACTGTATTTACTTCCTACAGTTTTGGCACAAGCTGTAATAACTTTGTCACTCTTTTTAAAATGCATTAAGGATTTCGTTCTTTGGTCTGAAACTATTGCCCGCTGTGCAATTTTTTACTAAATTAGGTGCTGTTGATGAACTGCGTTACGCTCTTTTCGACACTTTTTCTCTCAGCCCTTCTTCTTCATGGATCATCACACAAACTTTGAACTATCAAGGGTGACGTTACAAACAAGACCCCGCTCCCCCTTTAAACCGAAAATTTATTTTATTTTATTTTATTAACCACAAACTTCAGAGACGAGCAGTTGCATTTCTAATTAAATCTTCGAATCTTCAAGCTTAAAAGAACTATTTTTCAGATAGTTCAATTTTTAACCACATAGTAGAATTTTCGGATAATAACAATCATTTTTCAATTAAATTGTTGAATTTAACTAAAAATGATCTAAAAACAGTTGAATTTACAACCAAATTGTTATTTTCGAACAAAATAATGAAATATGTAATAGAATAGTTAAACTTTAACCAAACTAACGAATCACCAACAAACCAAAAAGAAATTTTTAACAAAGAAGTTCAACTTTCAACGAAACAGTTAAACTTTTAATAAAAACACTTTTCATGTCAATTTAAAAATAGTTGGATTCAACCAAAGGAGGCGATTTTTCAACAAAAGAGTTGAATTTATAATCATTAAAGGTTTTTCAGTCCAGGAAGAACAAAATTTCCACCAAATAGTTCATTTTTTCAGATTGAAAAGGCGAATTCTCTAGAAAACAATTGAAGTTCCAGCCCGAAAATATGAACTTTTATGAAAAATATAATAGTTGACATTCCGACCAAAAAAATATTTAACTTTAAATCAAACACAGTTTAATTCAACAAAAAAATGGAATTTTTCTCAAAATAGGTAAATTCTTAACCAAAAAAGATTAATTTTTGACATCAGGTGAATTTTTAATCGACGAAGATCAAATGTCTGCAGAGGTGAATTTATGAATGAGAAAGACAAATTTTCAACAAACGAGGTGCACTTTCTACCAGAAAAGATTTTTCACTCAAGAATTAAAAAAAAACTTATCCTAACTGTTGAATTTTTAAACCAAAATAGCGTACTTTAAAAAAATTAAATGTTTAGCTAAACATTGAACTTTTAACCAATTTTTAAAAATATTATAAGAAATTCATAACTGATTAGTTAAACTTTCATGAAACAATTGAAATTAGTAATTAAGAAGATTGATTTCCAATAAGCAAAAAAACTAATTTTTAACAAAATAATACAAGTTTAAACAAGTCAGTTAAAATTGCAATCAAAAAGAATAACTTTTAAGCCAAAAAGCCGAATTTTAACAAAAAAAATACATTTTTAACCACATTGTTGCATTTTGAACCCAAAACAATAATTTTTATCCGAAAATACAGTACTTTATCTTTTGGGTAAAAGTATTAATTTTTAAAGAAAAAAACCAATTTTCAACAAATTACATCAATCTTGAACTTAAACTACTGAAATGAATTTTGAATCAACAAGTTCAACTTTTAACCAAGCAGAAGAATTTTTAACCAAAGAAGATAAATTCTTAGTAAAAATGTAATTGTTTCAATATTGAACTAAAAAATATAATTTTTGTAAGAAAATATATTGGTTAAATTTTTAGTTCCGAAAATAAGTTTTCAACTACAAAGACAAATTTTTAACAAAATAGATGAATTGTCAACTAAATAATACATTTTTTAATTGAGAAGAATAAAGTTTTAACAAGAAGTAATTGGATTTTCTCATTGCTTTTTATTGATTTATTTTGCATTTAGGAGAAAAAACGAGTAAAAGTGGAAGTTTCTTTTAAAAAAAGGGGAACAAATAGTTATTATTTATAACAGGGGTAAAAATGAAAAAAGGTATTTTTTGTACGGCCTTTCAGGTTTTCGAACTATTCCTTAGTTTTTGAACTATTCCTTTTGAACTATTCCCTTGGGTTTTTGTTTTTATGAAACCACTTTTGACTTTCTTCAGGTCATCATAATTTTTTAATTAAACCTTTACAGTGTCAGTGTTTTTTTCGATTATCAAAGTTTTAATAATGTAAGGTTCATAATTAGAAACTCTTTAATAAGAAGGTGCAATATTCATTTACTATCTATTTTTGTTATTTATAACTCTGTTAATACCAATAAAAAAATATTTAAAGCAGCCACCGCGCGCCTACAAAAAAGACTTTCGTAGCCTATTTAAACGTTACTTAAGTTGCTTAAACCTCCTTCTCTCATGCTTCCCCTCTCCTACTTTTCCTACATTTCCATAATTCCTCCTTCCCCCACTTTAGCACCCCTCAACAACTCCGTCCTCTAATAATTTCATCTCTTCTCGTTTCCCCAGTTAACACTACAGATTCCCTATTGCCCACCCCCAGCCTTCACATTCGACCCCCTACTCACCCCCAGTTTTATTAGTTTCCTCTACTTCCCCTTATTCACATTTAATTTCTATACTTCTGCTCTCTAAATTCCCCTACTTCTCTTCTGATAATTACCACAAACTTCCTCTGATTCCCTTTATGTAACCCTAACTTCCCACATTTCTTATCCTCTTATTTTCATCACTCCTCCTATTTTACCTCTTATCGTTTGCCCTATCTTACCTCTTTTCATTTCCTTTATTCTTTTTTCCTTCATGTTCCCTTCCACCCCTGTCTTACGCCCTGCTCATTTCCCCTTACTCTTTCTACTTCCCATAGTATAATTTCCTCTCATTTAACCTTCTTTCCCTTCCCTACTTTTCGTCCACTACTTTCCCTCATCTTATTTCCACTTACTTTATTCTAATTATTATTTTCAGATCTCAAAAATGGAATGTGCGACACACAGAGTCTTTGATTTTCGGTCCAGATTTCGGCAGTTATTAATTAAAAACTACAAGTTTTGTCATGTATCTTTTTAAAAAGATCCAACCGAAAGGTTTGTCTGAAGGAAATCAGTTTGCAACAGATAGTTCGTACCAAAAGTCTGATGGAGTTAGGTAAGATAATTACAATAATGAATTATGAAAAGTTTAATATATTTTTTATTAAAAAGGACATAAAGAGAAACGTAGGATTATCAGTATTTATGAGAAATGGATTTTAATGATTTACATTAGATATAATTTTAATTAACATTCATGTACACTGCTGGAAATCCGTCTTTTTCCATATAAATAAGTTAGTTTAACAATGCTTCTGTGAACATTCATATTCTGTGGTAGGAAATCAATTTTTTTTCGTTGAATATTTAACACTTTTTAAACAAAGTATTGTTTCGTTTAAATCTCTTTCTTTTTGAGATTATTAATATTCTTTGTTGGAAATTTAACTATTTTATTGAAAACTTTTCTCATTTTTCTAATTCGAGTATCTTTGACCTAAAATTGAACTATTAACTATTAAGTTTGCCGTCAAAAATGTATCTTTATACACAGAGAAAAATTTTAGGAGAATAAATCACTGCGCTACTTCTTGATTTTATTACGCTTTGGTGCGAGGACTAAGATCTGGGAACCCTTTATTTTAAAGTATAAGTCTCGAAGTTTCAGGCATTAGCTCACGCTCCGTTGTTCTTAGTTCTCAAATTCTATGCTTTTAGATCACAGAGTCCGAGAGTTAAAAGCACGTAAAAATTGTAGCTCTAAAATCATGCACTTTCGTGAATTAATCTCTTGACATTTCTCTTCTTGTAGGTTGAAATTCCCTTTTTTCTTTAACTAGTTATTTTAACTGAATAGATTTGTTTCAAAATGTAATGTTTTGGTTAAAATTTATATTTTGTGCTTAACATTCATATTTTCGTGTTGAAAATCAGACTGTTTTTTGGGAACTTGGTCCTTTTGTCTCGAAAATTCAAATAATTTGTATAAATGTCAACTGTTTCGTAGAAAAGAATATTTTTTAAATTTAAGATATTGTTTATTCAAAATTTAGGTATTTTATTATTGATTTAAAGCGTATCTTCTTTAGTTTGAAAATAAAACTATTTTGTTAAAAATTTCGATCATTTAATTGAAATTCATCTTTTAGGTAGAAAATCAATTTCTTTTGTTGAAAATTAAATTTTTTAGTTGAATGTTAATTTATTTTATTGATAATTATTATTTATTTGTAAAAAATTAATCGTCTTTATGGAAATTTCAACTGTGTGATTAAAAGTTTCACTATTTAATTACATATTTAAATTTTTGTAGAAAGCTCGCCTGACTTGGAAATGTAACGTTTTGGATGAAATTTGCGTTCTTTATTGGCAGAAAAATCTTTCTTAGTCATGGATTAAACTATTTTCTTGGAAGTGCGTCTTTTTTATTCAAACAACTACTATTTTTGATTAAAAATAAAAAACTTTTCAAAAAAAATTCTTCAAAAACTACAGAAGATGAAGGACAACCAAAACTTACGTACCCTGACACAAGGAAAAGGGTGTGATGATATGAGCGGAATGGTAGGGGAAGGGGGATTCGAAAAACGTGATTACTTTGTTTGGTCTTTCTAACCTTCTTTTAGTGCATAAAAGACTTCATATAAAAGTAAATTTCATTTCGATATCCGCAAAAAAATTTTTTATATGCACAGAAGAAAAGGGTAAGTAAAAAAGAGTAAAAAAGAAGTGAATCTGAGAGCCTATAGAGTTTTCAGCATTTTTCAAGTCGAATAACATCATGAATATGTAATGGAGGAGTCCTTCCTAATGCCTCCTGTTTCGTGAATATCCTTACCCAATGAGCCTCGAGGCTTCTTGTCGCGAGCTTCTCACGATATTAAGTTCCTCGTTATGATTCAACGCCTTAAGCTGGTTTCACTACCGTTTCCAACATGCGCTTGCTCCTTTCCACCACGCCAGTTAATTCCCCACGATTTCCGCACTTCCTCGTCTATCTATGTCCCACAATTCTACGACCTGTGTTAAGTAGGTTATTTCGTGTATATTTAGTAGTTTCTAAATATATGATTCAAGAAGAGAGGATGGAACAATTTGTTTGCACATTTGGTGTGACGTAGTTGGCATGCAATTCCTGTGCAATGTACACGGTAAAATGCTAATGGACAAAGTCAGTACATGAATCACATGGGCCTTAAAATTACTGTAAATAAAACAAAAATTATGGTGTGTAAAGGGAAAGGTGAGAAAACAATATGCAAAGTTGCCTTACACGAAGAGAGGATAGATCAAGTTCAGAATTATGTGTATCTTGAAACTTTATTTTCTGCAGGAGTAAAAATGTTACATTTAAAGCTAAAATGGCGATATAAAATTCTTCAGTTGTACCCACTTTGCAGTGCGTAAGCGAGAACTGCATCTACCGAGAAAAAAATAAGAATCAATTTAAAGCAGGTGGCAAGCAACTACTACAAAATTCATACGATAAAACGCTAATGGAGAACATATGTACATAAAGAGCATGGATCAGAAAATAGCATGATAAATTGCCTAGATGAAGAGAGGATATAACAAGTAAGAGTTATGCGCGGATGATAATGAGACCTGAATCGACCTAGAAAAAAAGGAGTAAATTGAACGCACTTGGCATATTTACCTGCGAAATGTATACGATAAAACACTAATGGGCAAAGTTAGTACATGAAAAACATGGGCTTTAAAATTGCCATAAAAAATATAAGTTTGGTGGCGACACGCCCACTAACGAAGGTAGAAAGATTATCGGCAGTAAAAGCAAAACTACCAGAAGTAAAAATTAAACAAAGCTAAACTAGCGATATATACTTCTGTCCTGGCATCTACTGTGATATACGATAGTGAGACCAGAATCAAGAAAAAATAGTAAAGTTAACGCTTTTGGCATGCAACTCCTTCGCAATGTATACGGTAAAACGCTAATGGACCAAGCCAGTACACAAAGAACATGGGCCTTAAAATTACCGTCAATGAAATAAAATTTCTGTTGTTTGAAGCAAATGGTGAGAAAACAGTATGCAACATTGCTGTAGACAAGCATAAGATAAAACAAGATGAGAATTGCTGCTGTGCGGCAGCGAGAACTGGACCTAAAAAGAGAAAGATAAGAGCAAAGTCAACCCGTTTGACATAAAATGCTCGCAAAATGTATACAGTAAAACGCTAATGGCTGAAGTCAGTAATGAGATGATTTAGTCATGTTAAGAGAATGATGGGAAAACGATTTAATCGAAATTTACTCAACAAGAAACCAATTAAATTTTCAATAACGTGGTTTCATTTTCAAAAAAAGATGACATCTCAAGCGAGATCAATTTTCTACTGAAGAAAGATAAATTCTTAACGAAAGACATACATTTTTAACCAATCAGACGAATTTTTAACAAAAAGGATCAGTTTCCTGACAAAAGGAATGATATTTTTAACAAAATTCATACATTTTTAACTAGGTCATTGCTTTTCAAACCAAAAATATTTAATTTGCAATAAAATAATTAAATTCTTAAACAATATAAGATCAATTTTTTATAAAAAATAGAATAGTTCAATATTAATTAAAAAAACCTTTTTGAATAAGAAAAATTATTTTCCGAAAAGAAGATGGATTTCCTGACTGATTTTAAAATTTCCCATATAATTTTAAAATTTTTCAGCCTTAAACGTGCATTTTCTGCACAACGTTTGAATTTTAAACCGAAAACTTAATTTTCAACCAAAAAGTCGAATTTTTAACCAAACCGTTAAATTACAGATTTTAAAAACTCATTTTTAAACAACCAAATCACGAATAGGATGGATTGAAAAAACTGAAAATGATTGGATTTCTTAGTTTTAGCACTAAAAAATTTCTTTGCGGGATTGCAAATAATTTTTTTAATAAAGTTTAAAAAATTTCTCATTATTGGACAAGCCGATTGAAAGTATTCAAATTGAAAATTAAAATTTTTTTTGTATACATAAAACATTTTTTAAACTTTTTCTTGGGCAACGCTTATGAAAGTAAATAGTCTTGAATAGTCTTGAAGCCGAAAAATTTCTTCGAACAATGTTTCAATCGACTCACCTAATAGCAAGAAATTTTCGAAACTACCCTACTACTGGGTTACTTTTCAACTTGAAAACAATAAGATTCAACAAAAAAAATATTTGATGTTTTGAAGATAAACATTTTTAACTTTGAATAAAACACTGTTTAATTTAACCAAAAAGACAAAATTTCACAAACATACATACATTTTTAATCGAATTCAAAAATTTTCAACCATCTGAATGATTTTTTTCCAAATCATCAAATTTGTAACAAAATAAGTAAAATATAAATCAGGTAGTTAAATTCTCTACTAAGAACGATAAATTTCAACAAAAAATAGAAGAATTACATTTTCATTGAAAATAATTAATTTTCAACTTAATAAAGAAAAACCAAGTATTAAATCAGGTAGTTAAATTTTCCACCAAAAAAGATAAATTTCAGCGAAAAATAAAAGAATTACATTTTTAGTGAAAATAATTAATTTTCAACCAAATGAATAAAAACCAAGTATTACTAAAATGGTATAATTATCAATGAAATAATTGAATTTTATAGAAAACTGATAAATCTTTGAAGGAAAAAATGGAACTTTAATGAAGTAGCTCCACTTACGACCAAAGAGTTAAATTTTCTACCAAATTAGTGGATTTTTTGTATCAAAAATTTCAATTTCGTACTAAAAAGTTGAATTTTCAACTAAAAAGTGAATTCCTAACTCAAGGAGATAAGTGATATGATATTAGGGTTGGGAAGGGGAAGGGTGACGAGAAAATCAGAATTTTGCAGCCAATCAAACTTCAGTTTCATTCTTGCGAGAAGAAGGTCATAAGGATTGCAACCCTTATTTTTTACAAGGATAAATGTAATCTTTTTGACATTTTTTTTGAAGATGAAACTTTTAAATCAGCTCAATTTTACTGTATATTGTACTATTATTAAGAAAATTAGGAATTAAAGTTAAAATGTTTTAATGTTAAGAACAAATCATTTGAAGGTGTGAGATACCCTTGTAGTTGATTGAATGATCTTAAAGTAATATGACACATACCTTTCAAGTAATATGACTACACATTAAAAAATATTTGGCGAATTTTTTGCCGCAAATAATAAATTCACACTGTTTCTCAGTAAAAAACTAGAAAAAATTTAATCAAATAAACATTTTTTTAACCCCTTCTTTGGCATTGACGCAAAATGCGTCAAAATTTTACGTGACCTGTGAGGTATTGACACAAAATATGTCAATCTTCTTTTTTCCCATTCAACTCACTCCGACTTTGAATTGAAGTCTTACTCGGGAGTTTTCTGGGTCGCAGAATCAGAATTTGAGGTCAAAATTCGAAAATGAAAAACGGGGGATCCAATATGGCGGACGTAAGTCCAAAAAACGGCTTGATTTGGATAAATCTTAGTACCTATATGTTATTTAGGTCGCTATTTACGAATCTGAACTTTTTGTAACGCCTTTAAAAAAAAATTTTTAGTTTTCTTAATTTTTTTTTGTAATATGTTTTTTTTCGTAGAATTTACTAAACGTTATAGTAGATCCTACTACTCCATTTAATAAATTCTACAAAGCGAACAGTAGGATCTGCTTCGCATAGTTTAGTCTCTCCATTTTGAATTTTCCAATTTTTAATTCAGATTCGTAATGAGCGAACTAAATTACATATAAGTACCAAGATTTATCAAAATTGAGCCGTTTTTGTATTTTCTTCCCCCATATTGGATTCGCTATTTTGAATTTCTGAATTTTAAATTCAGAGTCGAATTCAGCGACCCCAAAAACCCTATGGTAAAAATTTTCAGGATAATAAATTTTCCTGCCATTTTGGCCACTTTTTGTCGAATTCTCTCTTCCAACGAAAAGGTTAATAGAATGAATTTAAGTGACCTTTGAATGTTATTTAAAAAATTGGAAAAAATCAGAGTTGAATATTGAATTTTAAAGAACATAACTCATATGCGCAAAAAATAGCGTCCATTCAATTAAGAATGAACATTTTCTCCTTAAAATGGCGTTGATTGACCTCTAAATACATTTTTTAAATTCTGGAACAAATCCGGCATTATTTTCTCAGCAAAAAAAAAAATAATATGGACGGGTACCAAGTTGGATTAAAAAAAAAAGCCAAATAAAAATCGCCCTTGTGTTGATAGGCTAATTTTCTCAGATTACTAAGTGGGAGATTTGCAATTAAGGAAAATGCATCTAAACTAAGCTCGTATAGGACTACCTTAAGAGCTCCCATATGGATTTTAATACGCACAATACCAATAAGATAATTGCCTCGACACTGTTAACGTTCCATTAGGGAGCATCTTATTGGCTTGAAGGCGTTATTACGTTTCCATAATTGCAGAAATCGTGCTTTTACCTTTATTAAACTACAGACTTTCCCTAATAGAACCCCGCTGCAAGTAATGTGAATTTTCTCTCATTTTTTTTGTTTCTCTTTAAAAACTCGGGTTCAATTAGGAAAAATACATAATGAGTTTTAAAATTTAAATCACTCGAATTTTATTGAAATATAGTTTTAAAAAAAGTAAGAAATACTTTTTTATATTTGGAAACCAAATTTGGTCCTTTGGAGGAAAAAACTCAAAAACATATTGAGTTTTCAAGTTTGGAATGCTAACTTCATGCTGCATAACAAATCTGAATTTTTTTCTTGAATTCTTTTACTAATCGTGTGGATGTCGTTTGCTCGAATTTGGAAACTGAACGTTGGGATGTTAAAATTGTTTGATTCATCGAATAAAAAGTTATTAGCACCGCATACTCACGTGCCAAGCCTTCTCAAGTGGTAGTGACTTTCTTTGGTCAGCCATGTCCTTAAATATAATATGATGAGTCAGGCATTCTGAAAAGACAAATTTTTCAACAAATCAAATTTTTAGAAGTAAATCATGATTTTGAAAATATTAGAGCTTTGAAAAATTGAGAAATTTTACTAATTTTGTTAATTTTATAAATTTTCAATAGTTTAGAAATTTTACCAAAATGGTAATTTTAGAAATTTTAAAATTTGAATGCGATTCTTTATTTGAATTTCTAAAGTTTATAAAATGTTAAAATTTTCTAAGATTTCTGAGATATTCACAATTTTTAAATTTACTAAAATTTATAATATTTCTGAATCCTATGAAATGTTTAAGATTCTTAAAAACATAAATTTTCAAAATTTTTAAATAATAAAAATTTCCAAAATTTTCAGATTGATCAACAAATTTGGAATTTCTTAACTGATTTATTTAATTTTAATTTTTATATTATGAAAATTTTCAAACTGTCCAAAATGATCATAGTTTTTTAATTTTTAAAAAGTTTGTAACCTCTGAAATGATTCAAAATTCTAACATTATAAAAATTTCTGAAATTATCAAAAATTTTCAAAATTTCTAATTTCACCACTTCTGAAATCTCACAGTTGTCAAAAATGGCTAAAATATCTGAAATTACTGAAATTTTAAATATTATCAAGATTATTTTAAAACTGCGTAATTTTAATATTTTTTGAAATTTTAGATATATAAGCCATTTTGAAAATTGGAAAATTTTCCCAAATGGTAATTATAGAAATTTTATTCTGATTCTTAATTTTAATTTTAGAAATATATAAAATGTTTAAATTTTCTAAAACTGTTTAATTTACTTAAATTTCTAAGATATTCACAATTTGTAAACTTATCAAACTTGCTTATATTTCTGAATTTTATCCACTGTTTAACATTTTTAAAACCATATAGATTTCGGAAATTATCATAATTTCTAAAATTTTAAATGATCGAAATTTCTAAAATTTCCAAAATGTTCAGGTTGATCAAAAGTATTTAAATTTGTAAACTTATTATTCACCAATTTATTAATAATATATAATTTGTTCGCCAACTTATTCATTCTTTTTTATTTTCAGATTATCAACATGAACATTTCAAAAATTTTCAAAAATGGCTACAATATTTTAAATTGTTAAAATTTCAAAAGTTATTAAGTATTGCAATTATAAGAATTTCTACAATGTTCAAAAATGTTTAAATTACAGAATTTCACAAATGATAAAAATTTAAGAAATTTAAATTAGATTAAACTCCAAATAAAAAATCCCAGTGAAATAAGATTTTTAATTTAGAAATGATAAATTTTAAAAATGAAAAGTTTTTTTGTTTATAATTTAACATCAAAATTTTTAAATATTCTGAAATTTTGCACATTATACATTCATGTGCCTACTAAAAATTTCATTTTTAGAAAAAAATCTTATCAGTATGACATTTTCAGTTAAAAAATTAATTTCTGAACAAAAGATATTTTTTTATGTGGTAGTTAAATATTTAAGCAACAAGATGAATTTTCACCTAAAATGATGAACCTTCAATTCCACTGGTTAAATTTTCAGCAAAGAAAAATTAATTGTCAACCAGAAAAAAAAGGAATTTTCAACCAAAAAGATAAATTTTGAAATAAAATAATTATGCTGTCCCAGAAAAATAAGTTTATTTAACTAACTGGTGGAGCCTTTAACAACGTAATTTAAATTGTGTACAGTACCAGCAAAGAATGGAATAATAGTTATTTTGAACAAAAAAGACCAGAAGTGCATATTAAAAATAGATAAAATGAAACCAAAAAGACGAATTTTCAAAAAGAAGTTGAATTCTCCATAAAAAAATTATTATTTTCAACTAAACTCTTGCATTTTTAACCAAAAAAGATTAAATTTCTACCAAAAGAAATTAATTTTCAAACCAACAAGATGTAATTTCAATCAAAAAGGATTTCGTTTGAATTTTCAAAATCAAAATATAAATTTTCAAGAAAATAATTTAATTTTTAAACAAACGAGATGACTTTTCAACAAAATTGTTGAATTTGCAATCAAATACTAAAGTTTCTAACTATAAATATGATTTTCAGGTGAACGAAACTGGGAAAAATATAAATACAATTTAAATAAATTGCTAACAAAAATAATATATCAAGGTGACTACCAAACTTATTAAAAAAATTTTTACATTTTTCCGGACCATTAATATTCAAAAACCCGAATTTAAGTTTTGTAACATTTTTAGCATCGAATCTTTTATAAACGGAAAACAAAAATTAAGACAAAAATTTGGAAACTTAAAATGAATTATCCTTGAAGTGTTTATTTAAGGATTAGGCGAACGGAATATAATACATGCATTTTTTGAAAAAGGAAAAAATTTTTTACGAACAGTTTTCACATTTTCAGTATTCAATAAATAAAATTATTGATTCCTGAATCACCAGAAAGACTTTCTCTTCATAATTCAATTTGAATTCTCCTTCTATCTCTAATGTATTTAAAGTAAAGCATTGTCTGATTATTGAGGAATCATCTTGAACGTATTCATTATGTTGTATTCGTTCACTCCTCTATGAAATTACCTCACATAGAAATTCATTGAATCATGGGAGATTTTTTCGATAATTTCTGATACTCACCTGACTTTCCCTGGCTTTCCCTGACTTTCCCCGATCAGTAATATTCCCTAAATTTTCCCTAATTTCCCGTTTCACCCTAAGCTACGGCCAGCCTGAATTATCTGATACGGAATTAAATTCTCAATTTCATAGCACAATGTGTATCAAAGAGATGTATCAATGTGCAATTACACTAGGTTGAATACGTTCATTATAATAGTAGGTCTAACCAAGCGTATCCTACCAACGCAGAAACAAGCTGTAACAATTATTAACCTGATTGTAATTGCACCTGATTATATACGCGGAATAATAAGCTATTGGTAGAATAGATGTGATATTTATAGTGGTAGGGGGTAGCAAGTCTGTCGAAGCACGCTGTTTGAAAATTTACAAACTAAGCTCTAATCCTACTGTATTATATCTATGATTCTTGGAATTCGATATTGCAGATTGTTCCGGGATTTATTTTAGAACAATTTAAAAAGTTAAAAACAATTTAAAAATTAAATAATCACGAAAAAGTGGTTGCTTTGTCTACTCAGACGCTAATTAAGTTATTAACATCTCCCACACCTTTTTCTGTAACTCCCACTACCCCTCCTTCCCTCTTTAACACTATCCTGCCCTGTACTATCCGAACAGATCATCGTCTCCCAAACGCATACTTCCCCTACCTTCCCCTACACACACATCCTCTCTTCCCTTAGTGCCCCTCCCCCACTTTCAATACCCTCCCCTTCTCCCACTTTCGCTACACTTCATTCATTTCCATAACTTCACCAAATTTCTTCACCTCACTTTGTTAAACCATTTTCCATCCCTTTCGCTAGGCCCCTCCTCTCATTTCTCACCCTCTACTAATTCGCCTCTTTACCCCTCTCCATTCAAAACTTTCCATACCTCCCCCTTTTTACATGTCTTTTCCTACATCCTTTCTATTTTCCCCTCTCCTGCACTAAATCCTATCTCCCCCTTACTACCCCTCTGGAACCAACACTTTCCATACCTTCCCCTTTTTTATAGCTTCTTCCATACCTTTTCTATCACCCCCTCCTGTTCTTCTAATTTTCCATCACCCTCCTCACTACCCCTCTCTATCCAGCACTTTCCATACCTCTTCTCTTTCTCATCCCTTCTCTTATATCCTTGCGGTCTCCCTCTCCCCTCCCCTACTAAACGCTGTCATCCAACTAACAATCCCTCTCCATCCAACACTTTCCATGCCTCCTCCCTTTTCCAGCTCTTCTCCTTTATTCTTTCGGTCTCCTCCTCCACTAATTCCCATCTTCCCCCTCACTACCCCTCTACAACCAAAATTTTTATATCTCCCCCAATTCCGTCTTTTTACGTTCCTACCCCTTTATTTTCCTTTTCCACTACTTTCGCACCATTCCCACCTCTTATGATGAACAGGCGCCCAACCCAAAATATAGTAAAAAAATATAAAATTTCAACAATTTACATAATTGTTCATCAAATAGTTTAATTTGAAATAGCAAAGATCCATTTTTAACCAGAAATGAAAAGATAATTTTTCATTTGTAAAATTAATTTCGAAATTTAAAAAAATAAGCTAATTTCCTATATACCAATTGAATTTTGAGACCAACGGTTTAATATTTCAACAAATACTTTAATTTGCAGTTTAAAAAATTAATATTTTTACCAAATAAAAAAGAATTTTCTACAAAATAATAAACAATTATAAACCAAGAAGTCCAATTTTTGAACAAAGAAATAAACTGTTTACTAAAACTATGAATGGGTAACCAAGAAAAGGTATTTTTAAGAAAGTAGTTCAGCTTTAAGGCCATGTAATGAGTGGGTCACGTGATCAGATTCCTACCTTACCGACACAATTTGTATTTCCAAACTTATTTTCACACAAAGCGCCAGATCGAGTGAAAGATTTGGGATAATAAATCAAAAGTACTAAGGAAGGTGGGTATGGTCTTAAATTTGTATAATTATTTAAAAAGTTTTTTTGTAAGTAATTTCTGTATATTTTTTCCGTAATTATTAGAATTTTGTACGGTATGGTAGGAATCTAGTCACGCGACCCACTCGTCACATGGCTTCAAACCAATTCATTACATTCTCCCATTCTTACATATTCCATCTTATCCTATCCTATACCTGTTTGGTTTTTCCCTATCTTATCTTGTCCTAGACCATCCTATCTGACCCTATCTGATCCTGTCTGATTATCCGATCCTATTGACATGAATAAGTACAACAGTTGGAGAAATAAACGCCCGATCAAAACCGCAATAAGAAAAATCGATGACTTGAGTTTTACCTTTGCTATTGATATTTTAAGAGAAAGAAAGTATTTACTTTAAGAGGGTGAATAATCCCCATTCTTTTATATTTGAAAATACTAATAAAGTATCAATTACCTAAATTATTATATTTTTGGGAACACAGTGGCAATTTATTAAAGCAATTGTATAGACTTACACGTTGGTGCTTAGAGAACGAAACTACATATATGTATAAGGAATAAAGAGGGTATGGTGAACATAAAGGAGGGGGGGGGGGG
>NC_046662.1:23970426-24016739 GCF_010883055.1 Belonocnema kinseyi | reverse complement strand
GCGTTCTCGTTGTTTTAAGCGTAAACGGTTAATTGCATTGCCAATAACAGATAATGCAACAATCAATGATTTAAAGGGTGATTCGAGGGGATGGGGGTAGTTTCTGGGAGTAGAGCAGACTGGGTGTGAGCGTAGCGAACCTATGCCTACGGCACGTACGCGGCCACTGCGATGATGTTTGCAGCCCCGCCTGTGTATCGGAACCCTCTAATTTAAACAGTCCCAGCAGGCTCGCGGCAGATTATCCTAACAATAATTGGCCTCACTTCCTAAACCGGCCGGGTGTGAGTTCACAGGTGGAGAATGCGTTCGCGTGGCTGATTCCAATCGTTTTCTACCCGATATTCCAATCATAATTGCATTGAAGAAACAAAAGTTTGTAATTCCTTACTTCTAAGACTTTTTCGTATGTAAATGAATTGACGAAGGCCCGACTGATAAAAAAAATTTTTTGAATCATAGGCATGATAATTTTGCTTTGTGACACCTTTATCCGTTCTGTAAATGGCACATTATATCGCTAATATTCACAACTGCCTTAAAAAATGTATACGACAGTTTCGATTCGCAGTTTGAAGTGCGCATCAAAACGGTGGTACAAAGTCTTTTTAAGGCAGTTTTTAGCAGAAGTAAACTCACTACCTTGTTGAAGATTGATTAAAAAAAGTGATTGTGAGTAGCGATTAAACTAACAAAAAGTGATAAGATATTATAAATTACTGATAAATTATTGTCATATAAAGTATAGACTTTTTAAGACAGCTTTCATGTGTCGTAAACTCTCTATCGTCTTGAAGTTTAAATTAAAACAGTGATTGTGGGTAGGGCTTTAAACAACGCGGGGTGATAAGATACTTTAAATTGCTAATAACACAGCTCCCACAAAAAAAGTTGTCTGCACGAGACAAGTGACTAGTCTACCCTTTTGGATTTTGAGCCTCCGAATCCGAGTCTCGCATCAGAATGTCTCCTACACGTCTCTGTATTCCCCTAGATCCAAAAATTAGGAAAAAGCCTAGAGATTTTTTAGGTACACAGGTCATACAAAGTTTGTCTGCAAGTGACAAGTGACTAGGCTACCCTAATGGATTTTGAGCCGCTGAATCCAAATCTGGCATCATAATTTCTCCTACACTTCTCAGTTTTTCCCTTGATGCAAAACGTACGGAAAATCCTAGGGATTGTCTGATCGCACCAGCCACACAAAAAGTGTGCCTGCACGAGACAAGTGACTAGGCTACCCTTATGAATTTTAAGCCGCTGAATCCAAATCTAGCCTCAAAACTTCTCTTACACGTCTCAGTTTCCCCCTAGATGCAGAAAATAAGAAAAACCCTAGGGATAATTTTCACGTTATTTTGATAATAGATTATTTTACGTATTTTGCTATTATAAAAATAAAGACCATATTATCCCTAGGCTTTGCCTATTTTCTGCATCTGGAGGAAAACTGAGACGTGTAAGAGAAATTCTGAGGCCAGGTTTTGATTCAGCTGCTCAAAATCCATAAGGGTATCCTAGTCACTTCTTTCGTGCAGGCAAATTTTTTTATGGCCTGTGTAAACAGAAAATCCCTAGGCTTTTCCCAACTTTTTGCATCTAGGGATAAAATGGTAATGCTAGAAAAATTTAGTGGTCAAATTTAAATTGAGAGCGCAAAAATGCAGAAGAAATAGAATTTTTCTTATTTTTTACTATAAAAGTCAGTATAACATGCGCAAGACCTATAATTTCCCTAGATTTATCGTAGCTAGGGGAAACGGTAAGTATACTGTGGAATTTTTGTGTGTGAATTTGGTCTTTACGAGTGCGAACACATAAGAATATGACACACCTACGTTTATTCTTTCTTATACTGGTATTATCAAAATAATCTCCATAATGCCCCTAGGTTTTCCCCTATTTTCTAGATCTAGGGAAAAACTGAGACATGTAGGAGAAATTCTGAGGCCATATTCGGATTCAGCGGCTCAAAATTCATAAGGGTATTCTAGTCACGTTTCTCGTGAAGACAACTTTTTTTGTGAGCCTGTGTAATATTATGAATTATTGTAATATAAAGTCTTTTCAAGGCAGTTTTGAAGAGGAGTAAATTCCCTATCGTGTTGAAGTTCAATTAAAAACAGTGATTTTGAGTAGGACTTAGAACAAACAACACGAAATCATAAGATACTTTCAATGAATGATAATTGTTCTATAATAAACTATTGTCATAGAAAGTCTTTTTACGGCATTTTCCAGGAGAAGTAAACTCACTATCATGTTCAAGTTTAATTTATAAGAGTGATGGTGTGTAGCGATTGGAACAACACAAAGTGTTAAGATACTATGAATTACTGATAAATTATCGTTATATAAAGTCTCTTTAAGGCAGTTATCAGGAATGGCAAACTAAATATTGGATTAAAAATTAATTTAAAAATGCGACTGCGAATAGCGATTGAACAAACACGAAATGATATTATACTATAAATTACTAATAAATTATAGTCATTTGAAGTATTTTTAAGGCAGTTTTCGGGAGTGGTAAGCTCATTGTAGTGTTGAAGATTGATTCATAAGATTGATTGTGAGTACCGCTTTGACCAACAAGCAGTGATAACATATAAATACCTTATAGCCATAGAAAGTCTTTTTAAGGCAGTTTTAAAAAATGGTAAATTTCTTATCGTGTTATAGTTTAATTTCAAATAGTGATTGTGAGCAGGTCTTGGAACAACAGAGATGATAAGATACTTTAAACGAATGATAATTATTCTATTATGAATTATTGCCATAAAAAGTCTTTTTAAGGCAGTTTTTAGGAGTAATAAACTCACTATCGTATTGAAGTTTTATTTAAAAGAGGAATTGTGATTAGTGATTAGACCAAGACGAAGTGTTAAGATACCATAAATTACTAATAAATCATGGTCATATAAAGTCTTTTTAAGGGTTTTTTTAGAAGTGGTAAACTCATTATCGTGTTGAAGATTGATTTAAAAGAGTGATAGGGAATAGCGCTTCAATCAACAAAAAATGATATTATACTATAAATTATTGATAAAATATTGCCATATATCGTCTTTTTAAGGCAGTTTTCATCAATGTTAAACTCACTATCGTGTTTTGAAGTTTAATTTAAAGGAGTGATTGAGGGTAGTAATTAGACCAAACACAAAGTGATAAAATACAATGAATGACTGATAAATTATTATAAATTATTGCCAAATATAAATATTTTGAGATATTTCAAAGACTTCAAAATTTTGTAGCTAGATTTCCAAGGATTTGGATTCGCGAACAATTTTATTATTTTTTATTGTGAAGAATTTTACAAAATTTTATTAAACTGTAAAATATTTTAATATATTTCATAGGTTTCAAAAGCATTTTCAAAGATTCAAAGTCATTTTGAATGTTTGGATTTCAAAGAATTTTCTTAGATTTCAAAATATTTCAAAATATTTTACAGAATTACTGGCCATTTTTAAAAGATTACGAATGAATTTCAATTTTTTACAGAGGTTTTCCAAAAATTTGAAAAAATTATTCGGGAATTTTAGGAAACTTCAAGGAATTTTCATACATTCAAAAAGATTTCAATTGTCTTGAAGGAGTTCTACAATATTTTTTAAGGATTTTAAAGAATTTTAAAGGGTTATAAAAGATGCCTGAAAGGTTTCAGAGATTTTTCCTCATTTTTAATTCTTTAAAGTATCTTACGTGATTTTAGAATATTTCATTGTATTTTAGAGGATTTCAAGTGATACCGAAGGATTTCAATGAATTTTAAAGTATTTCGCGAGATTAATAAGAATTGCAAAAATCTTTAAAGAACTTCAAGAAATTCTGATTAATGTGCTAATTTTTTATGGGATATTTATAGGATTTTAAATACATTAAATAATTTAGCAGAATTTTTAATTACAGTGAAACCCTTCAATAGCCCTCCTGTCTATAGCCCTTCCGAGAATTAAATCCGCGCCGCAGGTAGGAGTGAAAGGAGATGCGCGACGTGCGCGGGGTTGCGGTTGTCACTCAAGCGAGCACTCAAGTATAAACAAACAAACGGGCAGCGACCTATAATTTGTTAGTTCCCACCCATCGCCAGCCCCAAAATCGGCGCTATAGAAGAATTTCACTTTATATAAAAAGATTTGAAAATCGATTAATTTTTTCAAAAATCGCCTATCCCTAAACTGTTGTGTAGTAATAAAGAATGTATATAACATCTTGCTTCAAAAAACTATTTTCCTCATATTAATGTATTTATTTTAAAGATTTTTTTGAGGCCCTTAAGAAAAAAAATCACGTTTGCAACAGGTTCCTATTCCTCTTCTCTTGTATCTGATAACGAGCATTTTTCGCTGACTCAGATCTGAGTGCCCTCATCTTCAAGAATGTGCGATCTTCGACAATTTCCCTTTTTCCTGAAAATTTTATTCCTTAGAGTAAAACTAAGACTTTTTCTCGATTTCTTACAAAAATTCAAAATTATTATAATAATGAAATTACTAAATTGAATTTCATTCAATGTAAAATACTACATTTCTAAGATTTCAAAATTTTGTATAAAATAGATAAATTGTCAACCTACAAAGTTCATTCCTTACCAAACAAGCGAATTTTTAACAAAATAGTTCAATTTTCAAGCAAATAGTTAAATATTTGAGCAAAAAAGACGAATTTTTTCGAAGACAGTTAAATTTTCAACAGAAAGGTTTATTTTTCAGCAAGGAAGATAACTGTTTTTAAAGAGTAGCGACTTTCAGTAAATTCTTAAATTTAATAGAAAACCCCTAGAGTCAATAAATTATCAATTATTTACTTTGTTATAAAAAAATAATGAGATGAAAAGAAGTGAATTAGCTATGATTTGCACAACATTTAACTTATTGAATTCAGTTATGCAATAATGTTTAAGAGATTTTTATCGTTAATTAAATGTTTTGAACCAATTCTTAATATTTTAGATATTTGAAAGAAATTTCGGGAAAAAACTGGTTAAGTTATTTTTTGTTATCCACAAAAAAATGGAATTTTTTGCTCACAAATATATGAGAGGAAAAATATTGTCTACGAAATTATTAATTAAAATAATAATAGTGAATCCTTCTCAAGGTTCTTAGGAAAATAGCTTAACCATTTGTTATGCATTCACAGTTGGATACACTGAAAATCCCAAAGTTTTACCTTTAGATAGAGCCGAAAAATTCATTTGTTAATTTGGCTACCAATACCTTAAAGAAATGTATTTTTTTTATTCCTTCGGTGATAAAAAAACTTGTTTAAGCATTTTTTGTTTACAATAAAAACTGTTTCTTTTCATAAAAGCTTCCTTAAGCTCTAGGAACTAGTAATTTGCACTTCATAATGTTGAAAAGACCAAGTTTCTATCTCAAGAAATATCAAGGCAGGGCATTTGTTGATTAAATTTACTTAAACAACCATTAATTATTACTAGAGGCTTTAATATAATAAGCAAGTGGGATTACCATATAATTTTTGGTTGATTCTGCAAAAAGAACTTGATTCATTTCATCATGAATACTTGCTGTGAATAATTGTTTATCGAATTTGTTTATCAAATAAAAAAGTATTTATCATATTTCATGATTTTCCTAAATACACTGTTTTTGTTTATAAATTGGCGCTTGCTCAATTGATTTCAAGTATTTCGGGTTGAATCCAAGTATTTCTTAAAAAACGATACTCTTCTAAACAATTTTTTTTAACTTCGTTAATAAATAATAAAAAAACAAATTATTTCGAAATCGACTAAGCAAGCTTTACGCTTAATTTTTCCGTTTTAATTTTTGTTGAAATCGTTCAAATAAGTAAATAATTCGTTTCTAAATATTAATTTCTCTACAGGTGAGTTCCAACTCTAACACGGGGCAGAAGTGCTTGGACATTTTCAGTCATATTTTTGGAATCCCTAAATATTTCTTTAGTTTTATCAGCTCAAATTAAAGATAAGATTCCAAAGATTGCATTAAGTGAATTTCCGATTTTTTAGAAACATTTCCTAAATTATAACACGAGTCAACGTTGAATATAAAAATAAAACATAAAATTTGGCAAATACCGCTCTCCCGGCCAAAAGCGGTGATCGCCGACTGTTACTCGTCATATATACGCTTGGATATTTTTATTCATATCTCGAGAACCCGTAAGGATATTAAAATTGTTATCAACTTAAATTAAAGATAAGATTTCAAATATCATGCACTGTAAAATTTCATATTTTTTCTTCAACGTTCCCCAGATAAAACACGAGTTGAATTTGAGGTTCAAAATCAGAGAAATCACAGAAACGCTTGGACATTTTCATTTATATCTTTGGAGCCAGTCAAGATTTTTTAAGCTTTATTGGCTTAAATTAAAGAAAAGATTGCATTCGGTGAATTTATTTTTGTTTTTAATCTTTTAAGTCAAAAGGCGAGTCAAAGTTGAGGTTGAGAATCCAAAAAAAATTTGGCGATCACCGCTCTCCCGGTAAACAGCGGTGGTCGTCGACTGAAACTCGAAGTGCATAGAAACGCTTGGACATTTTCGTTCATAACTCAGGAGCCCATGCCGATTTCTAAAGTTTTATGAGCTTAATTAAAAAATAAAGTTTCAAAGATTGTACCCAGTAAATTTCAGATTTTTACTATCAACCCTGTCGCAAAGAAAATTACTTCTTCTCGCCCCTCTTTCTAATTGTATTTTTTTGCATAAATATCTCCCATCGCTCAAATTTACTTAATCCTTGGATGTTGCCTAAGGAAAATTTGTCAAAAATGTGAAATTTACAAGGTGCAATCTTTAATATCGTATATTTAATTTAAGTTGAGAGTGGTAATCGCTGACTGCAACTGGGCACATTTGGACGTTTTTGGTCATTTCTCAGGAACCCGTGAAGATTTTTCAAAATGTATAAGATTAAATTTAAGGTATTTTGGAAATATTGTATCTGAAATAACTCGGTGCAAAATGTAAGACCTTATTTTTAATTTCAGCTAAAAGCGTTAATCACCGGCTGCAAGCGGGTACGTTAGGACGTTATTATTCATATTTCAGGAACCCGTAAAGGTTTTAAAAGTATTTGTTTGCCTCAATTAAATATAAGATTGTAGATATTAGGTTCTACAAATTTAAGATTTTTTTAGAAACTGTCATATTTTATCATTTTAAATATAGTAAAGAATTGGCAACCATTTTGAAGAATTTTTATTCTTGCTTATCATATACTCATCAAGTTGCCTAGCCACGCGTTTTTTATGCACTGGTAATGGTACTATCTAAAATCATAACAAATTTATATTTTTTTAGCATCCACGGACTAACATAAGTATGAGCACGTTAAGTACTTGTGAGCTCATACGGAGCGTGTAAATGTCGCTACGTGCTCAGCCAAGCGACTCAGCGTATATAAAACAGGCTGACCGACTCTTCTCAGGACAGATGAGTTTGCTCAAAGTTGCAGATTCAGCCGCTCGAAACGCAATATTGCCTCTGCCGAAGGCATAAATTTTCGTCGAGGCCGAAACTGCCGCAAACAATCCATTTATTGGATCCTAAATCTGACATTTTTATAGGTCAACTATATAGATTGAGATATTGAGGAACATGGCCAAATTTCAGGGTCAAATTCAAAAGTAGGATCTATGATACGATTTATATTTGAGGCACATAAATATTTATAAATTTCTACCTCTTCTAATGTTTATTTTGTCAAAATTATTTGACTGAATAATATTTACTTTAGAGATGTACACTGCGTACAATCAATCTCAAAAGTTTTATAACTTTACAATGCTTTACAGAAGCCACAAAAATAGATCGATTATTAGTTTCTGTAAATCTTGACGGAGGCTCCTAAACAAACATTATTAAAAAATCATTGTTGCTAAAATTTGTTATTTAACCGTAGTTATTTACAGGCTTAATTTTTTCCTTCCCACTGGGCACAAAGTTTGACGACGTATTTACGACATCGTTACGACATCTTTACGACAACTATACGACATCCTATGTCCATGTCGTTAAGGTGTCTTTACGATATCGCAAAGGCACCGAAACGACATGGAAATAGGATGTCGTAAAGTTGTTGTAAAGATGTCGTAACCATGTCGTAAAGACCTCACCAAATTTTGTGCCTACTAGGTTTCTATTTAGGGAAAAGTGATAATTTTTACTTGAAAAAAAATTTAGATATCATAATTTTAATGGAAACTCCAAATCTCGAATGTTGAGATACACCGAAAATATAATTACCGAAATAGAAACTTTTCGAAAACTAAAAATGTCTGCTTAAAATACAACTGCTGAAAATGTTGTTAACTAAAATATAAAATTTAATATGAACAAAATTATTAAATTCCCGAAATTTTATTATTTTGTCTAAAATTTGTATAAGCCCCACATTCAATTTCTCACATTTAGTAAATTAATCAAATTACTTTAATTCCCAATAGAATTCGTAAATAAAAATGTATGTGTTAATAGTTTTTTTATTATTTAAATTCGAGCTAAAATTATATTTCGTGATCTAAAAAGAAAAAAAAAAATTTTCTGATTGATTTGAAAGTGACAGGCCTTTAATTTTGATAAGTTTCTTGTGGAAATTTAAAAAAATTGTTGCAGACCTTAGATATGTCCAAAAAGATTCTGGAAAACATAAAGAGTTTTTTTTCTGTTAGAAGATTTCGCCAAATATTAGGAAATGTTTAAGTCAGTTTAACGAATTTTAAGATCTTTTCAAGTTTGAAAGAAATTAAAACATATTTTATAAATTTTGTGAAATACTTTAAGGTTTATATTATTTTCAATTTCTCTTCAAGAGTTCTAAAATTAATAAAGGTTTTTTTTAATGAGTAAAACTTTTTAGATTTTTACTTTATATCCTGCAAAAGATTCTTTATTTCGAAATCTTAAAAAAATTCATATTAAAACACATTTGAAAATCTTC
The DNA here is from genome assembly GCF_010883055.1 of Belonocnema kinseyi. Lineage (NCBI taxonomy): Eukaryota > Metazoa > Arthropoda > Insecta > Hymenoptera > Cynipidae > Belonocnema > Belonocnema kinseyi. The sequence continues at coordinate 24,007,801 of NC_046662.1, read as the reverse complement.
ACAAGATTTTTATTATTTTGTAATCTTTTTAAAACTTATGAATCTTTTTAAAAATAATTTAGTTTTACTACAATTTTTCAATAACCAGAATTTTTTTAATCTTCTTAAAACCTGCAAAATAAAAGAAACATTATTTTATATTTTCCCGAAAATCTTATTATTGGTAGCAACCATTTTATTCGTCAATATCAACCTAATTTAAATTAAAATATTCTACCTTTTCACAAAAAATGCCCAAAAAATAAAAATGTTTGAAATCTTAAATTATAGAAAAAATTAAACTACTGAAAATGTTCATTAAAGGATTTGAAATGATTAAATGAGCAAGCTTGCATAATTAGCGAATTGTTTGAAATCCAAATATTTTTATTCTTGAAGTCAGTAAATTTTCAAATTTGGAAAAATACAGGAATTTAATTTCCAGTAATTAGTATATTACCAAAATGCAGTCCAAGAGATTTTTTTTGTAGATAATTGAAATTTCATTAGATGAGATTTTCGAAATGTAGATTTTTTTGTAAATTTACTAATTTCGAAAATTTAAAGGTCGGATTTTAAAATTTCCAGAAACTAATAATTTTGGTATTACTACATTTTTCAATTTTTAGTTTTTTTCAGCCCCGGGGAGAAACTCTTATTGTTTCAGTTTAGTGTCTATCTGTCGCGCTTTTTCTAAGGAGAGGAAGTGAGGAAACTTTAGCGCAAATGCTGCCAGGAGAAAGGAGGGAAAATTAGGGGAGAAGAAGGGGGGGAAACTAGGGGAGGGGACGTAAAGAAAACGGACAAAAATAAGGGCTGAGGTAGGAGAAGAAGCGAGAGGAAATAAGGGGAGTGGTAGAAGGGGAAATTAGCAGAGTCAGGGAAGCCTAGAAGAAGCAGGGAAAGAGAGAAAACATAAGGGATAGGGAAGTAATGGAAATAAGGGAAAGCAGAGCAAGGGAAGCGAGGAGAAGTGACGGAAAGATTAGGAACATTAGAAGTAGACACCAGGGGACGTATGGGAAGTAAAGAAAGGATAAATAGGTTCAGTGTTGGGAAATAAAAAACGGAAATTTAGGTAACGGAAGTATGGAAGTTAAGGGGAAGATAGGAGAGGAGAAGTAAGTGCGAATGAGCGGAGGGGAAGTAGTCGAATGGAAATTAAATCCAGGAAGAATAAGATAAGCAAGTGAGAGAAAATTAGGTATAAGAACTAGAGGAAGTAAGCGGAAATAAGGGAGTGTAGTGGGAGAGGTTAGTGATGGAAAGAACAATTCATAGGTAGTGAAGGTAAGTTGAGGAAGTTGAGTGATGGCTGTGAAAGAAAAGTAGAGGAAGGTCAGTGTTGTATAAATAAGTAAGTAGAAAGAGAATATTTAAGGCACCTGAAACAAGAAGGGCACATAAACTCATTCCGCTGGTTAAGTTTTGTCTAAGTATTGGCTTAGTGTTATGGCTATTTTTGTTCGAGGGCGAAAATACTCAGCCGGCGGAATTCGTTAATGTCCCCTTTCTGTTTCGAGCCCCTCGTTTTTTTAACATTCATCAATTATTATAAAATAAATAAATTGGGGACGAAAGGAGTATACAAGTCTTGAAGTGAGGGACGGAAAAGTAGGGGAAATAAGTCAAAATGAGGAGAACTGATGCGAAATGATCTAAAGGCAAATCAGGTTAAATAAATGCGGATGAGAGAAAACCATTTGAAATGAAGAATTTTGGGAAAGGCAGGATTATCCGGGTAGTACTGGTAAGTAGGCGAAGGAAAATGAGTCCTGGTAAAGTGAAATGTTAGACTGTGAAGCAAGGAGAGAAAAAAATACACGAGGAAGAAGTTAGGAAAGGGAGAGGTAGCAAAGAGTAAATTGTGGAGAGAAGAAGTAGAAGAGTAGAAAGAAAACGAGTGACAGAAGTAGGTAACGTGGGGGAATATACGGGGAAGTAACGAACAATAAGGATAGTAAAATAGTTGAATGGGAGTCAATAAAAACAATTGAAAGTAAATGAAAGAAATTGAGGGGAAATGAAGAGAGGAGAAATAAAAGGAGGAATATTTGGGAAACTAGAGGTTTCACGGGAAAATAAGGGGTACGGAAGTAGGTGAAGCGAGAGAAAATAAGGGATAATAAGGGAAGAGGGAGTGTAGGGAAGTGACTATAGGAACTTAGAGAGGGTAGTAAAGAAAATGAGCTAGGGATCAAAAGTATAAAAAGGGGAGTGTTAGCTAGAGAAGTGAGGCGAAATTAAAGTCGCCGAGAAAAAAACTGCGAAATGGACAGGTTTAATCGTCAAGTTTTGGGTGGGGAAGTAGGAGTGTAGTGAAAGATGTAGAATGAAAGGAAAGTACTTTCCAACATTCGAAATATTCCTTTCTTCGCCACCTGATTTCGCCGAAAAAATAATTCAAATCATATTTCCGCGAAATAGAGAAAAAGGGAAATTTATTATCCTCTCCAACTAATTTCCATAAAATAAACCTTAGGCGAAGAAGAATCAGGGATATATGCATACACCCCCAATATATTTACTGGCGATGTAAATTGAGAATTGTGTTAAAATTGACGATATAGGGTAGTCCGCTAATAATTTTCAGACTATCGAAGCCGCATAATTTTGACCCGTTAACAAATTGAGATAACGACAATTGAGTCACGATAAGCGCGACGATCATATCATGTGAATGTGTATCCCCTAAAAGATCGGTAGCAGATCGGTCGATCGAAATATTCGCGTTTCATTAGGTCGATCGACTAGGGGATAATCGGCGACAATCAAGTTTCACGGCAGTGATTTCGCGGGAGCTCCGATGCCAAATGCACCTGCATATGCATGACGCAATCTCATATCCACGTGTTGGTGAGGGAGGTAGACATAATGGTAATCGTGTAGATGGCGTAGATGGTGTTATGGTGTTAGAGACGAGGTAGGCCGGGTCTCGATTTCCCACCACTCTCTGTCATTACTCGTCATTATTCACCTATCAAATCGCTCAACAATAACTATCTGAACGTTTGCTATACCACAGTCCCCTCCATGAACCACGTGGCCATAAACTGATATTACCAGCAATATCAGGCTTTCCGCCGACACTGCTACCATCACTCTCAACGCTGTTATCACTTTCTGACCGACCACGAGAACACGGAGGAGATGATATGGAGGCGGCTGGAATAAATTATTCGTATAAAAAGGGAAGTTGCGGCTAGAGTGTAGTAGGCTACGAAGTTGCGGCTAGAGTGTAGTAGGCTACGAAGTTGCCGTCGCTCCTTGCATCCTGTTATCCTTGAAACAGCATGCTTTTGTTATCAAAAGATAATGTTTTCTTTAAAACATTAAAGTTTTATTAAAACATCAGGTTGTCATTAAAACACGAGGTTGTCATTAAAACGTACTGTTTTTCTTAAACATCATTTTTTCACTAAAAATTTATATTTTACATTTTCTCCATATTTTCCCATGCCTTACATCACGTTTTCAAATTTTAAATCATTTTTTTTTAAATAATCATTTTCAGTGCATAACGTATAAACATCATGTTTTCATTATAACTTTATGATTTTATTTAAAGTCTATGTTTTTATCAAGGATTCCAGTTTTTATTTCAACATCACACTTCTATCATAATATCATGCTTTTATCAAAAAAGCTTTTATCATATCATCCTTCATTTAAAAAATAATATTAAAAAAAATTTAATCTAAGCATCAGGTTTTTATATTTTGAATCATATTTTTATTTAAACATCAAATACACATGATTTTATTTAAACAGAATGTATTTGTCAAATGCAGATTCACAAGGACAAAAATAGCCAGAACTTCCAATGCAGGAGAAACACGATCTTTTTTTTTTTTACAAATTCTTTTCTCACTTCGGATCTTTAAAGCGATCATCCTGTATCATACAATATCGACCGATAATTTCGTTTTATATTATAAGAATTACTTTGAATACAAGATGCGAAGTTAAATTAGAGGTATTTGATTCAAAGTATTTTATTTTGACAATTTATAATTTAGCTATCTGAAATCAAACGATAAATGGTTCGATTTTTGAGACTAAATGAAACAAAGTAAAACTTATACCTTCTCATTATAATAAGAATGTAAAAAGACCGATATTGTCAAAAAATCGCATTTTTATCGAAATATCTTTTATTATATCATGTTTCCTTTAAAAAACATGTTTTTAAATTTTAATTTATTATTTTTATTAAAGTATCATGTTTTTTTATGTTTTACATCGTATTTCTGTTAAACCATCATGCTTTTATGTTTATATTAAAACAAATTTCATTATATCATGTTTCAATTCACATTTTCATACTTTAAATCATTATTATATTGTTATTAAAAGATCATTTTTTTATTAAAGCATCCCATTTTTATCAAAACATCTTTTATTATATCATTTTTGTATCGTGTTTTTTTTCTTTACATCATGTTCTCATTAAAACATCATGTCTTTATGTTTTTTCTTAACCTATTTTAACATATTATGTTTGATATCATGTTCTCATGATTTAAACCATTTTCTATTTAAGCTTCATTTTTTTAATAAAAACATCATGTTTTCCATGTTTTACACCATGTTTTTATTAAAGCATATTTCCCTCCATTTTTGTGTTTCAAATCATTTTGTTTAAATAATAATAATTTGTGTATAATTTTAAAAGCATTATGTTTTTATTAAAGCATAGCTTATTATATCATGTTTTGCATTCTGTTTTCACTTCAAAAGCATGTTTTCATGTTTTAGATCATGTTTTATTATACAAAGATTGAAAACATGTTTCCCTAAAACATAACATTTTAGTATTTTACATTATGTTTTCATTAACGCATTATGCTCTTATTGAAACATTATAATTGATAAAATCATGTTTTACGTCACTTTTTCATTTGTTAAATTATTTTTCATTAAACCTTCATGCTCGCATTAAAACATCATGTCTTCATGTTTTTCATCATGCTTTACATAATTTTGTTATTAAGCATTTTGAGTTCATTTTTTAAATAATGTTTTATGTCTTATTTATATTAAAACATAATATTTTACATTACGTTTTTTTTCAATCTCATCATTGATTGCGTATTTTTCACATTATCTTATCTTTAACCCTTAAAGTGCGTACTTCCCAGAAATCACGTGAAGTGCACACTGGGTGTTATATACCCCCGCGTGTTCAAATCTGATTTCCTCAGCTGCAATTAAATATTTTTTGCGAAAAAATTATCAGATATTGTTTAATATGTCTTCTTCCATTTCAGCCTTGTTTTATAATAAGTTATTGATTTTTCATTTGTTTAAAAAATTGTTGAAAAAACATGAAAAAATATATTTTTTTACTAAAAAATTCATAAATAACGTAATTTTTAATATTTAGAACTGAAATTTCACATTTATATTCTCAAGACACTATGTTTTCATTTAAAAAATACTGCAATATTGTTGCTTCCGAAAAAGATAATTATTTGACAGATCGAAGAATTCGGCTAAATGAATGATTAAGTTTTTACATATTTAATCAATTTATTTTATGAAGAAACATAGAAATTGTAAAAAATAGATTGAAGTACAAAAGAGGAACATAAAAAATTATGTATATTATTTTTATGCCTATATTTTATTCTATACCCGCACAGTCAGTGCATCATTTTGTATCAATAATTTTTCAATAAAAATGTTTGCTCTAGAATAACTTTTTTGGTCACTGTGTGCACTGTGGGTGTTTGATACCCAGCCTTTTTGAGATGTCCACTTTGAGCAGTTGCTGATTGCACACTGATACTTGACGCTCTCTCTCTCTCTCTCTCTCTCTCTCTCTCTCTCTCTCTCTCTCTCTACTAAACTTAAAGTTATTGATCTCAATTAGTCGTAGGTGGCGACAATTACTCGATGTTTTAAGATTTTGCACGTCGTCTGAGTGTTTGATTTTTTTTTGTCTCCAACACCACCAATTCACTTTAAGTGTTAATTCATCATATTTTTACATTCTCATCACATAAGATATTTGATTTATCTTATAGCAAAAAATAATGTATAATCAAACACTTTATTTTGTGGTCAAACTGTGCGTGATGCGGAAAAAATTAATTGACAAAAGCTGTTCACGCCAAAACGATAAAAATTCTTTATTTATAATTCCTAGGAAGGACAAGTAAATTTCATTTCAATCTTAAAAGATAAGATTCAAAATAAAATAACTATGTACATTTATGAAAAAACGAAAGAGGAGAAGAACAAAAGTAAAAAACCAAAGTTGTTCGACCAAAAAATGTCTAAAAATTTGTTATAAGCTCTTGTTATAAAATGAAAAAATTAACTTTTTGGGAAATATATAACAACTATAATAACATTTTATTTAACAAAAATTTTCGTCTAAATTATATCTATAATGGACACTAAGAGTTAACAGTTTCATTTTTTATAAAATACTTGCAGAACGAATTCCAGATTTTTTTTTACAAAATTAACAAGTTTTCAAGCTAAAAAAGTCGAATCTTTTTAAACACGGTTGACTTTCAAATCGGGAAAGATGATTTTCAAAGAAAATTTTTAATGAAGAATGGTAAATTTTCAACGAAATAGTAGACTTTTTAGTTTTATGTTTTAAAAAACACTCGAAACAAGAACAAGTTGAAAAAATTAATGTAACTCAAAAATCAGACTTTCTAACCGAAAATACGTATGTTCAACATCTAAAAACTTTTCACTGTAAAAGAAAAAAAATTTAATTCAACTTTTAAGTCAAAAAAAACGAATTTTTTTCTAAAAGAGTTGCATTTTCTGCCCGAAACTATTAATCTATTGGCAAAAGAGTTCGCTTTTTATCAAAAAGTTGCAGGTTTAACCAACAAAAGCAGAAACATTTTTCTTGTAAAAAATAATATTTAAATAAAAAAATTTTTTAAATGATTTCTTAATCAAATAGCTAAGTTTTCAACTAAAGATTTGAAGCATAAATCAAAAAAATTAATTTTTAACGAAGTGATTTAACTTTTACCCCAATAGTTCAATTTTCGTTGTGAAAAGAATCAATTTTTAGCGAAAAATGAAATAGTTAAATTTTCGACTAACAAATAATTTTTGAATTAATGTACTCTGTTTTAGAAGAAATTTCATCTTTCTTAAATAAAAAGAGTTGTACATTTTTTATTAAAAATTCTGCTGTTTCGTTGAAAATTTAAATATTTTGTAGGAAACATTATTTTGTTTAAATTTAATATTTGGCTGTGCAAAAGTTAACTTAAAACTTTTCTAAATGAAAATTCAGTCTTTTCTAACAAATTTGTTTTTGTTGCTTAATTAAAAATTCATCGGTTTTAAGAGAAATGTTATCTGTCTAAGAAAAAAATGCAAAGTTTGAATGGAAAATCAAAATACTTTACTTAAAAGTCATACATTTTGTAGGAAAATTGTACTGTTTTGTTCAAAATTCAAATATTTCGTAGAAAGTTTATATTTTCATGCTGAAAAATGAACTAAAATATTTTTTCAATGAATTTCCAACTTATAACAACTGTTATGATTTTTATTAAAAATTTTTCTGTTTTAGTGTAAATTTCATCTTTCTTTGTTAAAAATGCATCTAATTTTCAGAGAATTCAATTATTTTGTTAAAAATTCATCTTTTTTGGATGAAAAAATTAGTTCTTTTAAATTAAAAGTTAACTTTTTTCGTAGAAACGTATTTTTTGTTAAAAAGTTTATGTTTTAATCTTTAAAAGTCAAATGGAATATTTTTTACCGAAAATTCAACTTTTTTTTTTAAATCAAACTTTTGATTTAAAAATTCATCTTTTTTAAGGAAAAATGTGATTTGTGTATGAAAGATAAGCTGTTTGGTTAAAAATTCTTCTTCTTAGCTTGATTGTTCATTTTTTAAAAGATTTAGTTGAATCACTTTTATTAAGGAATCATTTTGTCGTTGAAGATTTATATTTTTCTATTTTTTTAAATTGATGCTTTTCACTTTAAAATGCTCCTTTTCTTGTGTTTTTTGGATAAAAATTCACCAGTTTTGAGTAAAATTAATTTTTTGCGAAAGTCATATTTTTTGTTTAATAAAATTCAATTTTTCAAGGCAAAATTCGTCTTTTAGCTTGGAGTTTCAACAACTTAGATTAAATTTTCTTTCCTTTTTCAGTAAAAAATCTTTACTTTTTGAAAAATAATTTTTTTTTATTTAAAAATTCTTTTTCTTAATGAATTTCATCTTTTTTATTTAAATATCTACTATTACACTTTCTTGTCGGGAATTTATCTTTTTAGGTTGGAAATTTAACAATTATCTTAAAATAATATTAATCAGTTTGAAAATTTTAAATTTGCATCTGAAATACGTTTTATTCTGTTTATAAAAAAAATGCCGTTTTAAAATTATTACAATATAAAAATTCTGGTATTTGAATATTAATGATCAAGACGCATGAAAAATTATTCAAGGAAAAATAAAAAAATTTTGAAAATGAAATTCTCGGGCACCCTGCCTAATTTTACCAGGAATGAAAAGCAAAGCATTTCTGAAAAATGAAAATTACACCGTTACCTAATTTAGGTACGGCCCGTCAACATCAGGCGGCTCTTTTTTATCAGTGGAAGGTTACTATACTTTCTAGATCTGCTACTAGCAAGTCTAAAACTCACTCCTATGCTACTAGATTTTAGTACTAAATATCGAATACTAATAAACATTTTTTTTATTGTAACTGATCAGAGCCAAAAGACACTTCAATATTCCTTATCAGCAAATGGCTCTTTTTTATTCGTGGAAGGTTAATATACTCTTAAGAGTCGCTGCTAGGCAGTCTAGAACTCAGTCCTATGCTATTAGAATGCAGTATTAAATATCGAATACTAATGAACCGTTTTTGTTTCTACATTTTTCTTTAAATCATATACTCCTAAGGACCTGATCACAGGCAATTACACATGATAATTGAAACTGACGAGAGTTTGTTTCTTCGATACGAAGTTGTCAAGAGAAGCAACGTTCATCAGCGTACAGACTCTTCAATATCCCTTATCATCAAAAGGCTCCTTTTTATTTGTGGTAGGTTACTGTACTTTTTAAAGTAACTACTAGGCAGTCTAGAACTCAGTCCTATGTTACTATAATTCACTACCAAATATCGAATACTAAGAAACGGATCACAGGAAATTTCAAACGGGGATTGGAACCGATGAGAGCCAGTTTTGTCGATACGAAGTTGTCAAGGGAAGAGAGGTTCTTCGATGGACAGACACTTCAATTCGCAGATAGAGAGAATCGTTTCGGTAGGATGTTTGCCAATGGATATAATGCCGTCCGTGGGGTATCCATTAGAGACAGAAGGACAGAAGTATTCGCGCTTGAGATATATCGACATCGCCGTGGAGAATTTATTGCGACAGCGGCCGCTTGAAGGGATTGTAAATCCCCGTTTGAGGATCGCTGATACCAAGTTTTATGTAGGACATTAGTTGGGTGGGGCGTGGCCGAATGGTGCAGAGTCGAGAATAGCGCTAGAGTTGCCCGGGTTGCAATAAATTAGCCCGAAATGAAAGACAAATCGCCTTCAAGCTGTCCGCCCGTTCGCCCGACGTGATAGAAGCGCGGACCAAGCTGATGCCGGCTGCCTCTCCAGTCTCCAGCATCTCCAGTCTCCATTTCGCCACTCCTTGTCTCTCTTCTACTCTTTGCCTTTCCTCTCATCTTTCCTCTTTTCGCATCCATCCTTTGGTCCTGGTCCAGGAGTCAGGAACAGTCCCTAGGGTGGGAAAAGAAACGAAACCTCGTCAGCCTTCTTCAAGCTCGTCAGTCTCTTCTCCTCTCTCCTCTTCTTACTCTTGATGGACGCCTGTCAGCCCACCAGGGACCAGAAGATAATGCAGGTTTCCTGAATCAAGGGGATCACAAAATCTCGACTTCGACATTCCCGGCCTTTCTCTGACTATTTTCGTAACCAATTTTTCATTTTTTCTGACCTATGGAAACTTTTCTTTAGGTGTAAAAACAATTTTAAGGAGCATCCATATATTTTCTGACATACTGTAGGAGTAGTGTAGTTTTGAAAAAAAGACCTAACGGTACTTTCCATTTCTGCGTTACCACTTTAAAGAGGGGGTGGGGGGGGGGGGGAAACTAAGGAAGGTTATAAAACGCAGGGTTCTAAGTGGAAATAATGTTACAAACTTAGATAACAATTAGAAGCTAAGCCCGTTAAGAAAATCCAAATATATTAAAATTGAAATTATTTCTGGAAAAAAAAATCCCACTCCACCTTCACTCTATTTAAAAATTATTAAATAATTATGGCAATTTAAAAATTATTAAATAATTCCAAATATATTTTTGGGTAAAAGTTCTTTTTTTTTTATTAAAAGGGCTACTATTATATTAAAAATTCTACTTATTTGTAAAAAAACTTATCGTTCTTGGCTTATTAGTTAATAAATTTGGTAGAAAATTTAATTATTTGGTTAAAATATTGATCAGATCGGCAATCTGAAAAAGATGAATTCAGATCCCAGCCGAGGTTAAAAGCAATTTTTTCACAATTCAGAAATAAAAATAAATATTTGAAGAATATTGCTTTTAGACCAGTTGACAAAAAATTAATTAAAATTAAATTATGTGATTGCTTGAAAATTCAACTTTTCTGTTGAAAATTTTAATTTTTAATTACAAAATTATATTTGTTGGTTGAAAATTAAACTTTGTTGCTGATAATTCGTCTTTTTGGCTTTAAAATTAAAGAATTTTGTTAAAAATGTTCTATTTTGTTCAAAAATCGTCTTTTTTGGTAAAGCATTCACGTTCTTGGTCAAGAATTAATTTTTTTGGTAGAACATTTAACAATTTTATTGAAAAGTCGTATTTTTGGTTAAAAATGTAACTGCTATGTGGAAAATGTTGTCTTCTTGGTTGAGAATTCAACTGTCTGGTTAAAGAATCATCTAGCTAGTTTTTTATTTACTAAACGAATCCCTATTTTTTTTAATTATATTTTTATTAATTATTGATATTTTTATTGTAATAATATAATGATAATAAATAATTTTATTAATCTTGTATTAATTATTTTCAAATTAAAAATTAAGGAAGAGAAAAAAGTAACTTTGTAGGTAATTTGAAGTTACTTCATCCAGTAACTGTAACTAGTTACTTCTTTCGTTAAGTAACGTAACTTTAACTAGATACTAAAAAAAAATAACTTACCGAACACGGGTGCAGAACGAGTCCGAAGCGGCTTTTAAATTATTTCGGTTTTTTAAAATATGCTTTGATTCAATTAAAAATACCTAGAAAACTGAAATCAAATATCCAAAAAAGATGTCCAATAGCAATACAAATGTTAAACTATGCATTTAATTTGTTTTGAAGAAATAAGTGAATGAAAATGTTTTCGTGAGATGTGGCGAAAATTTGTCACTTTATTTACAATAAACTTGAACAGTTTCTGGACAAAACAGTTTTTTAGATGAATTAATAGAAGTTAGTAAATAATTTGTTATTTTAAAATCGATTTTTATAAACAAATATCCATATAAGGTATTTTTAATGGAAGGAATACAGTTTTTTCTATCTTAAACAACAATGATAAACAACAATTGTTCAAAGAAATGTATATAATTTGAGGTCTCTATGAATAAAATACCGGTTTTTTTTCAAGAATGAACAGCCAGTTATTTTTCAAAGATTTTTTGGCTGTCAAGCAATAACGTTTGATTATTTTTTAACCATTTATAATTACCAAATGCATTATTTGGCTATTTATCAGCATTTAAGCTTTTGGTGCGTAATCAACTGATCATAACACATTTTTTTACAGTAAGATAATGGTCCACTATTTTTATTTTTATTAAAAATGGGTTAAACTAATTTTTCTGGGTTAATGCATTTGTAAACTACATTTTTTGCTTGTGGAATGTTTTAAAATTACTAACTAAGGATTCCTTGCCATAAGTTGATAAAAATTAATCATTTATTAAAGAAACTTAAAAACTACTTGACTTTCTTTTTCGATTAACAGAATTGATCAGTTTATTTTGAAAATGACCTTTTACGTAAATTAAATTTAGTTAAAAATTATCAAATGTAATCAAATAAGAACATAAATCATTTCTAAACAAATGGTTGTTGATTCCGTGAAAAAGGCGGTGTTTTATTTATAAATACGTAAAATGAAGAAAAATTGTTTACAGAATTGTTTCTTTCAACAATAAATTGTTTACTTTCCACAAGAGATTCTCGAAAATTTAGAAGTGGGTCATTTACAGTTCACTGCATTCAAAAAAACAAGTTTGTACCTCCAGAATTAACCAAATAGTGCAATTGTTAATTAAAGTAGTTGAAACAATTATTAATTCTTTTTTGGTCGTCAAGGATTATACTTAGGTTTTATTTCCAAGCAATACATGATTGATTCCATAGAAAGAGCTTGATTTATTTCAACAAATGTAGCTGATATGGATATTTGTTTATGAAAATTGCTTTCAAAATAACAGATTATTAATTAACTTTGATTAATTCAACTGCAAATTTCTTTTCGTCAATAAATTGTTGAAATTTAGTGCGAATCAAGTCGCGAATCTCCATTAATCCTCACGAAACCATTTTCATTTAATTATTTGTTTATAACAAATTCAATACTTTTTCAACGTTTGGATTGTTTTGGATATCTTTTTCGGATAGATGCTTTCAATTTTATAGGTATTTTTGATTGAATCAAAGCATTTTTCAAAAAATAAAATACTTCAAAATTTGAAATTTAATTTTTTTATTTTGTTACTCTATTGTGCTAATGCGAAGTGAGTGCGAAATGAGTTCGAAAACGCAAACTATTTTTTGCGATTAATATTTTTCAAAGAATTTTTAAGAATATTTTTATTTTGCCGGTGTGCAAAATTATTTATTTGTAAAGTGCGCATGCGCGTTTATTTGCGTGAATTCACAAAATATATGTGTTTCGAAGTGCGCATGCGCCATTGCTAATCTCGCACACCCTGCTGAATTTGATCACTTTGCATATCGTTTTGAAGCACTGAAATCTTCACTTTCAAAGCAGATGTTGCGCACAAAAATAATAACTAGAATTAAGTAAATAATGAAGGAAATTAGATTTGTTCAAGAAAAGGTGCAAAATGAAAGAAGACTGCAAATAGTACCTATATATAATCTACGGATTCGACGACAAAGGGTTTTCGCCAAGAACAAGTCGCAAACGCTGAACCCTGGGGCGTCCGAGTGTAGGAACTGACATCCCATCTCAAAGCTTAGAGACGTCAATTAATTAACTAAATACGGAAATGTACTGCGGATAGAATTCAAGATAGGGATGAAGGGCCCCTAAAAGAATATTCACTTTGTAAAGGGATCCCTCAAAGGTAAAGTTTAAAGTGTCAAAATCGAGATTTCATTTGAAGCAATTAACGAAAATAAAGTTAAATAGGCTGTCTGACCGTTTATATTGTTCATTCTAGTTTAAGTTATCATCAGTTTGATGTTCTGTAAAATTAATTATTCACTACCCTATTAGGAAGTTAATTCTTTCGTTTAAACCTCTGCTTTTTACACATTTACTCTCCTCCTTTTGTTACATTTCTAACCCTTCAATTCACCTTCCCTGCTCACTTCTAGAGATAACACTTCCCTTTCTCTACTTTCCTTCCCTAAGCTTTATTTCCACTCGTCTACTTGCCCTTATTTTTTAGTATTTTGTCTATTTCCCCTCACTTACGCTCATTTCTCCAACTTTCTGTCTCTAATTTTCCCTATAGTGCTCCACCCCCCATTCTCCTTGTTTCCAATCTTCCAATTTTCCCTCATTTCCCCTAATTCCTGTCCCTCACTTTCCATCACATCCCATATTTCCCCGTCCGTCGTTTTCCCTCACTCTTCCTACTTCGCCACAACTCATTTCCCCTTACTTCCCCTTATTTCCCTCTCCATGTTTATTTTCTATCGTCATCTCTATTCTTCGCTTCTCTGTCGCCAACTTTTCTCTTCTCTATCACAATATTTTGCCTTCTCTTTGTTATCGGCATCTCTTTGCTGTTCTTTTCCATCTTTATCACTTCTCTTATGTTCTTTATTGACATATGCACGTACGTTTCTCTATTTTATTTATTCTCCACTTTATCTATCTCTCTTTATCATTTCTTCCCTTCTTTTCTCTATCACCATAATTTCTCTTTTCTATCAACATCTTTTCTCTTATCTTTTGAACTTCCTACCCCACAATTTCGTCTCCTTTCTTCTACAACCGCTCCCCTTATGTCCTCTCACTTCACCACCTTGAAAAAGTGCGATTTTTTTATTCTCCGGTGTCAGGAAGAGTGCATCTTGCTTTCGTTGCTATTGCTGCATTCTTGAAAAAAAATTTAATTAAAAATTCATCTCTTTTGTTGACATTTAAGTATATTGTTAAGAATCCATTTGTTTTGTGGCAAAACAATAGCTTGATTAAAAGTTAAGCTACTTTTAAAAAAAATTCTGAAGATTTATAAGTTTCGCTAAAAATTTCACTATTTGGTAGTGAATTAATTTTAATGTTGAAAATTTATATTTTCGGGTTAAAAATTCAACTCTTTTGTAGAAAATTCAACTGTTTTGTACAAAAATAAAAATGTATTAATTTTTAAATTTCAAATTTGTTGGTAAAAGATTTAACTGGGTGGGTAAAAGGTGGCCTACTTTGTTAAAAATTCATTTTTGTTTTAACTAAATATTTATCTCTTTGGTTGACAATTTCACTATTTTTATGAAAATGTGTTTTTTAAAGTGAAGGTTACTTTTTTTAAATAAAAATTTAAAGATTCTATTTTTGTTTCAAAATTATTTTTTTTGGTTAAATTCAACACTTTTCTTAAAAATATATTTTTTCTAAGATTTAAAATTTTAGTTGAAAATTTAACTATTTTGCTGAAACTTCGTTTTTTGTTGTTTAGAAACTAATTTCCTTGTCTAAAAATGTTACCATTCTATTTTGTTGAAAATTGATAACTGAAATTCAAAATGTATCTTTTTTAGATGTTTAATCCTTTTTATTCGAAAACTCTTTTTCTAAAAATGCATATTTTTTCTTAAAAAATCAACTATTTTTTTTAAATTAATGTTTTTTGTTGATAGTTTATATTTTTAGTTGAAAGTTGAACTATTTTGAAACAAAAATCAATTATTTGGTTAAAAATTAAAACATTTATTTCACATTAAACCATTTCGTTGGAAATCCTTGATATTTTTGTTAAAAATTGTATTTCATTTGAAAATTTAACTATTCTATTTTTGATTGGAAATTGATTCTTTATATACTGAAAGTTCATCAATTTAATTGAGGAATTGACTATTTTGTTAAAGCTTGTCTTCCTTACTTAAATTCTACTAGTAAAAAATTCGTTTTTTTATTGAAAATTAGATTTTCAAACAAAAAATTAAACAGTTCCATTTTTCGTTAAAAGTTAATAATTTCTATTTAAAAATTCAACTATCAAATTAAAATCAACTCTTTTGTTGAAATGTTCACTCTTTGTAGTTAAAAACTTTCCTGCTTGTTTGACAATTAATATTATTTAGTTCATGATTTGAATATTTTAAACTAAAATATTTTTTTTTGAATATCAACTATTACATGCTTGGTTTTTTAATCAACTGCTTCATTTACACATCAAATTTTGGTTGAATATTTTCCGAAATGTTCTCGAAGGAGTTCGATGGCGTCACAAAATGATAGTGCGCAATTTGGAAAACGAAATTGCGTGAACAACTTCAAGGTTTCTTATTATCTCAATTAAGCATTGGGCGTGAACACTTTCACGGTTAAATTTTGATTTGCCATTGTATTGTCTACTGCTTCATGTAGTTATTAGTTGATAGTAGTAGTTAACTAATACAATAATGAACAAATTTTTTTTGGTTTGTGACAAATCAATTGATGTACAATATCGATACATTTTATTGAAGACTAAAGAAGTAATAGTCATCTCTAATATTTAAAAACCGATTTTCTAGGTAAGAAAATTTTCTCGCCAGCATAATTCAAAGTTAATACAAGAAGAGAAGAGAATTATTTATTCTAGACGAGTCAATACATAAATAAATAATACAAGAAAATAAAAATAAAGGGAGAGTAAAAGCAATTGCATGGAGAGATGTGGAAAGCAAACGGGAAACATGTAAGTAGAAAGGTAGGGAAGTAAAAAAGTCAATGTCGAATTTTTTTTATTTGGCGTGTAAACGAGCGAGCGACGTGCTAATTTTGCAAAAAGCTCAGTCTGTTCTCTCTCTCGCTCATCTGACAGTGCCGACAAAATAACTCATGCGCCCGCGTAGGTCAGCCACTGTTCGCGAGTGTCTGTGGCAAAATGAAGGTTTTAATTCCCCTCTATAAAAGCCAACGACAAATCAAACGACTTTGACATGATTAACTGGCGAGCATAAATATCGGTATCAATGCATGTGCACGCAATGACACGTCACGCCATGTCCACGCACGTTTCTCCCTTATATTCATCCTTCACTTTATCTATCTCTCTTTATCATTCCTTCTCTTTTCTTCTCTATCGCCATCTCTTCTCTTCTCTATCACCATCTTTTATTTTCTCCTTTCCCTCGCCATCTCTTCTCCTTTTTTCTATCTCTATCTCTTCTGTTCTCTTCCCTATCACCATTTCTTCTAACCATTTCTTCGCCAACTCTTCTCTTCTCTCCTGTTCTCTATCGACATCTCTTATATTCTCTATCATTATTGATTTTCTTGCATTCTCTATCGCTAACTCTTTTCGCCTATTTTCTATCGCCACCTCTATTCTTCTCTCCTCCATCGCCAACTCTTCCCTTCTCTACCGCGATCTTTTCTCTTCTTTTTGCTATCGCGATCTCTTCTTTGTTCTGTTCTATCTCCATCACTTCTCTTCTATTCTCTATAGCCATCTCTTCTTTTCTCTAAAGCCATCTCTTCCCTTCTCCATCACTATTTCTTTTCTTCTGTTCTCTAAAGCCAACTCTTTTCGTATATTTTCTATCTTATCACTTCTCTTCCGCCAAATAAACTCTTCTCTTCTGTTCTCTATCACCGTGTCTTCTCTTCTCTTTCACTATTTCTTTTATTCTATTCTCTGTCGTCAAATCTTCTCTCGTTTTCTCTACTTCGATCTCTTCTCCATTGCCAACTCTTCTCTTTTCTTCTCTACTGCCGTATCTTCTCTATCGCTAACTCTTTTCTTCTATTCTTAATCGTCATCACTATTTTTCTCTTTTCTGCAGCCCACCGTTTTTCTTCCCTTCTCTTCTCTTTTGACATTTCTTTTCTATCGACATCTTTTTTCTGTCTCCAACTATTTCCTTCTATTCTCTATCCTCATCACTATTCTTCTCTTCTCTGTAGCCAACCATTTCTCTTCTCTTTTTTTCTCTATCGATGTTTGTTCTATATCGACATCTCTTCTCTTCACTTTTCTTCTCCAGCGCCACCTCTTCTTTATCGATAACTATTATCTTTTATTCTCTATCGTCATCTCTATTATTCTCTTGTCTACCGCCAATTCTCCTCTTCTCTTTTTGCCTCTATCGCCATGTCTTTTCTATCGCCAACTCTTCTCTTCTATTCCTCAACGTCATTTCTATTATCCTATTATTTTTCGCCATCCCTTTTTCATCGCTAACTATTCTCTTCTTTTCTATATCACCATCTCTTCTCTATGGCTAAATCTTTTCTTCTCTTCTCTGTTCTTTTCTATCGTTATCCCTTCGCTTCTATCAATTTTTTCTATTCCCTATCGCTATCTTTTTTCCTCTTCTATACCGCCATCTATTTTTTTCTTTGCTCTCTTACCGTCTCTTCTATTCTCTAAAAATTTTCACCGTATATGGTGGCACTTTTTAACTTATTCTTAATGCATAATAATTTTTAAATAATTTCTAAAATTTAAGTTCCACTTACTGACTATATATTTTCCTTTTCAAAGGCAAAGTCCTCAGCCTTAAATAAAAATCGACGATATTTCGAGTTTTCAATTGTTGACCTTAACAATTTTAATTAGAGTAATTCATTATAAATTCTTCTAAAACTATCTTGGGATACGTAACGTTTTTTTCAATACAATCTTTTTTAAAATAATAATTAAGACGAATGGAAAAAGTAAAAAAATATACTTTTTGAGACTTTTTAAGAATTTGAAAACATTTCAAAGAAATAAAAAAATGTCTTAAGATTCCTATACAAATTTAGAGTGATTTTTTAAATTAAAAAATGAGTTCTAAGAGAAAAATATTTGCAAACATTTCAAATTATTTTAAATGATTTTTTTATTTACAAAATTTAATTCAAAAGAAAAGAAAGATTTCTAGAATTGTCGATATGAAAATCTGGAAGATTTAAACAAAAAAAAATTTTTTTAGTTTTCAGGATTTAAACAATTTTTTAGGCGAAATTTGAATAATTTCAAACGAAGGGTATACATTTTTTTATTTTAAATAATTTTAAAGCCATTTTTTAGACTTCCATGATTAAGAAAAATTAGAATCACTTTAAAACATATTCAGAAATTCGAACAAAATTTCAATAATAATATTAAATTTGTATAGATTTTACCAAGGTTAAAGAATTCAAAGATGCCCTTAGTTTTTTTAAATCAGAATTACTTTTCTTTCAATAGATATCAAAATATTCACATTTACACACATGCACATGCTTTTTTGCTATGTAGTGACAGCAGATACAAGTTATTTGTATTTTAAAAGCGTTGAAGAACATTTTTGAATTTTTTTATATTTGATGATTTTTTAATTGTTGTAAAAAAAGTGACGTGAACATTATAATTGTTTCAAAAAAATTGTAATGTTAAACTAACTCCTACATTACTTCTATAACATTGGTATTTCATGAACTAGAAAAAACTGTTTGTGTTTGTCATTAATGGTTTACTGTTGTTGCATTATTGTTTCAAAATTATAAATTTAAAAAATATAATTGTATGAAAAATTAATTTTTTGCGGGATATAAAAACTCATAGGCGTATGGCTGAGATGAATACCACGATACCTTTTGTTTTTCAAATCTAAATATTATTTTATTTTAAATGAATATAAAAAATTCATATCTATATAAATATGATTGTTTGATATATATTGAGAATGGAGGAGATAAGAACGATGTTTAAATAAGAAATTTTACACTATTAGAAAATTCTTTATATTTCCAGAAGTTTGATGAATGTTTATCGATTATCAGTTATGTTTGATTGATGTGGCATTATTTTGTTAAAAAATTATGAATAATATAAACAGTATGAATTTTTGGAACAAATTTTTATTGCTTGATTTGAATCATCGTAAATAACTGGCCGAGACGAAATCCAACAATACGCTTCTCGAAAACTAGACCAATATTAGGTACTAGAAATTTTCTAATTTTTACCTTGGGGCCACAATCTTTAATCGAAAAAATAAGGAATCTAAACAAAACACACAGTATTTGGCACTCTTCGTGTGAAAATAAAAATTAGGGAAACATACTAATTGAAACCTCAAACGCAATTATTTCAAAAATATATTGTAACTTTTCATTTGTTTTACACAAATTATTGGAATGGTTACATATCGTTTATTTTTATTGTTCTAAATATCTTTGAGATTAGATGACGTGTGCCTAAAGGAGCTTCCTGAACTTCTTGTGAGTTCATTGGCTTAACCTCGCCGCTAAAAATGTTTATTTTTATTCTTTGATGAGGACCACTACTTGTTTTTGAATATATTCCACGAAGTATTTTACTACCTATGTTAATCGGGATTATTGCAAAGATGTCACCATTGGATGTTGATAATACACTTTGCTCTTCGGCTGGCATGGGCAAAAACATTTTGTGTTCTCCTCTCAAATAAATTTGTTCATTGCGAGGAAAAGTGTATCTACGAATTTCAAATAACCGTTCTGGATTAACGTTTGGAATAAACCGTAAAAATCTTAGTTCTTCAAATGTATGTCCAAGTATGAGTGAAGAAGAATTCGTGGCAGGAGGACACCTGGACCTGGCACGAGGAGACCTTTGAGGCTCGGCAGGAGCAAATCTGGATGTGACATGAGGAGAGGCTGGAGGCTCGGGATGAGGAAGAGACCTTGCAGAAGAATGAGAAGAAGAAGGTTTGGAAAGAGTAGAATTCGGAATAGGTTCACCATTTGGTAGAAAATCAAACTGTGAGCTGAACTCTGCAAAAGAAACAGAATGTTTAACTTTCCTTGTGTATTTCTTAGGGGACTTACTGAAATTACGTAAAGAAATATAGACCCTCTCTAAGACCCCCCACCCCCTGAAATAAATCATAACAATTATTTATAAACCCACCCCAGTCTCTTCGTTTTATTTTATTCACGCCTGAGTGCTCGCCTGAGTGATAACCGTAGATCCCGCGCACCCCATGCAATTTCTATTATACCTACCTCCGGCGTGGCCTTGATTCTCGAAAGAGCTATAGAAGTGAGAATTATTTAAAGGTTTCACTCTACCTGCATTTTATTCCTGTAATATTTTTAACATAGAATCTTTTATAAACGGAATAAAACAGTATTTCAGATACAAATTTAAATTGTTTAAACTTAATAATTAATTTAAGTCAACAAAATGGTTTTGCTACTATGAAAGATTACTTTTTATCAAAATACTTGAATTTCCAAAAAAAGATATCAAGTTTTCAACAAAATAATTGTATTTTCAATCTGAAACCAAACCAAAGGGAGAAATTTTCAACTAATAATGATTATTTACTCAAGAAATAAATAAAAGTTCATATTAATTCCTGAATTTTTAAGCCAAACGACGAATCCTCTCTACAGAAATGGAATTTTCAAACCAAACGTGACTTCTCAGCAAAAAATTAATTTGTCACAAAACTGATGCGTTTTTACGCCCCAACATGAAATTTTAAACCAAGAAAACTATTTTTCCACTAAAAAAGTAGAATCTCCAACTAAAAAGGATCAATCTTAAAAAAATCGAATTAACGTTATCAGTTCAAAAATTAATTTTTAATAAAAAAGGCTCTTCTAGTAAACAGTTACATTTTCACCAAAGACATACGCCTTTAACAAACAAGGATGTTTAACAAATATAGTTTAATTTTTACCCTAGAAGTTGAACTTTTAATTAAAAAATATTAATTTTGAAAAATTGTTGAACTTTCCACCACAGAGATGAAGTTTCAAATAAAAATGTAAATCATCAACAGAAAAATGATTTTTTTAAAAAGTTGAATTATCTGTTATAAAAGATTTGAGACGACCTTCCTGGATGAAAATGTAAATTATTAAACAAGAAATAAGTTTTTAAGAAAAAAGTTGAATTTTTAATCCAAAAATACTTATTTTTAACCAAAAAGTGTGACTTTTTAACAAAATTGTTCAATTCTCTACTAAGTAGTTGCATTTTATCCAAAAAAATTAAATTTCTCTTAAAATAGATGAATTTTTATTTTTAAAAAGACTTTCAAATAAATAGTTGGATTTTCAACGAAAAAAAATTCCAGTGACTGGTCCAAATCAAAATATGAATTTTCAACAAAATTCTACACTTTTTTCGAAAAAAGATGAATATTTTGTACTTAAACAGATGCATTTTTAATGAAAAATGACCTTTTTTTAAGTTGGACTTTTATCTAGTTCAGATTTTAGTACTTTTTCAACAACAAAATATAAATTTTAAATAAAAATAAATGTTCAACAAAATATTGGAATTTTCTACCAAAAAGTATAACCTTCTAACAACAAGATTTAATTTTTAACCAAAAACTTGCATTTTTATCTAAGCAAGATCAAATGTCTCTTCAAATAGATGAACTTTTAATTTCAAAAAACAACCAATTTCAACAAAACAAACTAGGATTTGTACCCAGAAAAGATAGATAAAATTTCAACAAAACAGCAATCATGACAAATACAATTTGTACTTTATTTTACATTAACTAAATAAGCAGTCTTCGCTAAAGCCGAAAGAGCTTTAACAAAAGAGAATCAACAATCATTAAATTACAGTTAACGATGCATTAATCTACCATTCAAAAGGTATGTAATATCATCGATCGCCAGAACTAACAGTTTTTGAGAGGAAATGTAATGATTCCACCTAAAAATGCCTTTAAAAGCGCCAAATAAGTGAAATTTTATATAAAAATTGTTTATAACGAACACGATTTTTCTTGCTTATTTTTTGGTTGTGATTAATTTTGAATTTTATATAACTTAATAAAAAAAATCAATATATGAATGCATTCAAACACCGAAATTGCAGCACATGCTAATATTATCCATTGATTTATTCATAGCAATAAAACAAATAAAGAAATTTGATCCATAATTCAAATTTATTATTTATTTTAAGCAAATTTTGTAATTTTATATCATTTTCAGGAAATGCTAATTAATTAAAGTGTAATCAAGCAAATATAAACAGTTATAGTTTTCTGGGATTTTTTGGTACCTTATCCAACAGACTTCTGGGGCTGATATTCAGAAAGTCAGTTTTGATTCGTATTCAAACAAACGAAAAATAAAAGAAAAAAAATTTCAAATGCATTTTTAATGATGTCTCGAGATCTAAGAGAGATCCGATTTTTATAATTAAAGGGCTTTTAGGGCACATTGTAAATTATCTTTTACCAAGATTTGAAAGAAAAAAACAAACGTGCATTTTTTCAAAAACTGAATTTAGGCTTTTGTTTTAAAAAAATCTAATGATTAATTAAAATTCCACTTCCACAAATACTTTTTTGAATGCGTCCTATTATGAATAATAAAAAGAAGCATCTTCATATCTTAAAAAACAACAAAATAATGAAATTTTAAAAAAAGCCGAAATTTCTCAAATGAAAAATATTGATTACAGACTTTGCCTGATCTCCTCTAGGCACTATATATAATGCCTGGGTAATGCGTATAATAGAAAGAATTACACACTGTGTCTGAACCCTGTTGGAAATTATATATAATGCCTGTGGATTATATATAATGCCTAGGGATTATATATAACCTTGAAGGATTACATATAATGCCAAGCGATTATATATAATGCCTAGGGATTATATATATTGCCGGATTATGTCGAAAACGTTTGCCAATTCCACATTTTTCAAGAAATGCACGTTTTCAAACAAATTTCATAATTGGATTCATTAAATCCAATGTCTTTCAAAAATGCAGTAAAGATTTCACTAAACAATAAAATACGTATGTTTCAATACCATTGCATCTTATGAATTCTAATAACATCAATTTATTTAAATAATATACAAGTGTTGAACATGCTGTAGAAAAGTATCGTTTTGGTTGAAAAATGATTTTTTTTCTCTCAAATAAACAATTTTGTGAAAAGGCTTGCATTTTTTTTAATTTATCTTTTTAGGTTGTAAGTTCAACTATTTTGATACAAAAATCGATATTTGTAGAAAATTCAACATTTTGAATGAAAAATTTAATTCATTGGCTGAAAAATCTTTCTTGGATGAAAATTTAACTTTGAAAATTCCTTTTTTTTTAATTATTTTTTAACTGAAAATAACATAATTAAATTCCATTTTAGGTTGGAAATTGATTTTTGTACATAAAAATTCAACTGTTGGGTTTAAAACTAATCTTTTTGGTTTAAAATTCAATAACATGTGGAAGTGAACATATGGTACGAATAGCGTATCAATATGAATACTTTTAGAATTCTATAACATACTCATTCTTGAATCCCTCCGAAGATTGTATCGAAAAAATTCTGATTATCGTATATCTTAAAAAATGCATCTAAAATCATATAGATATAATAAAATTATATTCACCAATATAATTAAAAATAACTTCCACGATTAAGACAAGATTATAGGTTATCCTCATTTTTTTATTCGAGCTAATAGTAATTCAGGTAATTATCAAGAGGGAGATTAACAACTTTACCACTGAATATTTCAGTGTTTTTTACAGTATATATAACACACATACATGATATTTACATTTCATTAGAGCCAACGTCGTGAAAATATTGTGAATACTGAATTCGTTAAATTTGGTATCACAAGTTATATATTGATATAAAATTAACAAAAAACAGAGATAAAGAATATTTGAGATCCCTAGGCAAATTAAAGTTATATTTTATTTGAAAAATGGGAAATTTAAGATAAAATTTTAAAAAATTTCGATTTTACAGCAAATTTTCTCATTTTGCAGGATTTGAATTTTATTCCTTAAAATTTTTAAATATTTAATTGAATTCTCAATATATTTTACATCATGAAAAAGTTGGCATTTTAATTTCGTTTTCAATGAAAAACTCGCCCTTCTGATTTTTTTGCAAAAAATTTATTTTTTAAGAACTTTCTTAATTTTATCCTTTTGTATAAAATTTTTATCCATATATTGAAATTAGGATATAAACAAAAAATTGTTTTCCTGAAACAATTGTATTCACTTTCATTGTTTTATTAAAAATGTTAATATTTTTGTATAAATAATAAATTAATAATTATTAAAAAACAGAAAATTCTGTTTTTTTTTTAAACTAATTTTCACATTCTGATCAGAGAAGGTATTAGATTTGTGTAAAATGCGACCCCCCCCCCCTCCATTTTTGTTGAATGTCCACGTTTTAAGATCCCCTAAATCCTAAAAACAGGTTTTTTAAAAATGTGTCAGTACGTCTGTCTGTCTGTCTGTCTGCAGATTTTTAGTTTTTTAGCGCGATAACTTTCGAAAGAATTAACATATTAGATTGGAATTTGGTATACTCTTTTAATATCCTAAACTAAACGTCAAATTCACTAGCCAACCATTCTGGATACAAATTCAAACAGTTAGTGCATTTAAAAAAATTATTAGAACACTTTTTTAAGATTCAAAAATTCTCTGTGCGGTTATTTAAAATATTGAAAAATAACAGCTATTTCTCCTTATAACTTTTCATGTAAAAAAATACCAGATTTATAGTAACTACAAAATGAAAAAGAAAATTACTTTTGGAATTTTCTTGTAAAATCGAAAATTCAAATTTTGTCAGCATACAAAATAATGAAAAATCTAATATTTCATTTTGCTCTAAAAATATGCAAAATATGACAAACGATGATTTGTGAAAAATTATGCAATAAAAAAAGATTTACAAATTTGATATTGATCACTTTTTGATCGGACGCGTAGTTTTTATTTTATATGTAAAGGACAATAGTGAAAATAATAAAATCCATTTCTGGAAAAACGAAGCAAGGTACGAAAAAAAATTAATTCACAAAAGTTTTTTACCCAAAAAGGATAAGCAAATTCTTCGTTTATAATATTCATAAAAGAAGCTTCACTTTGCTTTTAATTATAAAAAATCAGATTACAAATAAAAAAATAGAAGTCTGGGAAGAACGACACAAGTTGGAATTAAATGTTAAATAAAAAATTTTTAAATAGGAAGTGCACTTGTCTTTAATTATAAAAACAAAAAATGAAAAAAAGTTAAACGTTAAACGCTTGGTTCACAAACTGCAAACCCGACGCGCTACCACATAAGCTCCTCAGTTTTAAATAAAATATTTATTCTAGCGCGTAACACCGACGAAGAAAACTTTAAAGATTTTTTCTCTCAAGGTTGAGAAAGAAAATCAGTAGAAAACGTGCAATAACTATTTTTTTAATATTAATAGAATGGGAAGATTGTATAATTTTGTGAAAGTTCCATTGGGTTAAAGCTTGGAATATTAAGTAATATAGTGTGATGCGCATAAGATGTTCTCAACCGATTAAAGGCTCAAATTCTAGCGGGCGGTTTGTTACGAAAATATTATTGAAAACGCCTTTTACAACCACAGAGTCCATGCTATACCAAAAAGAAAATTTTATTATTATTTTATATACGCGTGTGGCTACGCTCTTGGACACCCTAATCTCCAAGCGATTCACTGACGCGCGATTCTATTAAGATTTTTTGAAAAAGATTTCTGCGATGAGAATAATCATTAAGGTTGGAGAAGAGTTAAAGAAAACAATTAAGTTAACAGCAATAATGTTTTCCTCAGTTCAAATACGACTAATTCTCTTTGAAATACTATTTCCATGATCTTGTCACTAATCTATCCCTTAACGAATTTTTGGACCAGTTAATGTTCTTGCTCATAATAAATCATTTTACAAACCTTCGACCTCGAAACACCTTCTGACGGACACGCAAATTTCTTAACTCGAATTGTACGCCTTATTTTGTACTATATTTTATTTATAAAATGAAAATGTACATACTCGCCTGCGCTTGCTGAAATTTATTCCCCGGACATATTTACATATATACGAATTATATTGAAGAATGCTACTTTTTACAAAGCCTTTATTTGCACTTTCACCTTAATTACATTTTTCAATAAATAAAGAAATTCGTCCAGAGTATCACTGAATGGTCGCATTTCACTAAGTAGTATCCTTACCGTAACTGACACTTACCTTGTGAAAAATAAAATTAGAGAAACATAGTAAGTGAAACGTCAAATAATTTTATTCAGAAAATATTAGTTTATAATTGTTAATTAAAATTTTTTGGGGGTCTAACTTCAATTATTTGAAATTAATCTCTCACAAATAAATCTCGAATTTAAAATATTTCAAGAAAAAGATTACCAGTTACTTTTAGCATACAAACATTTTTATATTTTTTATGGTAGTCGCACAAAATAAGCGTGTTCTACTGATTTCGTAGTAGAATAGAGGTATTAGGGAATGACGACCAACATGATATAATAAATATCTAATGCGCTTGGATTCACCGACTCGAAAAGAGTGAACAAGGAATCTTAAAACAGCAGAACACGCTTGCCATCTTGCGCTTCTCTACCTACCACTCGTTCCAAAAACATTGCCCTCACCATGAAAATGCGATGCTATCCTCCTTTCTATGTATACCAGAATTAGTTTTACATTTGTTTTAAATAAGTTATTGAGATGGACAAACGACTTTAATATTTATTATTCTGAATATCTTTGAGATTGGGTGACGGGTGCCTAAAGGAGTTTCCTTAACTTCTTCTGAGCTCATAAGCTGAACTTTGCCGCTATTCATGTTTATTTTTGCCCGCGCTTTAGAAAGAAGTTCTGTTGTTTTATATATTCCACGAAGTGCTTTGTTAGTTCTACTCAACTCGAATATTGCAAAGATGTCACCATTGGACGTTGCTAATACACTTTGCTCTTCGGTTGGCATAGGCAAAAGCACCTTCCGGTCTCCTCTAATATAAATTTGTTTGTCTGGTGGAAAAGTGTATCTACGAATTTCGAATATCCGGTTCGGATTCGCCATGGGAATAAAGCGCAAAAATGTAAGTTCTTCACGTGTAAATCCATGTATGTTTATAGAAGAATTCCTCGCAGCAGGAGATCTGGACCTGACACGCAGAGAGCTTTCTGGGATGGCAGGAGGAGACACGGATCTGGCATGAAGAAAACTTTGAGGCTCGGGTGGAGGAAAAGATTTTGCACGAGAATGAGAAGAAGAAGGTTCGGAACGAGAAACATACGGAATAGGTGCACCATTTGGTAAGCAGTCAAACTGTAAACTGAACTCTGCAACAAGAAACATAACAATAAACTATCCTGGTACATTACTTGTGTGATCAAAAGTGTGCAGCGCCATAGTGTCAGGAATTGAAACATAGAATGACACATTGAATTCCTCATATGAAGCGATATATCCAGTATCATATAGGAAATAGTTGAAACTTAAACGAATAAAAAATAAGGACTTCTCAAAATGTGCAGAAGAGTTTGACTAGAGTCTACAAAAAATTAGGGATTCAAACAAGAAAAAGTTGACAAAATTAAACACGTGGTTCACTGATCACTCATGCTATTGAAATAGTGTAAAATTTGAAGAAATTGTCTTTTTTTATTTCTATATGTATATCTTTATGCATGTCTGACTGTCTGTGAGCACGATAATTTTAAAGAAGATTAATTCATTAGATTATCCTTTGGTACACTTTTCTTAGTGTCGAAAACTGAAGGTCGAGTTCGTTAGCCAGCCATTTTAGATGAAAATTCAGAATGATAACGTATTTTGAAAAATTTTGAATACTTGAAAAGACGAAAATTTTACCTAATACCGTTTTTGAAAAAGAAAAATTACCCGAGGTATTGGAAATGGTGGTCTACTATTTCATCACCTGGTGCCGAAAATTGGAACTAGAATGAGTAGATACCATTTTTTAAATATATTTTAATTATTACATAAAAGTGTTTTTACGATTTTTTTGTAACGCTTAAGACAACGATTGAATACTAAAAACAAATCGTTCTAGATAGAATTTCCTTCTTATGGAGTGAAAAAAACAAATTTTCGTTAAACATGTTTTTTAACAAAACAAAAACAATTAATAAACTATTCCATGTAAGTTGCAATATATTGTAAGCTCAAATAAACTTTAATTAATGTATAAAGCCACAAATCGTTTTTATTTATTCGTAAAAAATGCATTAAAAATATATAAATTAAATTTTTAGACAAACGACACAATCTACAAAAAAAGAAAGCAACAAAATTTGTACATCCAAAAAAGATCTACAAATTTGTTACTAATCATTTTTTTAATGAATGCGGATTTTTTTTGTAATCGTGAAAAATAACATGGAAATCAACTAATTAAATTTATAGAAAAGCGACACATTTTTCAATAACATGTTCAATTACAAAGTTTTTTTCTGTATATAATGCGCACTTTTTCTAAATTAAAAAGCAAGATAATCAAAATATAAATGTGTTAATATTAATACATATTATGAATTGTAATGATATAAATTTATTGAAATAATAGATTGTTCATAGTAGCTGAGAATAAAAATTACTGCAAATTTGAAGCAAATATTAAATTTATCATAAAAAATACATTTTTTTTCAAAAGATTTAATTTTTAAAAACGATTTTAATAAAAATCGATTAAAGAACCACTAGAAAATGACTAAAAAATTTAAAGTGCCAAAAATGTGATTTATCTGTTTTAGATACAATTTGATATATTTTTGTAAAACTTCGTCTTTTTCGTTACACATTTTTTTTCGTTGTAAATCATCTCTTTTGTTAGAGATTCCAATTTTGTTTTTTTTTGTACCATGAATTGACTTTTTGGGGTGAATTCAACTGCTTTTTATTTGAAATTAAAAGCTTTCTTTGATCAGATATTACAATTTTCATTCGAAATTTTCGTTTTTGGCTACAGATTTATAATTTTATTCGAAAATTCATATCGCAGGTTGCAAATGAATTTTTTTAATCAAAAATTTTAATATTTCATTTTTGGTTCGCTCTTTTGAATAAAAACTCAAAAAGTTCAAGTATTTTCAAAATATTTGAGACCAACTTTTTATGATTAAAAAATTTTATTAATAATTATTCGTAGTACTTAGGAATTGAAAAAATGTATCCTTATGCCTTTTTCGCTAAAAGGAAAATTATCAGAGTTATAGCATTCATAAAATTTTTTAAATAAATTGAAAATTCCTATTTTGATCGCACAAGAAATAATGAAAAATCCAAAAGTCAATTATGTGTTCAAACTACGAAGGATACGAAAAAAATAATAATTAAGAAAAATTATGATCCCAAAAAATATCTTCAGATTGTTTGATAATTACTTCTTGATAGGACGCGTAGTTTTTGTCTTATTCGTGAAAAATAGCATTGAAAATAGGAAAAATTCAATTTTTGGTAAAACGACATAAGCTACGAAAAAAAATTATTTTTCAAAAATTGTGCAACTGAAAAAAAATGTTTTATTATCTGTGAATCACTTTTTAATATGATGCGTAGTTTTGGTTTTGATCATAAAAATTACATTAAAAATAAAAATACAGAATTTATGAAAAACGACAAAAGGTACAAAGGCAAATTAATGGACTAAAGTCATTCACCCAAAAAAGATATACAAATTTGTTATAAAAAAAAGTATTAAAGAGAAATTAAAACTTTTGAAAAATCCTACAAAATTTCTTTTAACATTTTTTCAATAGGAGTCGTAATTTTGTTTTTATTATAGAAAATGATAGAAAATAATAAAAGATTTCCGCATTTCGATCAAACCCTGAAGCAAAAGTTAAGTTTTTCGAAAATTTAAAGTTTCCTCATGTAAATTTAATGGGATCTTGAAGTGCCCGATGGCAAGTATCAATATTGGAATTTTGAAAAAAAGTGGATTTTCTTTCTCCGGAAATAGAAAATTAAAGGGGGGGGGGGGGGGGGGGGGGGGGGGGGGTGAATTGCATGTAGCACGAAAAATGTTTTTTGTACCGCCCATTGTCAAAGTATGGAAGATACGAAAATAATAGAAATTACATCTGTATAGGACTCGTAGTTTTTGTTTTATTCGTAAAAAACAACATTATAAATTTCAAAAATTTAATTTTTAGTCAAACCAAAAAAGTTACAGGAAAAAATAATAAAACGATGTTGTCGATAGAAGAAAGAGCTACGAATTTGTTATTGATTATTTTTTAAAAGGGTGCGTGGTTTTAATTTTATTCGAAAAAATCATTAAAAATTAAAAAATTGAGTTTTTCGACAAACAAAACAAACTATGTAAATAATAAACAGACAAAAACTGCTCATCCAAAAAAGAGCCACAAATTTCTATGGCATATTTTGCCTGCAAATTTGTTATTAATAATAATCTTTAGATAAAGCGATTGGAATTTATGTTAATCGTAAAAAAAATTGAAAATTGAAAAAAAGTAAAAATAAATAAATAAATTTTATTAATAAAAATTTATTAAAATAATACATTTTTGAGGATAGCTAAGAATGAAGTTTAATACAAAATAAGACTTCAAAATTAAAGCAATCATTATAAATAAAATTTGTACTTCATTTAGTAACCTCTGAATAAGTTTTAAAATGAGAGATTTTTTCAAAAATCAACTTTTTTCAAATACGTATTTTTATGGTTGAATTTAACTATTTTCGTTTAAAAATTGAAATCATTCTGGCTTGAAAGATTAACTATGATATGTTTTGTTAAGCATTCCATTTTTTTAAGATTCTACATTTTACTTTGAAAATTTTTTTCTTTCGTTAAAGATTCGTTTTATTTCATTAATTTTTATAACATTTTTTTTAACTTTAGTTAACTTTTATCACTTTTTTTATAACTTTGTAACTCTTTTTATAGTTTTATTTTATATAACTTTTTTTTAAATAACCTTTAGGTAGAAAATTTATTTTTTTTCACTGTAAAATTAATGTGTTATTTTAAAAATTAATCTTTCTGATTTCAAAATTCATTAATATGTTGAACATATGGTGCGAATCGCGTGTCAATGCGGATACTTTTCGAATTCCATTTTGTATAACACACACATTTTTGAGTCCCTCGCAATAAATTCAGATTATGCTTACAGTGATTTCTGAGAAACTTAAATATAGCTTGATAGAACAATATTTATTGAAATAGAATGTAGATTAAATCGCAAAAATTCTGATTTGCGTATAACTTAAAAAAATGTACTTAGAATTATAGACATATAATGAAACTATATTCACCAATAGAATTGAGAATTACTGCCATGATTGAGAAAAGAGTATAGATAATCCCCATATTTTTTTATTTTACTAAAAAATATATAATGTAATTATCCAGAACGAGATTGATAATATGAGTACTAAATATTTGAATGCTTTGTTACAGTATATATGTATATACATAAAACATATATAGCATAATCCTTATCTAATTTATTATAGACGTAAAATTTGTCCTTCCCAGATATTTACATTTCATTAGAGCCAGTTTCATAACAAAACGTGAATACTCGGCAATTTTCTTTTCTTTTTTTTTTTTGACACGTCATATTTTCGGCTCAGTTTTTTTAGGGTTTAATTATTTTTTTCAAAATTCGTATCTTTTAGTCAATCTCAATTGGCTGTGAATTTTTTCTAGAAAATTATTTTTTTTAACTGAAAATTTAACTATTCAATTTTTCTTAATAACTTATCTTTTGAATGAAATTTCGAGATGGATAAAGCTAGAAGTACAACTTTATCCAAAGAATGTTAGGCCTATAAAATAATTGTAGGCCTATTGAAGGCAAATTTATTAAGCAAAAGCCAAATTTTGGGCTCTCATTTTTTTTTAATGCTTGGTATTGCCGGCTTTACGTAAACATACCAGTTTCATGGTAGAAATATTGGTTGTATCAAATATTTTCTTTCACATGAATTGAGGGCTTATTTAAGGCTCTCGCATGACACACAGCACCATTTTTCAAAAACAACCCTTATCATAAAAAACTACACTGAACAAGAAATATCCACTAATCTTAAAAATAAGTACATTAGAATTGAAGGCTCATTTCAGGGTCTCCAACGGCCCCAAATTCAATTTTCCAAAATCATCGCTGAATATAAAAAATAACCGTGACTCAAAAATACCCCTGAAATGCAAGGGAAAATATTGCCTCAGTTTGGAATATTTTCTGATTTCCGAAAACACCGAATATTTTTCTGAAAAACCACCCTTAACCCTCAGAAACAGTTATTTAGGTTTTGTTCAATAATTACATAATTTTGATACATTGCCTTTAGTGTTTGATAAATTTTTATTTGTTTAAACAATCTTTATTTGCTCAATTATTGACAATTGAGAAAGGAAGGACTTCTGGAAAAGGATATAAGATGGACATGAAATTAACACTGAAGACACAGTTCTTGCAAGGTGTTATGGTTTGAGAAAGATTCACAAAGAGGGCTATCCCTTAAGAATAGTTATTTCAACTATTAATACTCACACCAAATGTTGAGAACAAAATTTGTATTTGATTCTCAAGGACTCTATCACAACTTCTAAATATAATGTCAAAAATAGATGGGAATTTCAAAAAAGTATCATTCAAAAAAAGATTCCAGATGACCATGTCATGATTTCTTTGGATGTTATTGAAATGTTTCCGAGTATACCCCTTGAATTAGTTAAAAAGGCAATTTTAAATAGATAGGCTCATATAAAAACCCGTACTTGATCATGTCAAAAAGATTTTATTAAAGGGATAGTTTTTATTATGGAGTCAACTTGTTTTAAATTTAATGGATTTTTCTATAGACAGAAGTCTGGTACTCCCATAGATTCAGTCATTTCTTCGATTTTGGCAGAACTAGTGATGGAAGATTTAGAGGTTTTTGTTTTTGGGAAATTAGATTTTGTTTTGCCTTTTTATTTTCGGTCTGTCAACGATACCTTATTATGTGTTCCTATGGAAAAGTTACAGATCGTCATTGATACTTTTAACAGTTTTCATCCAAAACTTCAATTTACTCATGAAATAGAACAGGATTATAAAATCAGTTTTTTGGACATAGAAGTAATTAAGGGTTGGGATAGTAATCTTATTACCAATTGGTACAGAAAAAGGACATATTTGGGTAGAATTTTTAGTTTCCTTACTGCTCATCCCTTTCAAAACAAAATTGCAGTAATTAAAACTTAGTTGACAGAGCTCTAGGTTTGACCCATTATTCATTTCACACAAGAAATTTAAATATTGTTAGGAATATCTTTTTTCTGAATCATTATCCAAAAAAGTCAATTGAGAAACATATTGCAATTAGAGTTTAACAAATCAACAACAAAGAGATTAATAATTTGCTTGTGGATAATCAGAAAGAGTTAAAATAATATAGTTCGTTTAATAGTTTTTTTCTTCCATTTTTTGATCAAATTTCTAAAACTATTGAACTTATGTTGAAAAAATTTAAAATTCATACTATTTTCCGCATTCCATTTGAAATGGATTCAGTGATAAATTTTTGCAAAGATCCTTTAGATAATTTTGAAAAGGGTGTTGTTGTCTATAAGATCACTTGCAGGATCTGTAAGATGAATTACGTGAGGCAGACTGGCAGACTTCTTAAGGCCATGTGACGAGAGGGTCACGTGACTAAATCTAGTCTTCAATTTTTCTTTCCCAACTTACGTCTAAACGAAATGAGATATCGCTCTGAAAGTTTGGGAAATGAAAGAGGAGGTAATAAAGTCCATGTCTCTGCTTTGCTCCGGTCGAAATTTTGAGAAAAATTTTTTTTTGAAGAAAATACCAGTGGAAGTTTTCTTTCCTAACTTACGTCCACACGGAATGAGATATCGTGTTAAAAATTTGGCACGATAAATAGAAGGCATGCAAGAATGTGTCTCTGGTCCTAAATAATTAGAATAGTGAAAAAAGTTTTTTTTTAATAACTATTTTGGAGAAATACCCACCGTGCTGTCGTCAAACCCTGCGAGCAATTTGCAATGTTGTCAATGGGCTAGTTTTGGGGTTTATATTTATCAAAGTGGGGCAAAACAACAAAAATCGCACACGAACATTATGCACAAATAATTCAGAAACTAATGTTTGCACTTGAAATGCAAATAAACATGTTTGGTCTGACATACGTATCAGTCTGCCATCAGCTGTGTGAAAGCAGTACTAGCGCGGCCAGTAGATAACTTCGAACTTCTAGGGGTTTGTCGGTAAAGCAGATTGCATGATTACCGTCAGAGAAAGCTAAAAGTCAAACTTCTGCTGTAAAACTTAAATGTATCCGTGGATAATCATTATTTGCATAATTAAACTTTTTTCTTCCTCCAACTCTTTGCAAGACCACAAACGATCCTTTAATATTTATTAACATTTCCCTTTAAAAAATTCCGCGTTATTTAAACTTTTATTTTTTAATATGGGTGAAAAAATATTTGTTGACGTTGACCATGAGTTTGACTGGGATATTGTTCAAATTTTGCATAGTGGAAGTAATGAAAAGAAGAGGGAATTCATGGAAATGCTTTATATAAAAAAACAAAAAAGTTATCTAATAATTTAAAAACCGATTTGGACGGGCTGAACAAAAGTTATTCTAATATGATTAATTACATTTAACATGGTTGTTTTTATTTTGTTTTGTTTTTATTTTATTGTAATTTGATGATAATAAAAATAAGAAAGACGAAAGAAAGAAAAAAGGAAGGAAGGGGATGTAGTTGGCTGTTATTTTTTATACAATTAATTATTGTTTCCTCTTTAATTGCTGTCAAATTGAATATGGATGGTTTACATCAACAAAAAAACAACGTCAACAACAAACAGAAAAAAAACAACCTCAACAAAAAGTTGCTTAGGATACCAATTTAGAAAAAGTGGACATCCCTGCAATGTACAATACCAGAATAGCTAACAAGGAATATTGAATCTTTCCTGTCATTCATGTCAGAATAATTTTAATTTTTTATTTAAAATGTAAATTTTAATACTATTCCAACAGGAACAACAGGGAAAATTCAAGCTTTAGACGTATTTATTTGAGTGTAGAGTTTAGAAAAATTATGTGCGTCACTTTTCAGATTTTTTTTTTTTTGATGTACATATCAGGAATAATATTATTAAGCTTTAGTCTCTGGTGCATAATCAGTTAACCGCGACAAGACATACCAATATTTTTAAATATGCATGGTACAAAAGCGAATATATCGCAGATAAAGTAGGTAAGTTCGAAAATCCGGTGGACTTTAGCTTCACCGGTTGCAAGTGATTGCAAGTGATTGCTAGTGATTGTTAGTGATTACAAGTGCCTGTAAGTGACTGAAAGTGAATGCAGTGAATGCAGTCATCCCGAGTGTTTGCAGGGTCAATTCTAAGTGATTGCAGTAATTTAATGTGGAATTCCGAGCGATTTCAGTAATTTCGAATTGCGAGTGATTGCAGTAATTGCAGGGTGAATTTTTAGTTCTTGCTGTAATTTTACGGTTAATTGCCAGAGATTGCAGTGGTTACACTGTTAAAACCGAATGACTGCAGTGATTGCACGATGAATTCTGAGTGATTGCAGTGATTTGATGGTGAATTACGAGCGATTTCAGGGGTTTCATGGTGAATTTAAAGTAATTAAATTTGATTCAAAGCTAATTAAAATAAATTTACGCCGATTTAAAATGGTTGCTTGCGATAAAGTGATAGAACCCAGTGGGCACAAAATTTGGCGACGTCTTTACGACATCGTGACGACATCTTTACGACAACTTTACGACATGCTATGTCCATGTCGTTTGGGTGTCTTTGCGATATCGTAAAGACATCGGCAGATCATACGATATTGTAAAGACACCGAAACGACATGGACATAGGATGTTGTAAAGTTGTCGTAAAGATGTCGTAACGATGTCGTGAAGACGTCGCCAAATTTTGTGCCCACTGGGAACTCAGTTTGACACAAATTGTTCAAATATACTTTAGAAATATTTAAATATAATTCGACATCAAGAAATAAAAAATAGAATTATTAAAAAGCGTTTCAGTTTTTCTCAAAAAACGGTTATAAGTACCTTATTCCCCCATTTTTATGGTAGTATGCAAATTTTATTTTATATTTTTAGACGTTTTTAAGACGAATCAATTTACATATTGTCGAACTCTCGACGATCTTTTATGATCTACTAATACCGACTTATATATTTTTAAAAATTCTTTACAGGAAGACTTTTTTAATTTTTGGAATAAAACACTATTGTGACTCATAAGATTCTTCCTTGTAACAAAATACATTTTGATAGACCTTTGATACTTTCTATGATTTTAAGAAAATAAGAGTTTGGGTAAATTATTAACATCAACTTGAAAATTATCGATTGTGGCAGTTATTTATTTTGCTATAAAAAATACATGTGCACGATTATTATTATTTTTAGTTTAAAGCAATTTTTAAACTAAAATATGAACCTAATAATAAAACCAAATTTTTGTTATTTCATAGTATCTATTATCTAAAATAATGGAAAAGATGTGCAAGGATAAAATTTTTGATAATTGATATCTTAATTTCAGAATTTATATATCTTTTTGTGCAATAAATATACAATCAAGAAAACGGAAATGCCATAAATGTTGTATATTGCATAATACTGGAATTAAAAACTGTATTTTTCGAATTTTTATTGTAAAAATTGTATTTCAGTTATCCAATTCAGTTTCCCAAAATTCCAAATCACTTCGAAAATTTTTAAACAGCTTAAGGAAAACTCTTAATGCGAAAAAGAATTAAAAACTAACAAAAAAAATAAAAAAGGCGTTTTATTATCGGCGTTTATTTCAAATCATCAACTCGTACTAAAGTCGCAGAATTTGGTTTTAAAAAATGCGAAGTCTACAGTGAAATTTGAACTAAACATTGAAAAGTCTCTGAGAACATAAAACAGAAAAATGAACTTAAATACACAAAATGTTCATTGTTTTTAATTCTAAAAATTATGCTTCAGTCATTGAATCCAATATTTAGAATTTTCAAATCAGTCGTAAAATTCTAACATGGCCTGCAAAAAGACTTCAAAAATTTAAAATTTATATAGTGGATTTTTAAAACTGCCCCCCCCCCTCCCTAATCTATATGTTCTATAATACTCTTA
>NC_046662.1:23969148-23970326 GCF_010883055.1 Belonocnema kinseyi | reverse complement strand
GCTATCTAAGGATGGTACTATAGAACGCCACCTCAAGGTAGGCCTAGTGGCGCCATCTCTTGGTCAGGCCGGAAACTTATCAATCCACCCTCGTATTTAACTTTGTGATATAAAAAATTTCCATACACATTTTTTGTTATTGATACTGTAGGAAAAAATCAACAAGATCGAGCGCCGAAATTATAATTAGAACAAATTTTCTGTAATTCTATGGGGACGGCTGAAATATCCCGAAAAATATAATTCCCGTCTCGGTAAATCTCTCTGTCCCGAATAATAAATTTGCCAAACTAATAAAATTCCTGAACAGTTTATACTATTAACGAATTTGAAAATTCCCAAATAATCAACATTTCGATTTTTCGGAAGAACTTTTGTGATTTAAAAAATACTATATACATTTTCAACCAAAATATCTTATCCAGAAATATATTTTGTTCTATTTATTTGAATTCTAAATTTAAACAATAATGTATAAGCCCTTCAAACATTTAGAAACTTGTTTCTTTGGTATAAATATTTGATTATTTCAATTAAAAAAAATATTTGCGAAAGAAAAATGTTTTCAGCACTTGTTTATCTCGAAATTTCTTTCTATAATAGTTTTTAAAAAATTAAAAATATGATTTCTCAAGAAATTTTTTTTTATAATTAAAACAAAGACTGTACCGAAAACCTGGATCAGGCTTCAGATCTGAAAAATGCAGTAATATACATACATGTCAAACTTTTCGAACCTCAAAAAATCTTTCTACTGATTTACCGTAATATATTACGAAGAATGAGAAAAGAAGAATTTGAATTCGTAGTACGGTGAGGGCAGCACCTCGATAGGTCAGAAAATCTAATGTCCTATATATATACTTCCCCACTCTGACGCCTCGTACCGCATCTACGTTTATAATATCTTTGGCTGAGCGTTTGGTTAGTTCGCCTGGTTCGCAATGTTTAGCAAAATCGCTATAATTATTTTCAATCGAATATTAAAATTTTTAAGCTAAAAAGTTAAATTTTTTAGAAAACAGTTGATTTCTCGACTAATAATGGTATACTTCAAATTTAATTAAGCCTGGAAAAGTACTATTAAGTGTTTAACCGTCACTACATCGAAACACTTCGAACCAGAATCTTGCTTCCACGGTGTGCCCACTCTAATGTATTGGGGGGGGGGGGGGGGG
>NC_046662.1:23957682-23969048 GCF_010883055.1 Belonocnema kinseyi | reverse complement strand
CCCCCCCCCCCTCATACCCTAAGGACCTGTTTGGGATACCAAAGTATACGTGTGCCTATTTTTTATTATTTATTAACCAGAAGTTATTAGCAATCAAAATTGAATCTCAATTTGCATCATTTTTCAAGAGTTTAACAACAAAGGTTTAATTTTCAACTGTTGCAAATTGAAGAAAATTCAATGCTAAATTTATAACAGTTAAAAATTGTACATACGCGTAGGTATAGAACAAGAGGATACTACAGTGAATGCTATAGGACGTCATCTGTAACGTAGCAGTCGAGATGTGGTAGCAAAGTGATTGCACTTGATTTCAGTTGATTGCAGGGTCAAGCCAGGTGATTACAGAGTGATTTCAGGTGTTTTCGAAGTGATCACAGGTGCGTTGCAGAGTGATTGCAGGTTATTGTGTGTATTTGCAACTGACTGAATGTGACTGCAAGTGATTGTGGGTGATTGCATGATGATTCTAAGTGATTGCAAGGTGATTGCAACGACGTGTGTACACTGATTGCAAGTGTTATGTACCGCTCGTGTAAAAAACGTTTTGACTTGTTAGGTTGTACGACTACCGCTGTAATTTGATGTTCTTGATGTAAAAAATCATTATATTTCAAACACTTTTTTGACGAAAATCATTATTGTTCAAAGTTTGAAGAATACACCTTCTATATACTGTCTAGAATTCAGAATATTGTACATAAATTTGATCTGAACGTATTAGTTTTGTTTATAAAATATGTATGCTTTTTAATTATTTTTATAATTCTTTTGTATAAAAATAGTTTAGGGGTAGTTTCCCTCGTTAGTGCTTTTTTCCTTGAAAATATAAAAATACCGTAATCCTCTTTTTGGGATGCTACACGTATTTTCTTCCGATTTTTTGCTTGATTTTAGACTTTTTAAAAATTTTTATGCATAATTAAGGGGTGGTTTACCACCGCTAAATTTTTCTATTCATGTTAGATCGACTCTATTTTACTTCTTTCCTTATATAACTATCTTCCAAATTGTCTTTGTGCATGAAAAGTATATATTATCATAGACACAAAATCAAGAGTGTTTAGGGGTAGCTACCCCCGTCAATAAAAAAAATTGTGTCAAAACATGACTTAAATTTTGTCTGTTAATAATAATGAGGTAAGAAGCTTTTTCCAACATAGCATCTGTCATTTTATGAAGTCAGGTCCACACCAAAAGTTCT
This sequence comes from Belonocnema kinseyi, assembly GCF_010883055.1. Classification (NCBI taxonomy): domain Eukaryota; kingdom Metazoa; phylum Arthropoda; class Insecta; order Hymenoptera; family Cynipidae; genus Belonocnema; species Belonocnema kinseyi. The sequence continues at coordinate 23,967,844 of NC_046662.1, read as the reverse complement.
ATGGAAATATAATTTTTTAAATTTTTTATGATAATTCTATATTTTTTGTAATTAATTATATTTGGACAAAGCAAACATTTTCCGATAAAGAGATGCATTTTTGTATATAATCCTACTAGATTTGGCAAATTTAATTCTTTTGAAGCCCGTTCTAATGCTTCAAACAAAAATAGTGTTTTTAGTTTATTGAAGTTGCGTCTAGCAACTCCGAACGGCTTAACCTTGCCGCTATCGATATTTATTATTGCCCTTAATTTAGGGCTAATTGCTGTTTTTGTATATATTCCACGAATTGTTTTATTAGTTTTAATGGTCTAGAGTATTGCAACGATGTCACCATTGGACGTCGATAAGACACTTTGTTCTTCCGTTGGCATGGACAGAACCATCTTGTGGCGTTCTCTCAAATAAATCGTTTTTTCGCGAGGAAAAGCATATCGGCGAACTTCGAATAACCAGTTCAGAATCGCCTTGGGAATAAACCGCAAAAAATTAAGTTCTTCACGTGGATATCCATGTGTGCGTATAGAAGAATGCCTGGCAGCAGGAGATCTGGACCTGACACGAAGAGACCTTTCTGTTGCAGCAAGGGGAGACGCGGATCTGACATGAAGAGACCTTTTAGGTTTGGGAGGAGGACGTGATCTTGCAGCAGAATAAGAAGAAGCAGGTTCGGAACAACGAAAGTACGGAATAGCTTCACTATTAGTTAATCAGTCAAACTGTGAAAACAACTCTGCAACAAGAAACATAATATTAAGCTTTTCTGGTGTATTCCTTTAGTGATTGAAAGTTTGCAGCCTCATAGTGGTAGGAATTGACATTTTTCACAAGGAGCGATGCATCCAGTGACATATATGAAATACAGTCAAACCTGAATTTAATGTCAATTTTGGGACTGAGTGTTACATTAAATCCAGAGTCTCGGAACTATTTTGTCTCTCTTCTGTCTTTTCTCTTTCTTGTTCCTCTCTCTCTGTTTTGTCACGCTTGAGTGAGCACATTTTAAATAAAAATAAAAATTTTAAACTAAGTAACGCACGATCTGAAAAAAAGAAAGAAAAACGTAACTTCTTGAAAGCGCTACAAGACTATAGTCAATAAAATGTTCCTATTGAAATTTGGAACAAAAGTAATTTTTTTTTTGGTAAAGGGCATCGTGGCTTTGGTGCTGTTTTTTTTGCTTGGTTATTTGTATTTTTTTTATATAATTTTTTTAATATAAAATGTTTTTTGCCTTGATAATGATGCTGTATAAGTACCGAAACATTCTTTAGTTTTATTTTTTATTATTTCTTTTTTTGGAAATGTTTTTTGTTGTGATTTGATGATAATAAAAATAAGAAAGACGAAAGAAATAAAAAAAGACAAGAAATAACTATCTTCGAAAACGCAAAAAAACATTGAAAATGCAGCAGAAGCTAGTTTCATGCATTGATTTGTTCATAAAAATTATAAAAATAAAGGTATTTCATCCATGAGTAAAATTTCTCATTCCTCAATAGCAAATTTTCTAGTTTTATTTATTTTGAGAAAATATGAACAAATAGTGGAGTAATCAAACAAATGTGAAGTTATAGTTTTTTGGGATTTTTCACGTTAAAAATTAATGGCGAGACTTTTTGAAAACAGTTAATTTGTAAAAAGAATCTTATTAAAAACTGATTAAAGAATTCTGAAACAATCACTAAAAATTTTGTTTTTAAACATTGCGACAAAGAAATTATATTTACCATAAAATATTTTGGTAAAAATTGATCTTTTTTGTACCAAATAAATTTTTTTCGTTAAAAATTATTCCTTTTATTAGAAAATTCAACCATTTTCTGTAAATTGGACCATTTTTTCTGAAAAACCATCTTTTTTTGTCAAGAACTCTTTTTTTTGGGTTGTAAATTCAACAAACTTGATACAAAAATCAGGTGTATGTTTTACATTATCTCTTTCATTAGAAATTTCAATTTTCGGTTTGAATATTTGACACGTAAATTGGATTTTTTTTTATTAAATAAAAAGTTTTCGTTGATTGAAAATTTAATTATTTTTTCAAAAATAAACTTTTTTGGCTCAATTCAACTTCTTTTTATTTAAAATTAAAAGCTTTCTTCGGTCAAATATCAACATTTTTCATTCAAAGCTCATCTTTCTGGTTGAACATTTATCATTTTATTCGAAAATACATATCATTGTTTGCAAATCAATTTTTTAACTCGAAAATTCATCATTTTCATGTTCGGTTGATAATTTAATTGTTTATTGTAAAGTAACATTTTACATTTTCATCATTTATGATTGAGAAAGTATTGTATTAGAATTGTCCAATATTTGACACCGCAGTTTTTCAAGGGATATCCACGTTTTAAAACACCCTTAAGCCGAAAATCAAGTTTTGGCTATGGAATCTGTCTGTGCATCCAGCAGTTAGAGGAAATGCACTTTTTTCGTTCAAAAATGTCGATAGTCTTTAATTTTGGTTTGATTTTGATTTTGTTTAAAATTAAAGTTCATTAAATCCTAAAGACATTGAAGCTCCCGACGTTTGTCTCCTCAATTTGTTTAAATATATTTTTCCAGTTTAAGTATGACAATTTTTTACGCTCTAATAACTGATTAGGTAAATTTCATAATGCCTTAATTGAATCTTTAGGGACTTATAAAATACAAATAATTTGTTCATTATTCCATTCATTTGTTCTAAACAAATTTTATAAACATATTAGAAAATAGTCTTATTATCGTTAAAAAAATGTTTTGTTTGCTAAAAGTGCTTCGTATTAACACAGGAATGGTATTTAATTACAAAAATTATTGCGAAGTTTATAATAGACATTGTTATAAACAATTCTTGTGGCTAAATATTGAAATTTTAGGTTTGTTTAAATTATAATTTCCGTCCACCATCAGAACTTCAGGTATTCCTTAAAATAATTGATAATTATTAATATTTGACGATCCTTAAAAATTAGAATTTTTATAAACAAATTATAGGAACAAATTCAACACTATGGTCCTTTCGCATAGAAAAACAAATTTTTTGCACTGCGAATGTCTTAAGTTGCTGTACAAAAGACTGCTAGTCAGAAAAATATTTCAGAAGTTAACAATAACCATAGTTATAATTAATTCTCGTGACAAAATATTCAAATTTAAGGTATTATCAAATAAATATTTTCTTTAATCGCTAGGATGGCTGCAGATATTCCTAAGAAATGTATCTTGGATAATATTTAAAAAAATATAACAACTTAAATGTTCATAACAAATTTTGATTAAAAAACTCTCAATGTCTCTAAGTCCAATGCACATATTTCAGAAAGAAAATATTGAAATAACTAAAAGTTATTAAAACAAAATATAACTCTGTCTACCGATGATAAGACTATTTTTTAATTTGTTTATAAAATTTGTTTATAAAAAATAAATGGAATAATAATCAAATTATTTATTTTATAGAAGTCCCAAAACATGCATTTGAAAAAATTTAAAGTTTTCCTGATCAGTTATTAAAGCGTTAAAAATTGTTATGTACAAAATTTCCGTTTTTCAATACTTTGAGTGAAAAAATTATCAATAAAGAAATTAAGAAAAACGTTCGGAGCGCCAAGGTCTTTACTATTGAAATAACTTTAATTTTTTTAAATTCAAAATCGGACCAAAAATTAAGGCTCTGGATATTGTTACCCAAAAAAAAAGTTCAGAAATTCTCAGTGTGCGTGTCCGATCGTCCGTCGGTCCGTCCGTAAACACGATATAATAAGTCTCAAAAAAATGAACGGATAAAGTCGAGTTTTGGCACAAATTTTTTTGGTTATAAAAAAAGAAAGAGTTCGTTAACCAGCTATTTTGGAAAACAATTTTTTAAACTCAGGAAGTCGAAATTTTTAGCCATACAACGCATGATATGAAAAATTTCAAAAGAAAAAAAACGTCACTTTTTGAAAGTTCCACAATATCATAACGAATAACTATAAAATATTTTAAATAATTTTTTGGATTTTCTGTTAAACTCGAAAATTCAAATTTCGATAGCAGAAAAAATAATGAAAAATTAAACTTTCCATTTGCTGATAATTACTTCTTGATAGGACGCATAGTTTTTGTTTTGTTCGTGAAAAATAACTTTGAAAATAATTTCTTCAAAGCATTTTTTAATAAGACTCGTCATTTTATTTTTATTTATCGAAATTGATATGAAAAATTCTAAACTTCGAATATTACACAAAAAGACGCGAGATACGTTAAAAATCTAAAAGAACACGTGTAAGACATTTTGTTTTATCAATAAGAAATAATATAAAAACGAAAATTCTATTTCCAGCTAACCAACAAGAGATAGATAAAAGTTTCTGAAAAAAGGATTAAAATTTTTTAATTCATTTCAAGGTAATTTAGAAAATAAATATAGCAACTTATTCTTGAACTTTATTCCTTATTATTAGAAATTAGAATTATTCCTTTTATTAGAAAATTCAACCATTTTCTGTAAATTGGACCATTTTTTCTGAAAAACCTTCTTTTTTTGTCAAGAACTCTTTTTTTTGGGTTGTAAATTCATAGATAAAAGTTTCTGAAAAAGGGATTAAAATTTTTTAATTCATTTCAAGGTAATTTAGAAAATAAATATAGCATCTTATTCTTGAACTATACTGAATATTAAGTTCAATTTTTCGAAAATTCAAATTTCCACATGTAAATTAAATGGGACTTTAAAGTGCACGGTGACACATGTTAATACTGAAATTGAAAAAAAATGTCGATTTTATTTTTTCGGAAATAGAAAATTTAGGTGGGCTGGAAAAGCATTTTTTTTACTACCCATTGTTAAACTATGAAAGGTACGAAAATGATATGATTCACTTTTTTATAGGACACGGAGTTTTGTTTTATTCGTAAAAAACAACATTAAAAATAAAATAATTAAATTTTTGTTAAAACCAAAAATGCTATGGAATAAAATATTCATACGAAGGTTGTACATCAAACAAAAAAACTACAAATTTGTGATGGGTTATTTGTTGACAGGATGCGTGGCTTTTCTTTCATTTGTAAAGAAACACGGTAAAAATTTAATTATTGGACAAACGACACAAACTATGAAAATAATAAATAGACAAATACCTGCTCATCCAGAAAGGAGCTCAAAATTTTTCAAAAATAATTTTTTTAAAGGACGCGTAGTTTTTGTTTCAATCGAAAAAATAACATAGAAAATAAAAATATTAAATTTTTTGGAAAATGACACGAGGTATAAAAAAAAATTAATAGATCAAAGTTGTTCAACCCGAGAGGGTCTACAAATTTGTTCTTAATAATTTTTAAATAGAACGAGTAGATTTTCTGGTAGTCGTAAAAAACAAAATTTTGAATTTTAAAAGAAAATTTAAAGCATTACAAAAACAAGACAATTAATCAGAACTAAATATTAAAGTGATAATTGTAAATGAGATTTGTAATTTATATGGAAACATCTGAATAAGCAATCACAGGCCAATTGAAATAAATAAATCTAATATATATTTAATATAAAAGTGTTGGATATAATGTAGAAAATTTTACACTTTTAAACAAAACGTTTGCGATTCATGGTTTAAAATTTAGAATTTTTCAGAAGTTAACTTTCTTTTTACACCCGTATTTTTTATGTTGAATTCAACTGTTCTGGTTTAAAAATAGAAATATTTCTGTGTTCAAATATCAACTATGATATTTTTAATCATTCTCTTAACTGAAAATTAAAATAATTGTATTTCATTTTTGGTGAAAAATTGTTTTTCTACTTGAAAATTCAACTGTTAAATCAAATAATTATTCTTCTTGGCTTAAAATTAATTACTATGAGGATGCAAAAATATGGTACGCATTGCGTATCAATGTGGATATTTTTCGAATTCTATTTCCTATAACACAAACATTCTCGAGTCCCTCTGAAGAAAGTCAGATGAAGTTCACACTAAGTTCTGACAAACTTAAATAAATTTTGACAGAAAATATCGCTTGTCATAGAATTTATATTAAATTTCAAAAATCCTTATTTGCGTATAACTTAAAAAAATATGCCTAAAATTATGTTCACCAATAAAATTTTTAATAACTGTTAAGATTAAGACAAACGTCATCTAATCGATTACGGGTATATTTACATGTAAAATCTTTTTTCTTTTAAAAATAAACTATTGTATGTTTAATATAAAATTAATTTTGTTGGCTGAAGAACAAACAAAAAGATTTATAATTTTAATTGAAAATTCAACTGTTTGTTTATAACTTATCTCCTTTTTGTGGAAATTTCATATTTCGGGTTGAAAATTCATCTGCTTGGTAAAAAATTAAACTATTCATTTGTAAATTAACTTTTTTGTTCAAAATGTATCCTTTTTCTTTGAAAATATAGGGTAAGAGCACCAATTCTTGGCATCTCCCCCCTCCCTCCAATTGTATGCACCCTTCGCTAGATTTTATGAAATAATAAGAGAATAGAGATAAATAGCAAATTGTGTTTTTTTTTTTAATAGTGCAAACATTTTTTCGTAGTAATATATATTCATCTTATGCTAAAAAATAATTTATGTGTTCTGAAATTACAAAATTCAGCCGTTTTTCCAGACTGCCAAGAATTTTCAGGGTTAGCTAAAGAAAATCTTTAGATAATTGCAGTTTTCAATTTACCCCAAGCAACGTTATAATTAACGGAAGTGACTATTTTCTTTTCAGCACATTTCGAGGAAATGTTAAAATTATTAATACAAAAATAACTAAGATTTAACTATAATTTATTTAATAAATAATAGGATGTGCCAATACATTTTCAAACTAAAGCACTGTGTGCAATTCTTGGCACCCCCCTGCGAAGAATTGGTTTGTATGTTCTTGCAATGATTTCTATTCTGGGCAGTCGGAAAAAGTATGGTTATGTTCGTTTGTTGTTGTGTAAAATTCAGAATCAATGACAGAATTAAAGTTAAAAACAATATTTTTAAGTAAATTGCTAAAGCAGTACTTAAAAGAATTAAGTAAGTAATTATATTTAGTGATATTATTCAGAAATAAGAGTAAATTCGCAATTTAGCGAAGTAGACTTAACCACAAATCAATCTAACGTATACATTAGACTGATTTACATATAGAAAAAGAATCTCGGTTGTAATTTTTAACACTTCTGAAAATATATTAAATAATAATAAGGCCGATTTACCCAGTGGGCACAAAATTTGGCGATGTCTTTACGACATCGTTACGACATCTTTACGACAACTTTACGACATCCTGTGTCCATGTCGTTAAGGCCTCTTCACAATATCCTAAATAAGTCGTATGGTCTGACGATGTCTTTACGATATTTTCTTCGATTGAAAAATAAACTGCTTGGTTTAAAGTTAAACTACTTTATAAACAAAATTCATTTTGTGGTTTACAAAGAAATTTTAGTTTTTTGAAATTTCATCCATTTCAATTCTTATTCGAAATTTTTCATTCATGACCTAAAAATTCAACTAGAGTGTAGAAAAGCGAACTGTATTGCAGAAAATTAACCGGATTTAACTTTTTCGTTTAAAATTAGTCTTTTTTTAAACTTTTTTGTTAAAAATTCACTTTTTTTCGCTGAACTCAACTGGTTAATTTTTTTGCTGAAAATCGTTATTCTTGACTACACAATGTTTGGCAATGACCTTTGAAATTAATTAATGATACGTTACGTCTTTAAAAATGTAATCATTTTTAAAACTATAATAATAAAAGAGAGTAGCGAAAAGTAAACCAACACATTTTTTTCTCTCACTTTTTTCAGAAATTAAAAATTTTTTTAAGAAAATGAAAAATATTTGTCAAGGCTTCTAGGAAAATTTTAAGTTATTTTTATTTTGAAAAATAAATCTTATTATTCTTGCGGCTCTTAGGCAAAATAAAAATGCTCCTTCGTTAAAAAATTAATTTGAAGAGAAAGTGAATAAAAGATTTCCAAGATTGTTAAAAAGGAATGTGGTAAATTTTAGAACGAATTTTCTGATTTTTCAGGATATGGAATTCCCAGTTATTATAAATATTTCAAATATTATAATTGTTTCGAAAACTATTTTTCTGCGTGGTGAAAAAAAAACTGGAAGAGAAAAAAATCTGACTAAAAAAAGCTGTATTCGATAGGTTCGGCGCTAGATTCTCGCTACCTAAACTATTTTCTTCAATTTCTTTGTGTTCTATTTTATTCGTTAACGTTTTGAAATATTTTCAAAAATTTAATATATTTTTAATTATTCAAAAACAGCCATTAGAATATTTTCCGTATTTTTTTGCGAAATAGTACATTATGATGCAAGTGCGAGAAGTTTGTGATTCCTGACCAGTGTGACGTTCGTTGTAAAGAAAAGTTTCTGTAGGCACGCTGATTTTGAATAGTGTAAATATTGAAATTTTGTCCTTATTATAAATAATGATTGGGAAGTGCATAAACAGTAATTTCTTAATCCTTAAATAAGATTTTGGAGATGTAGAGATAAAAAATAATTTAATTTGAATTACAAAGACATTATGAATTATGAGTTCAGAGAAAGAAAAAATTTTTTTATCACAATGATTAATCTCGTCTCTGCGAGTTTCTAAATTGAATTTTCTTTACTCCCAACAATGCGACTTAAAATAAAATCAGTGAACTTACAAAAAATAAATTAAGAATATTGCTTTTTCTGAAGTCAGAATTGATAACGTTCACATTATTTTTTCTCATATCACTTCAATCTTCTATTCTAGGATTAAGAAATAATTTATAATGCATTTGCCAATGATTATTTATTAATAATATTAAATTTTAATATTTGTATAATTTAACATGCGCGCGCTAACAGTAACCAATTGTGTTACCGACGCGACGCAAGCGCAGTTCAAAGAGTTCAAAAATTAGGAGCACTAGAGGGAAGTTGGTGACATAAAAAAATGTTCGAAGGAAGCAAGCACGGTGTGCCCACTCCCATACAAAAGTGGTGAACGGATTATAGTAATTGCTACGTCCCCTAGGTGGCACTCGTGTGAATTCACAATTGAAATGAACTTGAGCAGACAATAAAAGTTCTATCATCTGCTCACGTCTGCTCACGTTCACTGTAGCTGCAAGAATTATATTTTTTTTGCGTGATGAACTTGAATTCACAATGGATTTTCACCGATAACACAAACTACAAATGGAACCAAATCAAATCGATCAAATGCAATCAAATTTTAAAGTCTGTTGGAATCGTTCTGATAGAACGAACAATCAGACGTTAAAGTCTGTTGGAATCTTTCTATGATAGATCGATTGCAACAAACTTAAAGATTTTATTGCATTTGATCGATGATAGATTTTATTTTGTTCAAATTTTGGTTTATTTTATTGGTTATTATTATTCATGTATTTATTTCACAAAGAGAAGTCAACATAACCTACAAATTAGGGTGAGAAGGGAAGGAGGGGGGTCGTTGCTGTAGACAATAGTTCTTGCTACTGACTTATTAATTGTAAAATGATTTGATGAAACAAATCAATCCTTTCTTCGACCGTTGATATTTATTGATATCAAATCGTAGATTTCAAATTCTTTATGTCTTACGGTCCAATCATAAATCGAAAAAATAAATATGAGTCAAAAAAACATGTTCTTCGAAACTCAGATATTTATTTAATAGAAAAAACTCCTTTCAAAACTTCCTGACGTTTCAGTACACATGCATACCTTTTTCAAAGGTTCTTAAACCTAAATAATTATAACAAAAATTAGTAATTTTAGTGCGAACATATATGATAGATAATTACGTAGATTTGAATACATTGCTACCTGAGTTGATGGTAGTTTAAATAGTCAAACAGATCAATTTTCAGTCAAATAAAAAGTAATTTGAAAACTGACCTAATTTTAGCCTTATTTCCAACACATATTAAACAAAATTTAAGTAAATATAATGTAACTAATTTAAATTATAATTTAATCTCAAAATTTCAAAAAACTAAATTCAATTTCCATACAAAATGTCTACGTTAAAAATTGAAAACATTGTGAAAAATATTCAAAAATTAGGTCAGTTTTCAAATTACTTTTTATTTGACTGAAAATTGATCTGTTTGACTATTTAAACTACCATCAACTCAGGTAACAATGTATTCAAATCTACGTAATTATCTATCATATTTGTTCGC
>NC_046662.1:23954575-23957582 GCF_010883055.1 Belonocnema kinseyi | reverse complement strand
GCCTTGGAGGAGATTATGTTGAGAAATAAAAAAAAAAATTCTTAAAAACGTTGTTTTTCTTGGTCAGGCCGGAAACTTATCAATCCACCCTCGTATATTCTCAATTAAAAATTTAAAAATTCGCTGTACATCCAATTTTTATTCTTGGGTCTTGGCGATCTTTTTCTGATCCATTTCAGTCACTGGTAACTGGGGGTGATTTTCTCTTAAAAAATAAGTGATTAAAATTTGAAAAAATTGGGTAGGCTTTTTTCACATCTGGGTATGTAAAAAAAGTAAACTTCCGAAAATTTAGAAACTAATTTAACAACTATTTATACTCTCTTAAGATGCCAATACAATTTAGACAACACTAATTGTAAAATTTGCAAATCTTTAGGTCTTCAATTGAAGAACTTGAATTTTATCGTTAAAATTGCTTCATTTGCAGAATAGAGCCTTATTGTTTGAATTTTCAGAATTTTAGTTGTAAGTTATAGGTTAGTTCAAAAATAACATTGCGGGATTCGAAATTGTTACAACGCGAGAAAGTTTAAATTTAAAATTTAAAAATGCGAAAATACACCATTTTCCATGTCCATTTGTAATCCAGCGAGTTACCTTCTTCCACTTCTTTTGAAAGTCGATCCTCCCCAGTGGGCACACAATTTGGCGACGTGTTTACGACATCGTCACGACATCTTTACGACAACTTTACGACATCCTATGTCCATGTCGTTTTGGTGTCTTGCGATACCATAAAGTCATCGTCAGAACATACAACTTATTTACGATATAGTGAAGATGCCTTAACGGCATAGACATAGGATGTCGTAAAGTTGTCGTAAAGATGTCGTAACGATGTCGCAAAGACGTCGCCAAATTCTGTGCCCACTGGGTCTGCTTTCAGTTTTCTTTTTAAACTATACCTTGAAATCAACGCATTTCAAATTCAATATTTGCAGCTGCATTTAGATTGAAGTATACAAAGGTTTTTTGTTTTAAATATCAGTTAATTGAGACATTTTATTTATTTTTCACGATTGTAATTCATAACTTCTAAAATTGAATAATTGTAGCTCAAACATGAAAAAGTATAGACTAATTTCAAATTTATATATATATTGAACTATTAAAACCTCAGACCTTTTTTAAGGTTTTTAAAACTCTTTTAAAAACTTTTTTAAACAATTTTGATTGTGATTTCTTAATAAAAGAATAAGTGTTATTTAGTCTGCAGAACAGCAATCTAGAAAATATTTAAAGCCTTAATAGTTGAGACATTTTAAATTTGTAGTCTTCAGTATATTGAATAATTTCAAATTTAAAGCTATTTAAATATCCCATCAGAATTTTTAAATGGAAAGTGTTCGATAATTTTAGACTGAAACATTTCAAATTATTTAGTTACAAACTAAAGTCGTACAACTTCAAGTTTTATTAATTTTTTTATCATTTGTCAACCCACACATTATTATTATTTTTTTGTTGTAAGAAAATAACGCCTGATTTTTTTAAAAATTAACAAATATATATTAAAGGTTCACTCAAGGACATTAAACTTTGAATGTTACGATTATAATTGTTTTATTATTTTATTCGTATTTCAAAGGTAAAAGTAATTCATTTTGATTCCTAAAGAACAATTAAATAATCATTTATTTAGAAAAAATGAAATAAGCTGGAGGTTTCTGAATATTTCGAAGAAAAGAACAAAATTTGGAGCTTCTCAAGAACTTTGAAATATTAGGGAAAAGAATTTAAATTTCTGAGTAGATTTAAAATGATTTTTTATTTCGAAATAGTACATAACTCAAAGAGAATGTTTAAAAATATTTCAAAAAATTTCAAATGTTTTACAATATTAGGAAAAATCTGGAAGCTCTTAAAAAAATTTTATGTGCATTTTGTGTGCATTACCCGGACTGGACAACTCCCTAATTTGAACAATTAAAAAATAGTTTATTAACAAATATTTTTTTAATAGAATAATAAAATACTTATACCAAAAAAAACTTTTAATGTTTAAAGTTTCTAGAAATTATTGTTAGAATTTAAAATAACAATAATTGAACAAATTTATTTTTGAATAAAAACTTTGTTTGAAAATGTGCATTGTATTTTTGTACATTACAGAGAACTCTCGCAAAAATAAAATTATTATTTAAAAAAATAAAAGTCACGTTAACTTAGTCTGAATTGAATCCTGCAAAGTTTGTTTCAATTGAAGCACACGTGTTTTTAAATTTATGTTTGTATCACATTTTTATACAATTATTGTTATTTTGAATTAAAACAATAATTTAACAAAATTAAACATCAAACAAAATTTCTATAATAACAATATTTGATTATTGTATTTGTAATAAATAAATAATATTGACCACGAAACTGTTTTCTCAATTTCTGCAATTCGGGAACTTTCTAGTTTGTATATTTTATCATTAGACAGCATTCGGCCGGCAGTTTTATTATTCGGGAATTTTCAAATTCGATTATATTGTAAACTGTCCAGAATTTCATTATTCTAAAATTTTTAAATTTGGGATTTTCAGGTTTCAGAATTTTATAATTTCTGGAAGTTTACAGTGTCGAAAATATTTCAAAAATTTTAAAAGATTTATAAGATTATAAAAAAATCTGAAAGATTTTGACACATTTTTTTTTGCAGAATTTTACATAAATTTTACGACAAAATGGTAGTCATTGTAAATATATATAAAGTTCTGAAAAACTTAAAAAAATAATTTAAATTATATATATTTCGAGTAATCTGTAGTAATTATAATAATTTAAAGTTTATTTTAAAATATATGGCGATGCCATATACTACTGCATCGTTGGCAGTTTCAAGCACTTCTCAACGTTAGTACCCTCGCTTGTCGGTTTTTGATTCGCAATCATGAAACCAATAATAAATGGAAACAATATTTCAATATAAACTTAGCGACTAGTATATGAAACATTTTTATGGTAGAAGGAAAGCAAACAGTATTTAATAAAAGGCATTATTAGGAATCAAATAAAC
>NC_046662.1:23952948-23954475 GCF_010883055.1 Belonocnema kinseyi | reverse complement strand
GAACCCGTTACGTCATGCTGCGTAAAAAAGTGCTTTGAAAAAATTGAAACGTCAGCTCAACAAAATTTTCATAACACATTCTGGAAGCTTCACGGAGAATATGTCACAAAATATAATGCTTAGCAGTTTGATGGAAATCAAATCTGCCTCTATTGCTGAAGGTGAACCACGAAAAGTTACATTATGGAATTATTATTTTCAATTACTCAATGTAGACCGTGTTTCCGTTTGTCGTGCATTTTTGTGTAATTTTTTAAAGATAGGAAAAAAGCGATTAGCGACGATCCAAAATAAAATGCAAAAGAATGTTCATTTAGGCGACAATCGTGGCACGCATAATAATCATGAAGCTCGATTGACAGAAAATGTGAAAAAATTGATTAATGAGCATTGTCAGTCAATACCACACAATGAATCTCATTACCGAAGGGAGAGTTCGTCTGTTGAGTATTTCGATAATCCTGAATTGAATTTAAGCAAAATGTATCATTTATTCGTTGAATCTTATACTAATAAAACAGGTGATTCAAATCCTCCAATAGGTCAATCTTCATATGAAAAATATTTCAATTACAATCTAAATTTTTCATTCCGTAAGCCAAGCACGGACATTTGTGACTTTTGTTTTGAGAATCGTTTTAACGAAAATGCCCCTGAAGTCCAAAATCATGAAGAAAATGTCAAGAAATACAAGAATGTGAAAAGCGACATGTTGAAGGAAAAAAAAATTTGCGAATCGAGTTTGATTTTGGTTAAAATCTACCTTTGCCGAAACTATCGGTTTCTGCGCAGTTTTATCGTCGCTTGATCTGGCCACACGTTTTCAATGTGAATGTTTTTGATGAAAAAAAAACAAAGCTATATGTACTTTTTATTGAGGGCAATTACAAAAAAGGTGCAAATACAGTGTGTAATTTTCTGTTTGATGCCATAAGGCGAGAGCTCGAAGGATGAGCTTTCGAAAAAATTTACATTTTCTCAGATAGTTGTGGAGGTCAAAATAAAAATTATACGATTCTTTGTTTTTTGTCATTATTATCTGAATATTTGCAAACAGAAATTGATCACGTTTATCCAGTACGCGGTCATTCTTATTGTTCTTGCGACAGAAATTTCGGAACCTATGGAAAGAACAAAAAAAATGCTGAAATTATTGAATCCGATGAAAAATATTATGAGATGATTCGAAATTCAAGAAAGCCACCTTTTACGATATTAAATGAATCTAATTACACGATTAAAAATTTCGAAAAACTCATTCTAGAAAAAATTGTTGTTCCCAAAAATATTCGTATTAGAGATGCAGTGAGAATAACTTATTTTCCGAACCGTCACATAAACGTTTACTATGGTTACGATGAAGAATGTGTAGATTTTTTTATCAATTCTGACGTCCAGTTTTGCGATCTGTTAAACACGGAACTGGCTGAATTTGTTGGTATCAGTCAGGAAAAAATAAACGATGTAAAATATTTGCTTCGTTTTTTGAGTCCCAATGGTCAACAATTTTTTTCTGATCTTTTCGAA
>NC_046662.1:23930837-23952848 GCF_010883055.1 Belonocnema kinseyi | reverse complement strand
TCTCCCCGTTTTCATTCTAAAACAAAAAGACTCACCTCATTTTTGGCTTTTTTAATAATGTTTGCTTTCCATGCACTGACGTTTCTTTTCTTTTTTTTGCTCCAATTTCGTTTAATTCTTTTCTCATCCATTTTAAAGCGTACTCAAAAACACAATTAGAACACTGGTATGTACAGCAAGTATATTGACGAGCTTAAAAAAAACTTTTGGATACGAAAGGGTTACTTGAATAAGTAACAGTTTGGAAGATAGAATGAAACTGGCAGAGACTGGTCGTATTTGTACACTAAATTTCAAAAATTAGTTCCAGGTATTTAAAAGTGACCTTCGGTTATTGTATTTGAAAATAATAATGAAGCTTTTTCACAGTAAAAATTTCAAAACAAAGGCATGAGACGGTTTGTTTACATTCTTTATTACTGGAACGAAG
Organism: Belonocnema kinseyi; assembly: GCF_010883055.1. Taxonomy (NCBI): domain Eukaryota; kingdom Metazoa; phylum Arthropoda; class Insecta; order Hymenoptera; family Cynipidae; genus Belonocnema; species Belonocnema kinseyi. The sequence goes on along the minus strand of NC_046662.1, from coordinate 23,952,418 downwards.
GAAACAAAATAAAGGATGAAAGAACTTGCACCTTACAAATTTTCCTATTTTAATTTATTTTCTAATTCACTGGAAACAACGAAATATCCTTAAATATGAAGCAGTCGATTTTCTATTAAATTAGGGAGCAAGGAGCATTTTTTAATGTTCAATTTTTGGAGAGACAAGTCTGTCGTATGAGAGTATGCAGACGAGAGTATCTGCCAACGATGCAATGGTATATGGCGTCGCCTGTTTTCTTACAAAATGAATATTTCCCTCAATTTTCAATGAATTAACCTAAAAATTTCAGGAAATCTTCTTCCAATATTAAGGAACAAATGTCTCACTGGAAGTTGTTTCAACTTCGAAGTTCACTCGATACTTTTCTTCGTTGAAGCTAAGAAAATGTGCTTACCATCAGGTCTCCATTTGCAATTAATTATTATCAAACAATTAGCGTTTTTAACTTAATTATCCACATCGTAGGCATCGCTAGGGTATAGTGCATGTGTATACCAAATTTCAGAAAGTTTCGATAATATTTGTTTGAGTTGAGACGATTTATGTTTCAAAAAATAATTAAATTTGGCAACATTTTCTAATCACTTTTTCCCTTTTATTATCGAAAATATAAATCGGATTGAAAAACTGTAAAGGAAAAAAGGTCCATCTTGTCATTCTCTACACGAAAATATTTTCATAAATTTCATTTTTTGAATTTCGAAATTTTAATATAACAAGACGTTCGGACAATACTTTTTCGCGTTTTCGAGCGTTCTGACCCTTTTCGTTTCTGGCCACTCAATTGGAAAATACATACGAGAACTTGATTAGACGAATAGTCTAAAATATCCAGAGAAATCGCAGACCACAAAAATAAAAAATAATATTAAAAAACTATATATAGACAATATATAGAATGAAAATTATAATTAGTAATTTTAGAATTAGTTGAAGATACATGAAACCGAAATATAAATTACTCATCGACTTTTATTAGTCGTATTAATTAATATAACCATGTTTTGCAAGGTTATAAATGTAAAAATGTTTTAATTGGCAATTTACTTTCAATTAAAATGGTTCTTGTCCGAGCTAAGTAACCAATAGTGCGCCTCGAGTGGCCTACTGAGAGTTGCTTACGGCGCTCCAAGTGGCTGTTGGCAAAAGCTCATCAGCTGACGATATCATGATAGTTCCCATTCGTTGCGCACGGTAACTCCTGATGGTTACGAGAACCCTGGTAAAACTCTCGACCAATCAGGTAGCCTATAGTGTTGGAACCCAGCGTCCTGTGGCTTCTGATTGGTTGTGATAATTCTTGCCACTAATCAGAAATTATCTGTTCCCTTCGTTTCCCTGCGTCGAATGTAGCAGGCACACACTTCTTTCAAAGTATGCTTGATAAAAGCATCATTAATATCGGCCATTTTGCGTTTATTTTGTGGTGCATAACCTGAAAACTTCTCGTACTGTGTTGCCAGAAATTTATTTACTATGAACTTTTTATTTTTATCATTTTGTATAAAATTCGCAAACAAGTTTTAAAAGGAAAATATAAACAAAATATTGTTGTTTCAATACAATTTAATTCAATTTCATTATCTTATTGGAACACCTAAATATTTTTGTATGAAAAATTAACTTATATTTAGATAGATGCTTTCAGAAAAGAAACTAAAATCATGTTCAAAAGAGAGTTTTCGTTAAAAACAATCATTTCAAAGGAATTTCTTTGCATATTTCAGAAACAATTTTAAAGGGATTTAATATTTAATCACTTTAATAGATAAAACGAAAAAAATTGGAATTAATTATGGGCAGTGATAATCAGTCCCGCAATCTTACGACGATAAACCCGCCCATTAAACCAAGAAGTTAACTTTGAAATTGCTTTCCTCGAAGCTGGTCAAATATTGGATCCTAAGAACTTCACAATTTTTACTTTGGGCTCATAACCTTTATTTACCTAAATTATGAATCCAAACAAGTACCACAAAATATGGTCCTCCCTAATTGTGAAAAAGCAAAATAGAGTAAAATTATAGTTAGCATTAATATATTTTAGTTTTACATTTTTGTTAAATTAATTATTGTGGTGGATAAACGTCATTTAAATGTACTTTTCTAAATATCTTTGAGATTGGATGACGTGTGCTAAAGGAGCTTCCTGAATTTCTTCTGGACCCATTATTTTAACTATCCCGCTATCCATGTTTATTTTCCTCCGCGTTCGACAGCCATTCCTTCTTTCTGTATACATTCCTCCTCTCAAAAAATTGGTTTATCGCGAGGAAAAGCGTATCTACGAATTTCGAATAAGCCGTTTGGATTCGCCTTGGCAATAAACCGAACAAATCTAAGTTCTTCAAGTGTGTATCCAAGTATGCGTAAAGTAGAATTCATGTTAGGAGGAGACCTCGACCTGGCACGAAGATACCTTTCAGGCTCGGCAGGAGGAGATTTGGTTCTGGTACGAAGAGAGCTTTGAGGCTTAGCAAGAGGAAGACACCTCGCAAGAGAATGAGAAGAAGAAGCTTCGGAACGAGGAAGATACGGAATAGGTACGCCATTAGATAAGCAGTCAAACTGTGCACTCAAATCTGTAACAAGAAACAGAATATTAAAATTTCCTGGTGTATCCCTTGTATGAGCAGAAGCCTGTAGCAACTAAGTCGCAAGAATTGAAATTTCTCTCATGATGCGATTAAGTCAGTGGCATCTAGGAAATAGTTTAAAGTTCAACAACACCAAACTTTTTCCTCCAGTACACTTTCGGGTGTTGCCTTCAAATAACCTTGGACTGAATTCGGGGGGATCAACACGGAAAAAGTAAGAGCCGCCTGAACCGCTTCCAATTGAAATGCATTTTATTGCGCAATTTGTTCGAATTCGTACCAGCGCACTTCGACCCTTTCGAAGCTCTGTCGCAACCGCTCTCGCCCTTCTAACCTAAAAAACTGCTGGGCCAGTAGTTCTATGAAGGCCAAAAAAGAAAGTGAGTGAGATCAGAAGTTTGGTGTGATGAGGCTATATGTGCTTTTCAAAATATTCAAAAGAGTTGCACAAGAGTCTATAAAATATTAAAAATTTAATTAATGCAAAATTAGGACGTAAACGCGTAGATCACTCGTCACTTGTGGTTCACTCCGCATAAGTCAAAATGTTCTGTATTCTTTATAGTGTATTTTGTTCATAATAATTTTAGCTCAAAATCAACAATATTTTCGAATGACAATCTCTTGCCTTGAGACATTGTAGTTGAGAGAAAAAGAAATGTTTCCACCGAAAACTTTCTATCTTCGAAGACGGAAAATAAGTCAATTTTAATAAACTAGCTGTAAATTCGGTCTTGATTGCTTTTACTTTATTTGTATTAATATTTATATTATATTTATATTTTAATAAATTTAAGAATAGATATTTACAAAAAAAGAAATAATGTATGAAATTACAAAATAATACAAATTTTTTTTTAATGCAATGGCAAATAAAAAAAAAATCAATTCAATACTATCGTGCCCTATCCATTTCATAGCTTTATGCTAAAGTTATGTAAGTTAAGGTTCAGTTTTCAATTAAAAAGCTAATACAAAATTAAAAAAAAAATTTGATCAATATTATTACAATCCTTATCAGTGTCTGTCAGAATTATTTTATTAAAAAATTTATAATTCACACGTCTTTTCTATTCATACAACAAATTTAAATTATGTCGATGGAAAACAGTTTTTGTGCTTAACACAGATGTGTCGAATATTACTAATGAGCACATCTTCCTATAATTATTATAAAAAACATTTCTGTGGCGAAATGTTGTCACAGGCTTATGATGCCCAATATGTCCAGGGCATTTTTGGTAAGAGTTGGATTTTTATTTGATCATTATTATTACTATTGTTATTATGGTATCCCAATTGATGCTCTCCCACGGTATTTCTGTCGAGGTGGTTGGCTCCAAACAGCTATTGCTAGCCAAAGCATCCTCATCAGTCACAGTTGATGTACCACTGCTTATCGTTTGTTGCAGATGTTCTTGCTGGTCAGCTGTTTGATTAGTGAGATCTGCCTGACCATCTCGCAGCTCACCATCGCCACCGTCCCGCATGCTGTGGTCCCCAGCGGTGGATCCAGGGGCGCCCGGACGATCCTCGGGAAGCGACAAGCGTTTCAAAATCTTTAATATATTCTCCATTTTTCATTGATGCATTTTGGTGTTCTACTTAGTCCCTCTCCTCTTCGTTAGCAGCCTATTTGGCATGGGAAACCCTGTCAGTAGCAATGCTACCTCCAACATTGCCATCAAAGTCATGAGAGGAGAGCTCAAGCCCTACCGCGACATTATTATTATTATTATGTGTTTTTATTAAACTTTTACTCGGGTAAACCCGGTGATACATCATAGCCACGGACTAAGTCCAGTGACTGATGAGATTAGAATGTTATAACCTAATTCAAATAATTTAATACGATGGTTGAAACCTTCTGCGATGATGTTGTAGGTATACAATTACGAGCGGCCACGAGCTTTGGAGGTGACAACAATCACCTCTGGATGCTTTCTCAGAGCTACCATCTTTATTATTATTATTATTATAAAAACATTTCTGAGTTGAAATGTTGTCACAGGCTTATACTGCCCAACATGTTGAAGGCATTTTTGGTTAGAGTTGGATTTTTTTTTAATTTGATTAATTTGCACGGGACTGTTCCGGTATATATCATCAGTCACGGACGCATTTTTATAATGCAATCAAGTGGGGGGACCTACAGCTTAAGGTGGGTTCCGAACCACCAGGACCTCGGTAAAGGTACATTGAAAAATTTCCAGAGGTACCGGCTCAAGGATCGAACCCAGGACCTCTGAGGTGAAGTCCGAGTGTCTAACCAACTGAGCCACCGAGGCTCATTTTAAATTATTATTATAACAAAAAACATTTCAGTGTTGAAATGTTGTCACAGGCTTATACTGCCCAACATGTCGAAGGCATTTTTGGTTAGAGATGGATTTTTATTTGATCATTTTTGCACGGGGCTGTCCCGGTATATATCATCAGTCACGGACGCATTTTTATAACGCAATAAAGTGATCTGATGAGAGCAGTCTGCCCAGACATATTGGACAAAGCCTGGTTTTACCCCATCATTGACGGAGTGGGTTGCAGTCAAGTACACGATGGGGGGACCTACAACTTAAGGTGGGTTCCGAACCACTAGAACCTCGGTAAAGGTTCATTGAAAAATTTCCAGAGGTACCTTCTCAGGGATCGAACCCCGGACCTCTGAGGTGAAGTCCGAATGTCTAACCAACTGAGCCACCGAGGCTCTTTTATTATTATTAATATTATTATTATTATTATTATTATTATTATTGTACCATCAAGCCATTTCTTCTTTGCAGTAGGCGTGACTCACTCGGTGGAGAGGGGAGTAATGTAAAGAAGGGATATGAAATTTTCAGATTGATCTACAATTCTCGTATTATTTACTTAAATAACACGTTCGTTCCGTAATACTGCTCCATCCGAGGTTGCTGATCAATCTCTCTAGCAATCTCCCCAAGTAAAGATCCTCACAAAGTCGTCATGTGAGATTTCCCACTTGGGTCCATTAGTATCCAAGGTCTTTTGTTTCAGTCCTCATTCACTCTACTGACACTCTTTTTTAAAAATATTTTCCGCCATACTTTTCTATCCTAGCATAGACCCAATTCGATGTATAGAGGTGAAAGAAGGGCTTTTGACGGCTCCACTAATGGCTCATTAATGACGTTTCTGCATCCTCGTACCAGTGAAATGCATGTCGGCCCAATTTTTTTCTTGTAATGATTGCCACAATCTTGGCTGCCCTGTATAGACAAGAAACAAGGATACTTGGTATTTCCTGATTGATGTCCCAGAAGCATTGGTATCGATGCATAAATGTGTTATGCAATAACATAGCCGTCAGACTTCGTTTGAAGGAGTCCATGAATAATCTCCATTCTTCATATTTGTTAACTCTTGGTGTTAATTTGTTTATAAATCCATCAACATCTCATTCTGGAAACTTAATTTTGAACTATTTCGCATAAATTTCCCGAATTTTTCCAGTAATGTTCTTCCGATATTTTGAGATATTGTATTTTGTGCAAATCTAACCAAATTGATCCTGATTGTTTTCACAACTATGATTTTTTTCAAGTTTTTTGTTTTGGATGGCATGTCAATTTCAATCCCCGCACGTGAAGGATCCTAGCCCGATCGTAGATGAGTCCATTATCCTAGGGGTGATAACCCCTTGCAGGACAGCGCGCCTTCGCAGGCTTTGTTATCGACTGGGCTGTAAGGTGAATCACTCTACACATCTTTTTTCAGAGCAGTTGTCATGACTTCCAGCACTTAGCGCAGTAGCAAGTATTAACACTTAACATTTAAATGAAAATAAATGGACAATCGAGCCCGAAGATTTGTGATTGAATCATAACACAAGAGGCTCAGAATTCATAGTTCGGAAGAAATGCAGTAAGCTTACTTACGATAAATATTATGAGAAAAACTTCTTTAAGAGCACATTATTGTAATACAGTATGGTCTTGTAATGATGTAACAGATTTTTTCCTTACCATGCAGATTTGGCTTGAAAATAGGGTTCTGCAGCTAAAAATCTATAAAAATGCAATGCTGGTTTACAAGTTACTGCTGAAAGATTTTTTGCTGTTATGTCATTGTAAGTCAAATGTCACTGTCATACGTCAGTTATATAACTAACCTGGCTTTATTTTTGGAATCAGCAGCTAGAATTCCGTAAAAAAAAACATATTTTTTCATCATATGCTCCAAAATACGGTTTTTTGAGGTTTTTTTTTAAAAACCAATCATGAAAGGTACTATTTTGACCTTAGATTCGGATTTAGCGGATAAAAATACATAGGAATACATGTGTCTCGTTCAAAGCACCAGACTTTTTTTTATGTGGCTGTGTAATCTTTAAATTCCTACTTTCATTCTAGCCCACGGCAATCTCGAAGATACAAAATCATAATCTCCGAGATGCTGCTTTGCTCTTTCATTTAAAATCAGACCTACCCCTTGCCTACCACGTGATTCACTATTTACTCCTGACCATATTTTAAATCGGTCTTTCAACACACCGTTTTCTATGTCTCTACTTTCTCATCCCTTTTTCTTTGTTTAAGGTACAAATAAAAAAGCCAGTTTTCTTACGTCCATAGTTTCTCGAAATTATTTTACCTTAAGATCATTCACCCCTCTGGCATTACGAACACCGAGTCTCAATTCGTTGCTTGAAACATGGCTTTAGATTTTTCGTGTGCAGGCCTTTTGTGAAGTAAAGTCCCAGTCCTTTTCGAGGCTATTTTATAGTTTGTATTATTTATTGTTTAGATTGTACGCCCAACCTTCATCAGCCTTTAGCAGCGCTGTATTGTATGGGAGTTCATGTTTACATGTGTTCAAAGTGTATCCATATTATAAGTCAATCGTTTTGCTTTGGATCAAAGAGTCTCCTCTACTCCTTTACTCTTTAATAAAATGTTTTAATATTAAAGGTTAATCGATTCTTCTCGAATCAAGGAATCTTTCTTATTGTTGCATCAACTTTGCATAATTTCAATGATAAGAGTTTTACTTTAAGAACTGATTTAAAAAATATTAATGAATGCAAAAATCTGCAACAAGGAATTTTTTTAATTCTTCTGTCAGTTTAAAAATATTAGTGGTGAAAATAAGTCCTAAAAATTTTATAAATTTATCTGCAACCGTTTTCAAATTATCGTATTTACAAAAAAGTGTAACCTCCACACGTTTGATTAAATAAATTAAAATTTTTCAAAAATGTTCTCATTACAAGCTTGCACAATTGCAGGAGATGCTAGTTTTATTCATGTTATATATGATAAACAACAATCAAATATATAATTTTGTTGACATTTCTCAACTTAAAGAACAAATAGAGACTTTTTAAGAAGCTTTGATTTATAAAAAGAATCTTTTCAAAAATCGTTAAAAAATACAACCTCTTAAACTTTCGGTGCCAAAAATAGCGACAAAGAAATTATATTGAGATAAAAATATTGGTTAGGGTACCAAATATTTTTTTCTCATTTTTCTTTTTAGTTGAGTTTCTCTGTTTTTCGTTTTGAATAAAAATATTTTTGGTTTAAATATGAACTATTGAAGTTTTTTGTGTAAATTTCTCTTTTTACATGATAATTTATCCTCTTTAGTTAAAAATTTACTTATTTTTATTGAAATTTTCTATTTTCAGTTTACAAATTCTGAATACAAATCCAAGGTTGATTTGATCATATCTGGTTATCTGAAGGTCATATGAGGTCATTTGAAGGTCGAATCGGAAAAAAGGCTAAAAAAATCTGAAAAATTCAAATGTAGGTTTTTGAGAATGCTGAATCTGAATCCGGTGTCAGTTGACCTTCATGAGTTTAAGGTCAAGGTCATGGAAATATTAATTTATCTTTATCAACATTAGCTGCTTTGAATTTATCGAAAGTAAGGCAGTGTACTTTCTCATCAATATTAGCTGCTGTAGATTTCTTGAAAGAGAAAGCTTTTAACCCATAAGAATAGTATATCTTTAAAAAAGAAGTGGGTTCTTTTTGCCCTATTATGGTAAAAAATAAATTTTGTATAAATGTTCACATGTATTTTCGGTTATGAGTGAATATTTGCGTGTAAGCATGTGTGGGTCTGCGGATGCATGGATGTGTGGATGTGCGGATGTCTAGATGTTTCAATGTATGTAATCGATTCTTTTTCATCTGTTGTCTCGACTATTCGTGTGACGATGACAACTGCCCCGTAAGGGGATGTGTGGAATGATTCGCTCATACGCTAGTCGGTGTACTGATGCCAGTGGAAGTTCACTGCCTTACAGGGGGTCGACAGGGTGTGAGGATGATGCCGTAGTGTGTTCGTCCACGAGTGGACATTGTCCTCGTCAAAGACGAAAAGCCCTTTTACTTAGCCCTGGAAAGGTAAAACGGTTATCACCTCCAGGACGGTGGACTCACCTGCAATCGGACCAGGATCCCTGTCGAGCGGATTTATATATCAAAATATGGAAAATTTAAACAAACCTTCAACCTCATCTTCTAAACACGTGTGCCCGAAAGATGATAGTATTTGAAATAACTGCCGCAAAATGCTTTCTATTTCTAAAAAAACTAAAGACGATTCTAAATTGATCTTCATTAAACCCACAGAATGGAATGAGCCATCCGACGAAGATGATTGTTATTTCTGTAAAACCGATATCCGTGGGCATAATAAAAAAAATTTGCATAATCTTAAATACGCCCAGGTAGGATCAGTAAAAAAGCTGTTGTAAGAACTCAATAGCAGTGAAAGCTCTGATGAAGTTTATAAACCAGGTGGAGTAAGCAATAGAATTGCTGAAAAATTTACACAGTCCGAACTTAATGATCTCGTAAGAGATATGGGAATACCTAAAGATGCTCCGATACATTTAGCTTCAGTTTTAAAAAGTAAATATTAATTAGAAACAGGTACGAAAGTAACGTTTTGTAGAAAAAGAAATGAGAGTTTGAAGCAGTATTTCGAAGAAAAAGTCTTTGATGAAGAAAAATTAGTGTACTGTTCAAATGTTAAAGGACTGATGGAAGAACTTAAGCCAAATACTTATAAAGATGATGATTGGATACTGTTTATTGACTCATCCAAAAAAAAAGCTTTAAAGCTGTAATACTTCACAACACAAATCAATATGCCGCAGTACCTGTCGCACACTCTACGATAATGAAAGAATCCTTCACTAGTCTTAAAAAACTTCTAGAGGCCATTGAATACAAAACATATAATTGGCTTATATGTGGTGATTTGAAAGTTTCAGGTATGTTGCTAGGACAGAAATCTGGATTTACAAAGAATCCGTGTTTCTTGTGCCTTTGGGATAATAGAGATCGCGAAAAATATTACACGAATTATAAGTGGGCTGAAAGGAAATCACTTGAAATAGGAAAAGGAAATATCATTGAATCGGCCCTGGTTGATCCAAAAAAAGTATTGATTCCTTCATAACATATTAAATTAGGAGCCATGAAGCCATTTGTGAAAGCCTTAGATGCAAATAGTTGATGTTTTAAATACTTAGAAAAGAAGTTTCAATATAAATCTGATGCCAAATTGAAAGAAGGGATTTTTGATGGTCCAAAAATAAGGAGACCTTTACAAGATAATAAATTTCCAACGAGAATGACTAAAAGAAGTGAAAATTATAAAGTTATAGTAGCCGAAATGATTAAGAACTTTGGAAAAATGGGGTGCCTGATGTCATACAACTTGCACTTCCTGCATAATCACCTGGATCGATTCCCAGAGAATTGTGGCGATTACAGTGAAGAGCAAGGAGAGCGGTTCCATCAAAACATGAAAGAAATGGAAAAGCGCTACCAAGGCAGATGGGATGTCGCTATGATGGCTGATTACTGCTGGTCACTGAAAAGAGAGTGTAAAACTACAGGCAAAAAGCGAAAAAAACCATTACGTCGATCTTTTGATAATAAGAGAGTACGGTATGAGCGGAAAACATGAACACAAGTTGATACAAAAAAATATGTCTATCGTAATTGTTTATGAGGGATTTTTAATTTTTTTATCTTATTATGAGCTTGTATGTGAATTGATGAAAGTCTATCAAACTCGATATATGGGTTGTTATTTTCCTATTTCAATGACCTTGAAAATACTAGATATGGTCAAAATAACCTAGGATTTAGATTCTACGACTCTTAAAACTTATGTATAAATTTTTACAAATTTTTTGAGGTTATTTTGTTGGTTTGACCTTTCAAATGACCTTAACCTTGAACTAATGAAGGTCAACCAACACCGGATTCGGATTCAGCATGCTAAAAACCCTATGTCTGAATTTTTTCAGATTTTTTCAGCAATATTTTCTTCATTTGACCTTCAAATGACCTTGAAAGCAATCTGATCTGAAAACCCCGTCGTAGTAACAGTTGTAGTTATAAGGTTCCTTAAATTCAATATGATACATATTGTATATAGTCAAGGCGTAGAAGGAAGAGTCGAGGTAACAGTTATTGGTAACATACACATTTTTTATAAATTGCGATGTACAAAAATTATACCATCAGTGATGAATTATTAATCACAAAAGAGTCTAAAATACATTAGATCTTAAATTGATAAATCTAATATAATGTTGTATACAGGAATAAAATCATTAAGGTCAGTTAATACATTTAAGCAATTATCAAATTCTCTCTTAATAAACAAACTTTTCAGCTACAAGTCTTTTGAACTCATCAGGCTCATGGTGTAAAATCAAAACATGTTCCCAATCAAATTAATGACGAGTTATTACCTGATGTTTCGCAATTACTTTATGGTTCTTTGGATTCTGTCTGAAATTATTATGATGTTCTTTTATTCTTGTAGGGAGTAACCTGCCAGTCTGGCCTACGTAACATTTATCACAATTTAAACAACAAATTTTATAAACTTAATCAGTAAGTTGAGAAATATCAAGAGAATCTTTTTCTCATTTTATAAACTTATCCAGTTTAGAATTAACCCTAAATGTTGTTTTAATATTAAAATCATTTAAAATTCCTTTAACCTCAAAAGACAGACTACCATGGAACGAAATTGAAAAAATAGGTATAAAATCTACCGTATGATCTAAATGTGAAGTGGGTTGTTTTTGTAAAGGATTTTTAATTGTTTAGATTTTATCATTAATGTGTGTTTAAACAAATTCTTTTGGATAATTATTGAGCGAAAGAATATTTTTGATGTAATTGATATTTGACTGGTGAAACGATTCATCTGATAGTTTAAAAGATGTGTCTACTAGATTTTTTATAATAGCTATTTTGTGCTGAATGGGATAATTCAAAAGAAAATTAATATATCTGCCTGAATAATTACCTTTCCTGTTTTTGGTCTAGGGTAGTAAGAATTGAATTGCCATACAACATAATTTAGTTTGCCTTATGGTAAAATCATGAAAGTGTTATCCACGTACCTACCTACAAAATGTGTGAATAGTAAAATCTAAATTTTTTAAACATTCGATTCTAAGTCTTGCATAACAAGATCAGCTAAAACAGGTGATATGGGAGAGCCCATAGGGGTTCCATAAACCTGTTCCTTTAAACTTCCATAAACTTCAATAACGATAAACTTCAAAACTTCATAAACTTCCATAAACTTAGTTCCTTTCTCAAATTCTGTCAAAGGTATATCTGTGCAATTTTTAATGTGAATCTATCTACTTAAAATGCTATTTTGCACCAAATCGATTTGAATATTAGTACATAAAGATGAAACATTCAAAGAAACCATAATATGATCGGAAGGAATTGATCTATTAATTAGTATGTTTTTGAACACAAATTAATTTTTTACTCGACTTTCCGGTACTGTTAAAGCTTCTTTAAAGGCATTCTTAAATAAAGTTGCCATTTTATAAGCAGGAGTATTAATCAAAGGCACAAAAGGTCGTTACGGATATTTTAAATGTTTAAAAACATTTCTTCAGTTTATTTACAGGATTCTCTTCTAATTTTCCGTGTTCGTATTCGTGGTATCATTTAATAGAATATGCATTTTGTTATTACACAAAACTTTATTAAGAATCCTTTACTAAAACTACCCACTTCACATATAGATCATAATGTGGATTTCATACCCATTGTTTCTGTTCCGTTTCATGGTAATCTGTCTTTTAAGGTTGAAAGAATTTCAAATGATTTTAATATTAAAACAACATTTAGGATTGATTCTAAACTGGATAAGTTTATAAAATTAGGAAAAGATTCTCTTGACATTTCTCAACTTACTGATGTATTTTATAAAATTTGTTGTTTAAATTGTGATAAATGTTATGTAGGCCAGACTGACAGGTTACTTTCTACTAGAACAAAAGAGCATCATGATAATTTCAGACAGAATCCAAAGAACCATAAATTAATTGCGAAACATGAGGTAATAATTGATAAATAGTTTGATTGGGAACATCTTTTGGTTTTACACCATGAGCCTAATGAGTTTTAAACACTTGCAGCTGAAATATTTTTTCTTAAGAGAGAAGGTGATAATTGCTTAAAGGCACTGTTAAAAATTTATGTTGTGATTTCACAATAAATGTAATGGAAGTTTATTACGAAAACGTAATGTTATTTTATATTACATGAAATTGTACCGTCACAATACAGTATTGCGAAATTACAATAAATGTTTTGTAATTTTACAACATCAAAAAAAATCTAAATCACAATACATGTATTGTAAAATTACAATACATGTACTGTAAAATCGCTCTGCAGTAGCGGTTAGAAGTAGAATTTTTTATTTTTCTACAAAAATAAAAATATCCTTTCGAGGTATGGGGATGCTGAATGAGAATTAATAATTCGTTATCCAAAAAAGTTATTCAGTTCGGTGAAAATTAAATTTTTGTGTGACAGTGTCGCGATGTAACAGAATGTTCTTCGCTTTTTTGCTCTTAAAAGTAATTAAATGTTATTATTTTCATATTGAATTTGACATTACTTGAAATAAATTTGGTTTGTGAATAAAAACCAAACTAGTTGCGTCACAAAAACTTCGTAATAAAAAAAAAAAAAAACAGAAAATTTGAAAAGTTTTCAAGTTTCAGGTTAAGACGGCACTGTGATTTTACTTTAAAACAATTAAATTTTTCATTTTCATTATTGAGAACCGCTTAAGAAGAGAACTATTACTTTTGAAAGTCAGAAAATTACGCGCAATATAGACTTTCTTAAGAAACAGAATAGAAAATTGAAATTGAGCGAACTATGTTTTTCATTTGAAAGCAAAAACAGAAGTAAGTTTTTTCGCAGTAACTTTTAGAATATTTTGATTTTCATATTTATACCACGAAATAATATAATCTGCAGCAGAAACTTAAAGTCTGAAAACAATTGATAATTGTTGTGCAAAATTCGGTAAAAATGACTAACATAACCTACACGAATAAACATAGCTCACGAAAAAATTACATGTTCTTTTGTAGGTTATGTTGGGATTTTTACAGCTTTTTTCATGAAGGATATCGACTGTTCTCAAACATTAAGTTTCTGATGCAGATTATATTATTTCGCAGCATACAAATAAAAATCAAGACATTCTAAAAGTTACTACAAAAATACCAACTTCTGTGTTTGCTTTTAGATGAAAAACCAATTTCGCTAAATTTAAACATTTTATTCTCATTCTGACGGAAAACCTTAGATTTAATATAAGCTTGTTAAAACTTACCTTTTGCCTCACTTTTAAATAAAATATTCTACTCCGATAGTGCACAAAAGAAAACCATTAATATTTCAGCTGATACATATAATATGGCGCTGCTTCGCAGCGGCGGAGAAACGAAGCTTTCAATTCACAATTCGTGTGTTGTAATTTTTTTTCACAATACCAAAATCCGGTATACAACATTATATTAGATTTACTAATTTAAGATCTAATGTATTTTAGACTCTTTTGTCATTAATAATTCATCACTGATGGTATAATTTTTGTACATCGCAATTTATCAAAAATTCAAAAGTGTAATTTAACTTTTTTAGAATTTGAATTATTTTATTCATGATCTTCTTTATTTTAAATATGATATACACATAAAAAATTGTAACATCAGCCATATAGGTAAAAAAACTTTTTTATAATTTTTAACCCTCTAATTTCACTTTTGAGTTTCCCTATATGATTCGTTTTGCATTTAACTTTTTTCAACTTAGCTCTTATTTTATAGTGTTTATATTTTTACAGAACTAATTCGAGATGAGATTGGTAAACAATGGAATAAAGGATCTTCTCAACATCATGTTATTTCACTTGGTCTGAATTATGCCATTTTTTACATCTAACTATAATTTTAATTACATTTTTTTAAATAATGCCCATTTTTTTTAAAGTGACAGTGAAAGCAACAGTCGCTCGCCCTAGCGGATTTTTTTATTTTATTGAACTATTTTTTATTTCAAATTAACACTATCATTGAATAAAATATTAACATTTTTCGTTTAGAATTCATCTTTGTTTGGTTGAAGATTCATTTTAGTTAAAAATTTATTTAATTTGGCGAAAATTCATTTCTCTGTGGTTAAAAATTAATTTTTTACCTAACCATTTACTTATTCAATTTTTAGTTCAAAATTGATCTTCACTCCTAAATTCAATTTTTATCTTAAAAATGAATTCCTTTGTTTCCATGAATTCCACGAATCCCATGAATTTCGTAAATTCCACGAATCCCATGAATTTCGTAAATTCCACAAATCCTATGAATTCCGTAAAAACCTTGAAATCCGTGAATCCCATGCCTTCTGGGAACTCCTTGAATCCACGGAATTCCGTTAATTCCTTGATTTCCATGAATTCTCCAAACTCCCTAAATTTCGTGAATTCCTTCATTTCCATTAATTCTTCGATTTCCTGTCATTCCTAAAATTCCGCGAGTTCCATGAAGCCTAAAAATTCAGTAAATTCCATGGAATCCGCGAATTATTTGAATTCCATGAATTCCACGAATTTTGAGAATTCTGTGAATTCCATGAATATTATGAATTATATGCATTTAGTAAATTCCATCATTTAAGCGCATTCCATGAATTCAATTTGATTTAATGAATTCCGCGAATTACTTAAATTCTGCGAATCATCTAAATTCCATGAATTCCACAAATTTCGCAAATTCCATGAATTCCGCAAGTTTCCTAATTTTCGTGAATTCCTTCAGTTCCATGATTTCTGCGAATTCCGCAAATTCCGGTAATTGCTTAAATTGTGTAAATTTCGGGCGTTATATGAATACCGTGAATTCTTCACCTTCCGCAAAATCCGTGAATTCTGCGAATTTCTTTAATTTCGTGAATTCCATGAATATTATAAATTCCATGCATTTCGTGAATTTCAAATTTTAAGCGTGTTCTGCGAACTCCGTAAATTCCACGAATTTCGTCAATTCCAAAAATTCCATAAATTTAATGACTTTCGTGAATTTCGCGATTCACATAAATGCCATGAATTTCGTGAATTTTGTAAATTACATAAATTCAATGAAATTCGTGAAGTTCATAAATTCGATCAATTCCATGAATTCAGCAAACCCAGTGAATCCTGTGATTTCAGGGAATCATTGAATACCGTGATCTCAGTAAATTCCTTAAATCCACAAATTCCGTGAAATCCATAAATTCCACGATTGCCACAAATTCCGTGAATTCCTTAAATTCTATGAATTCCTTGAAGCCCATTATTTTCGTGAATTTCATGAATGCAATAAATTTCGCAAATTCCTTTAATATAATGACTTACGCGAATTCCGTGATCTTCGTAAATTCCATTTTAGTACCTAAATTACATGAATACCGTAAATTTCGCGAGGACCTTGAATTTCATGAATTCTGCGAATTCTGTGACTTCTGTGAATTTAATTAATACCATAGATTTTGTGAATTCCTTCATACCCATTTTCATAAAATTCATGAATTGGATGAATTTGATGAATTTTGTAAATTCCGGTAATTCCTTGAATTGCATGAATTCCTTGAATTTCATTATTTCCGTGATCTTCTTGTGCACATTTTCGTCTTAGAAATGCTCCAATACATGTATTGGAATGGTGGACAGTGACTTAACGATTTACAACACTTACAATATATGTATTCTAAGCAATTTTACCTCACACATTGGATGATTTCCTATTTGAGAGTTTGATAATTACAGTTAGTAATACGAAAAATTTTGGATTTTTTTTTAAATTTTAAAGGATAAAGGGTTCCCAAGCTTTATAAATATGTTAAAAATGAAAATTGTTTAGAAATTTTTTTTTTTGCGTGATGAAAAAAATCTTTGATATATGAGAATCCTTGATATATGGGAATCCTTGATGGCTGAGAATTTCTGAACTTTTCTGATAATACAAAATTATCATATTTATAGCACTTTCAAAAATTAATAAAACAAACGAAAATAAATATATTCAGCTAAATCACGCAGGAAATGAAAATACCCTTAAATATTATGAATTTTATTAATATACATTTATTGAAATTATAGATTTTTATGGTAGCTGAGAATTAAAATTGGTGCATAATAAGGAGCAAATTTTAAATTAGTTATTAGAAATAAAAATGTTACATTATTTTGAAATATCTGAATAAGCAGTACCAGCCCGATGTGCAGAAATAAATGTAATATAAATTTTATATAATATCGAAGCACGAAAAACATTATGGGAATATTTTCATTCAGTGTGCAATGCAAATGTGCTTACAAAGCGGATAGATTTTTTATCAGGTTTACTTTCATTTACTTGAAATTGATCCTAAAAGTGAAACTTTGGATCGGCAACTTTTTATGAAACAGATTACCAGTTACTTGTCACATATAAACATTAACATATTTTAGTTTTACATTTTTTAAATAAATTATTGGGGTGGATTATTAGTGGCGTATATCTACTATTTTGAATTTCTTTGAGATTGAATTACGGGTACCTAAAGGAGTTTCCCTAATTTCTGCTGGGCTCATTAGCTCAACCTTGCCGGTATCAATGTTTATTTTTGAGCGTAAATGAGAGCCAATTACTGTTTTTTTATATATTCCACGAAGTATTTTATGTTCTGGATTATGCTCCAATATTGCCAAAATGTCACCATCGGCCGTTGATAATACAGTTTGTTCTTCGGTCGGCATGTGCAGAAGTACCTTCTGGTCTCCTCTCACATAGATTAATTTATCGCGAGGAAAAGTGTATCTACGAAGTTCAAATAACCGATTCAGATTCGTCGTGGGAACAAGCCTCACAAATTTAAGTTCTTCAACTCTATATCCAAGAATGCGTAAAGTAGAATTCCTGGCATGAGTAGACATGATCCTGACATGAGGAGTGCTTGGAGGATCGGCAGGAGGAGATCTGGACCTAGCACGAAGAAAGCTTTGAGGCTCAGCATGCGGAAGAGTCTTTGCAGGAGAATGAGAAGAAGAAGCATCGGATCGAGAAAAATACGGAATAGGTTCGCCATTAGGTAAGCGGTCGAACTGTCTACTGAACTCTGCAACAAGAAACAGAATATTAAACTCTCCTGGTGTATTCATTTTGTGACCGGAAGTCTGCCGGGCCAAAGTGGTAGGAATTCACATTTCTCACAAGAAGGGATACATCTAGCGGCACATAGCAAACAGTTAAAAGGTAAAACAAATATAAAATAAGGGATATTCAGGATACGCAAAATAGTTTCACCAGCATCTACAAAAAATTTTTAATTTAACGAAGAAAAAGTTGACAAACTTAAACACGAAGTTCACTTATCACTAGTCACTTGTCAAAATCTTCTGTGTTCTTCTTGTTGCATTTTCACATCTTCGTCAGAGAAAGTATTAGATTTGTGTAAAATTTAACCCCCCAATTTTGTCAAATGTCCACGTTTTGAGACCCACTGAATTCCAAAAACAGGTTTTTATGAAGTTTTTCTGTATGTCAGTCAGTCTGTCTGTCTGTCCGTCCATGGATGGTTTTTTCATTAGCACGATAACTTTCAAAAGAATTGACTGATAGGATTTTCCTTTGGTAAATTCTTTTACTATCTTGAAATAAAGGTCAAGTTCGTTAGACAGCCATTTTAGACAAAAAGTCAAAAAGTGAGCACATTTAAAATATTTTTGAGACCACTTTTTTAAAAATTCAAAAATTTTCTACACGGATATTCATAGTGTTTGAAAAGACAAACAATATCAAGAAAGGCAAGAGAAGAAAAATGTTTCTTTTTTAATGCCCTAAAAAAGTAGTCCAACAACCTGATTTTTAAATTTGGTATTCAATTTTTTTATAAATAAACAAATATGAACAAAAATGGCCTTTTTTCTATTTGACCTTCCCGGTGCTCATGAATAACAGGAATATGGTTGAAATCGTTCAAGGTATATGAAATTGCATTAGTTAAGAATATTTCAATATTAGACAATAAACAAAAAAAATTTGTTATTAACAAATTATTTATTGAAACCTTTCTTTCTACGATTTTCCATAAATACACGTTCATTTAAGTTATGTTGAAGAAATTGGAATCGAAACAGTATTATATAAGAAATTTCTCCTCCGATTATAATTATTTATATTATAAATCAATTACATCTACAAATGCAGTGATCAGGCATTTTTCGACAGAAATATTCGTTTTTTTTCTATGTCCACTTCTTTCAATCAGAAAATTTATGATAATTTTAGCAAAATTCATAATATTTTCATTATTCTTAGGATTTTTTAAACAAATTTATAATTTGTTGATAAATTTTATATTTTTTAAAAAACAAATTTACTAAACAAATGCACTATTAGAGCATCTGTCGATGGAAAATTTATTTTTTTCGATAT
This sequence comes from Belonocnema kinseyi, assembly GCF_010883055.1. Lineage (NCBI taxonomy): Eukaryota > Metazoa > Arthropoda > Insecta > Hymenoptera > Cynipidae > Belonocnema > Belonocnema kinseyi. Next base: position 23,933,026 of record NC_046662.1, on the reverse strand, counting down.
CATAATTAAAACTGCTGACATACAAAAAAAAAAACAATTTTTCTGTAGAAAAATGCCTAATTATGCATTTGTTTAAACAAATAATAAAATTTATCAACTTATTATGAATGCTGCGAAAATTCCCATCATGTGCCCATCTGAAAAGACTGGTATTGAAAAAACCGAATTTTTATGCCGACAAATGCCCAAATAATGCATTTGTTTATTAAATTTTTTTAACAGATCATAAGATTAGTAAACAAAATATGAATTTTGCTGCAAATAACATGAAGTTCCGAATTTTAAAAAATGTACATCGAAAAAAACGAACTTTTTTATCGAATTTTTTTATAATATAAAGAATTATTATTTTAAGAGAAATTTTTTTGATATCATATAATTTCTGTTTAAATTTCTTGCAATATAACTAGAAAAAAACGTATGATTATGGAAAATCATAGAAAACATTTATTTAAGAACTCATTTGTTTATAACAAATTTTATTGTTTAATTTTTTTCCATTTTTTGGGTTTAAATCGCTCAATATTTATGGAGTGTACGTTATTTTTAACCAAAAATTCTATTTTTTTCCCACTGTGGGCCGGGAATTTAAAAATGATATCACTGACGTAGGGATTAATTTAGAAGTTAAAGAAAGGTAAGGCTGATGTGTAGACCGTACGTGCTACGTTTATATCGTAAAAATAAAATTTGAAATTATATACATTTATGGTAATGATATACAAGTTGAGATACAAATTCGTGTGCAAAGCACGAGATACGTGATGAGAATCTATTCGTTAAAGCCGAAGGAGCTTTAAAAGAAAGAAGTCACTATCACCAAATTACTGATTCGATGTTTTGACCTTAAGTTTAAAAAAATCTGAGCCAAAGTGTAAGGAATACATGGGGCATTATTCCTCAACTGCCCCAACTCAAAATGTCATGTTTTTCGATTGTCTCTAAATTTTGGGAATATGTTCGCCTACCCAACAGTAGTTAATCCACAAACTTATAGACCAGGATTACCAACCCTCCCCAAGTGAGGGGGGGTTGAATTTTCAAACCCAATGCCTGCAGTGGTAGTTTCAAACGCCTGTAACTTCCTTTCTAATTACGCGATTTAAAATTTTTATGAGGGTATTGGAAAGCGCTTTTTACACGCTTGCATCCTATTTTATTATTTATAACAAAAAAATTGTTTAAACAATTTTTTAAATAAGTCAATTGTTTATTTAACTTCTTTCGCAATTTAGGCATCTACGAATTTTTTTAAATAGTCTCAAAAGAAAGCTTGACTTTTTTACTATGAAAAATGTCTAATAAGAAAATGGACGAATTGAAATTCATTGAGTTACAGAGCCGGTTTCAGAGGGAGTCCTCGCGCTCGCACTCGGGCGTTATGCGGCAGCATTCCGCGGAACAGTTTTCAAGTATGCCATTTTTTTGTATTACTCACATTGATCCAAAATTGCATGAAGTCATCGGAAAAAACTATTCACTTAATCGAAAATATTGATTAATTGAGCGGTTGGGTGCAAGAACGGCTTACTTGTATTTTCAGAAGTCACTTGCTCTTCATTTGTTCTCCACGAAATTATGTGCAAAACAAAAGCTTGCAACGTTCAGCTGAGAATCAGATCTTAAGAGCGTACGAGTTATTTGAATGGGGCAGAGAAAACTTGAAGGAAACTGTCGTATTTTTCAGAACAAAGAAGAGCATGCAGCGATGACAATAAAATTAGCAGATCGATTTAGTAAGGCTGCGACGATACCAGGTACACTCAAATATCATTCATTCGCTCCGAACGCAAAGGGAGAGCTGGATCTGAAACGATTTTCCTATGAGGAGAAAAGTGAGGTTTTCCCGAAGGCTAAGCGTAATCGAAAGCAGAATAGTACTTCAAGAAAGTGGAAAGCTGGTACGAAGAAGAGGCGAACAGCATAAAGAGGTTGTGTAGTGAGAGGCAAGGAAACTCACAAAAATCAAGCACCCCAGAAAGTAAAAGGCGAGGGGACTCACTAAAATTAAGCACCCCGAATCATCTTGCAGATAAAAGGAGTCTAAAATCGCACCGTCACCTCCACGTGGTAGACTTTGGAAACTAAAACTTGATAGGATGTAGGCTGACGACAGGCGTTAATTACTAATCCGTTAGTACTTTATTTACTCAAACACTTTATACGTGAGAAGTTGGTTGAATCATGTA
>NC_046662.1:23893835-23930737 GCF_010883055.1 Belonocnema kinseyi | reverse complement strand
ATAAACAATTGATTTATTGAAAAAATTGTTTAAACAATCTTTTTTGTTATAAATAATAAAATAGGATGAAAGCGTGTAAAAAGCACTTTCCAAAACCCTCATGAAAATTTTAAATCGCGTAATTAGAAAAAGTTACAGGCGTTTGAAACTACCCCTGCAGGCATTGGGGTTGAAAATTCAACCCCCCCTCACTTGGGGAGGGTTGGTGATCCTGGTCTAAAAGTTTGTGGATTAACTACTGTTGGGTAGGCGAACATATTCCCAGAATTTAGAGACAATCGAAAAACATGACTTTTTGAGTTGGGGCAGTTGAGGAATAATGCCCCATATAAGGACCGAACACGGAGCGCGAGGTGAATACATTATGGAATGTGGAGCGCGAGAACCAAAAGTCGCGCGCCCTAGGCGCGTTCAAAGGTGTGAGTAGAAAATTAACATATATTAAATTGTTGGTTAAAAAATTATGTTTTTCATTAAAAAAATTTTCACCTATTTTGGAAAAACTCAAATAAAATTTATAATAAAATTAAAATTGGTATAGAATGTAGATTAAATCGCAAAATTTATGATTTGTGTATAGCTTACAAAATGTTTTAAAAATGATCGACATATAATATTATTATATTCACCAATATAATTGAGGATAACAGCCAAGAGTAAGAAAAGCGTATAAACAATCTTCATGTTTCTCAATTCCAGAAAAAAATAACTAATAAGATATTTTTAAGAAATCTATTAACATTATTATTGTTGAATATTTTAGTTATGTATCATGGAATGTTACACATATGCCGTATAACTGTTATCTCATTGATATCAAGCCTAAAGTTTGCTTTTTTTGATATTTACATTTGATTAGAGCCAGTTAAAAAATGTTAACGTTAAATTCGTTACAAATGATAACAACCCTTCTATAATGAAACCCATTAAAATGAATAAAGACTTTTAAAGAAAAAGAAGACATGAATTTTCAACTAAGTAGTTGAATTTGCAACCAACGAAAACCGGTTAAACAAACCGAATAGTTATATTTTCAACAGACAACAAACATTTTTATTTATAAGCGTGCATTCTCAGTAACAGCAAAATGAAGAAAAATTTAATTTCGTCGATTACAGCGTCTTGAATTCTATGAATCGGCGCGTTATATACTATACCTCAACAACAGTTTTGTCTCTGTTGGAAAATTTATTTTATATTTTTTTGCTAGGAATGAGTCTTCTCAGAAACGATTTAATTTTTATTTTTTTATTTTTTGCTTCCATTTTTTTCACTAAACGAATTCCAGCATTTGGAAACTACAATATTATGTATTGTAGCCTTATTTTACTTTCGGATATAAACTTCCAATACATGTAGTGAAAGCTTCCAACAGAAATTTTTAAATGTGTATCTATCCTATATGTGTACTTTCTACGACTTGTCAATTTTGCATAAGAATCTCAATGTTACAATTTAAATTTATGGAGAAAAAAATTAAGTGTTGTTGTATTAAGTGTTGTTCCTATATGTTATTTTTGAATAAACTATGCTTATAATTATTTATTTGCTTAAATATTTAAGCAATTCACGGAATTTGAGTTATTCGTGAAATTCAGCAAAATCATGGAATCGCTGCTGTTCGTGAAATTTAAGGAATTCGTAAAATTCAATTAATTAATGGACTTCAATGAAATCACGAAATTTACGGAATATATGAAATTCATAGACTTCCACTAACTCCTTAAATTATGTGAATTCCTTAAATTCCTTTATTTCCATGAATTCCACGAATCCCATGAATTTCGTAAATTCCCCGAATCCCATGAATTGCGCAAATTCCACAAATCCTATGAATTCCGTAAATTCCACGAATTCCATGAATTCTTTAAATACCTTGAAATCCGTGAATCCCATGCCTTCTGGGATCTCCTTAAATCCAATGAATTCTGTTAATTCCTTGATTTCCAGGAATTCTCCAAACTCCCTAAATTTCGTGTATTCCTTCATTTCCATTAATTCTCCGATTTCCTGTCATTCCTTAAATTCCGCGAGTTCCATAAAGCCTATAAATTCAGTAAATTCCATGGAATCCGCGAATTTCGAAAATTCCGTGAATTCCATGAATATTATGAATTCTATGCATTTAGTAAATTCCATCATTTAAGCGCATTCCATGGATTCAATTTGATTTAATGAATTCCGCGAATTACTTAAATTCTGCGAATTATCTAAATTCCACGAATTCCACAAATTTCGCAAATTCCATGAACTCCGCAAGATTCCTAATTTTCGTGAATTCCTTCAATTCCATGATTTCTGTGGATTTCGTAAATTCCGCTAATTGCTTAAATTGTGTAAATTTCGGGCGTTATATGAATACCGTGAATTCTTTGCATTCCATAGAATCCGTGAATTCTGCGAATTTCTTGAATATCTTGAATTGCATGAATATTAAAAATTCCATGCATTTCGTAAATTTCAGAATTTAAGCGTGATCCGTGAACTCCGTAAATTTCATGAAATACGTCAATTCCAAAAATTCAATAATTTAATGAATTTCGTGAATTTCGCGATTCTCATAAATTCCATGAATTTCGTAAATTCCATAAATTCAATGAAATTCGTGGAGTTTATAAATTCTATCAATTCCGTGAATTCAGCAAACCCAGTGAATTCTGTGATTGCAGGGAATCCTTGAATACCGTGATTTCAGTACATTCCTTAAATCCACAAATTCCGTGAAATTCATAAATTCCACGATTGCCACAAATACCGTGAATTCCTTAAATTCTATGAATTCCTTGAAGTCCATTATTTTCGTGAATTTCATGAATGCAATAAATTTCGCAAATTCCTTTAATATAATGACTTACGCGAATTCTGTGATTTTCGTAAATTCCATTTTAGTCCTTAAATTACATAAATACCGTAAATTTCGCGAGGACCTTGAATTTCATGAATTCTGCGAATTCTGTGAATTTAATTAATACCATAAATTTCGTGATTTACTTCATTCGCATTTTCATAAATTTCATGAATTTCATGAATTTGGCGAATTTCATGAATTTTGTAAATTCCGGGAATTCCTTGAATTGCATGAATTCCTTGAATTTCATTATTTCCGTGATTTGCTTGTGCACAATTTTCGTCTTAGAAATGCTCTAATACATGTATTGGAATGCTGGACAGTGACTTAACGATTTACAACACTTAAAATATATGTATTGTAAGCAATTTTACCTCACACATTGGATGATTTCCTATTTGGGAGTTTGAAAATTACAGTTAGTAATATGAAAGATTTTAGAGTATTTTTTTTTAATTTTAAAGGATAAAGGGTTCCTAAGCTTTACAAATATGTTAAAAATTAAAATTGTTTAGAAAATTTTTTTGCGTGGTGAAAAAAATCCTTGATATATGGCTGAGACGAATGCAGCGAGCAGTAAATAGCCTGTTTGGTTTTTTCTCCAAAAGCTGCGCACTAAATTCATCCTACTTGCACACTTTTTTCAATTTTTTGTATTGCATTTTATTCTTTAAAATGTTTAAGTATTTACTCAAATTTTAAACATACTTTGAATTATGAAAAAATGAAAATTTTAAATGTTTTTGCAATGAAAAAATTTTGTAAGGAATTTTTTTGTGAAAAATTTGTTTTCTATGGTTTTCCTGAATTTTATCAGCTTGTTTTAAGTCAAATGTCTACATTTTAAAACCCTCTGAATCCAAAAAGCAGGATTTATCGAATGGGTCTGTATGTTAGTATGGATGTCTGTCTGTCAGTGAGCACGATAATTTAAAAAAAACTAATCTATCAGATTAGTTTCTAGTACATTATTGTAGTGTGAAAACTGAAGGTCAAATTCATTGGCCAGCCATTTTGGATAAAAATTCAAAAAGTAAGCGGATTTTAAAAATTGTGACACCTCTTTTTTGCAAGAATAAAAAATGATATGTACGTTCATTCGTAGTACAAATGAAAATGAATATTTTAAGCTACATCACGTGAGACATGAAAAAAATTCAATAGAAGAGAAAATTTATTCTTTCAAAGTTGTAAAAGATTATCATAACAACTTTTTCACTTTCGCCGAAGAAAAATCAAATTCTGAAAGCAAAAAAATAAAAAATTTCATTTTTCGTTAAAAACAGCCTTGAAAAATAAAAAATAAATGTTCAGAAAAACGGCACAATTTAAGCAAAAAATAAACAGCTGAAATTTGTTCACCTAAGAAAGAGCTTCAAAGTTTAAAAATCCTTTTTTTAAATACCCAATTTTTGCTTTAATCGTTAAAAATAACCAAATATATATCCAAGAATATTATTCCAGACACTTGAGACAAGTATACGTATTTTCGGCTTAAAACGTAAAAAATAACGTTAAAAAAAATTAAATTTATGGAAAAACGACACAGGTTGAAATAAAATGTTTGATAATAAATTTTTTTTAGTATATCATGCGCACGTTTAAAAATTTTTTAAAAGAAGAAAATAAAAATACGATTGTTACAATAACATTAAAAATTATGAATTTTATTAATATATATTTACTGAAATTACAGATTTTTCATAGTAGCTGAGAATTAAAATTAGTGCATAATAAGGAGCAAATATTAAATTAGTCATTAGAAATTAAAATTCTACATTATTTTGCAATATCTGAATAAACAGTACCAGCCCGAGGTGCAGAAATAAATGTAATATACATTTTATATAATATCGAAGCACGAAAGACATTATGGAAATATTTTCTTTCAAGCCAAAGGAGCTTTAACAAAAGAGAATTCACAATCACCAAATGAAAGTTGTCCATGTAATGACCTTTAATTTTAAGAAGCATGCGCGGTCAGTGTGCGATGCAAATATGTTTACAAAGCGGATAGATTTTTTATCAGGTTTACTTTCATTTATTTGAAATTGATCCTAAAAGTGAAACTTTGAATCTGCAAATTTTATGAAACAAATTACCAGTTATTTTTCACATACAAACATTAACATATTTTAGTTTTACATTTTTTAAATAAATTATTGGGGTGGATTATTAGTGGCGTATATCTACTATTTTAAATTTCTTTGAGATTGGATTACGGGTACCTAAAGGAGTTTCCCTAATTTCTGCTGGGCTCATTAGCTCAACCTTGCCGCTATCAATGTTTATTTTCGAGCGTAAATGAGAGCCAATTGATGTTCTTTTATATATTCCACGAAGTATTTTATGTTCTGAATTATCCTCCACTATTGCCAAAATTTCACCATCGACCGTTGATAATACAGTTTGTTCTTCGGTCGGCATGTGCAGAAGTACCTTCTGGTCTCCTCTCACATAGATTAATTTATCGCGAGGGAAAGTGTATCTATGAAGTTCAAATAACCGATTCAGATTCGTCGCGGGAACAAGCCTCATAAATTTAAGTTGTTCAACTCTGTATCCAAGAATGCGTAAAGTCGAATTCCTGGCATGAGTAGACATGATCCTGACATGAGGAGTGCTTGGAGGATCGGCAGGAGGAGATCTGGACCTGGCACGAAGAAAGCTTTGAGGCTCAGCATGCGGAAGAGACTTTGCAGGAGAATGAGAAGAAGAAGCATCGGATCGAGAAAAATACGGAATAGGTTCGCCATTAGGTAAGCGGTCGAACTGTCTACTGAACTCTGCAACAAGAAACAGAATATTAAACTCTCCTGGTGTATTCATTTTGTGACCGGAAGTGTGCTGGGCCCAAGTGGTAGGAATTCAAATTCCTCACAAGAGGGGATACATCTAGCGGCACATAGCAAATAGCTAAAATGTAGAACAAATAGAAAATAAAGGATATTCAGGATATGCAAAATAGTTTCACCAGCATCTACAAAAAATTTAAAATTTAACAAAAAAAAAGTTGACAAACTTAAAGACGAAGTTTACTTATCACTAGTCACATGTTAAAATCTTCTATGTTCTTCTTGTTGCATTTTCACATTTTCGTCAGAGAAAGTGTTAGATTGGTGTAAACTTTGACCCCCGGTTTTTTTCAAACGTCCACGTTTTGAGACCCCTTGAATTCGAAAAACAGGTTTTTACGAAAAATGATAACCACAGCAAAATTGTGCATTTGAAAAATATCTACAGATTTATTTTTAATAAATATTTGATAGGATGCGTAGTTTTTGTTTTAATCGTAAAAAACGTCATTGGCAACAAAATCTGTCTGTCCGTCCATGGGATGTTTTTTTGTTAGCACGATAACTTTCAAAAGAATTGACTGATTGGATTTTCCTTTGGTAAATTCTTTTACTATCTTGAAATGAAGGTCAAGTACGTTAGACAGCTATTTTAGATAAAAAGTCAAAAAGTGAACACATTTAAAATATTTTTGAGACCACTTTTTTAAAAATTCAAAAATTTTCTCCAGGGATATTCATAGTATTTGAAAAGACAAACAAGATGAAAAAAGGCAAGAGAAGAAAAATGTTTCTTTTTTATTGCCCCACAAGAATATTCCAATAATTTTTTTAATTTTCTTGAAAAATTGAAAATTCAAATTTCGGCAGCATACAAAAATTATGGAAAATCAAAAATTACATTTGTTTATTCTAATATTTCAGAGTAACGTATAGCCTACGAATGTTCACAGATTTCGACTAAAAATTTTTGTTGAAAACCTAATAAGATTTCTAAGAGAGTTGTCCAACCTGATTTTTAAATTTGATTTTCAATTTTTTTATGAATAAACAAATATGACGAAAAAATTACCTTTTTCTATTTGACGTTCCCGGTGCTCATCAATAACAGGAAAATGATTGAAATCGTTCAAGGTGTATGAAATAGCATTTGTTAAAGATATTCCAATATTAGACAATAAACAAAAAAAATTAGTTATCAACAAATTATTTGTTGTAACCATTTTTTCTACGATTTTCCATAAATACTCGTTCACTCAAGTTATTCTTGATAAATTCGAATCGAAACAATATTATATAAAAAATTTCTCTTGCGATTATAATTGTTTATATTATAAATCAATTAAATTTACAAATGCAGTAATCAGGCATTTTTCGACAGAAATATGCGTTTTTTTCTATATCCATTTCTTTCCATTAGAACATTTATTATAATTTTAACAAAATTCATAATTTTTTCATTAATCTTATGATTTTTTAAACAAATTTAATAAACAAATGCATTATTCGGGCGTTTGTCAACAGAAAAATCATGTTTTTTCAATGTCAGTCTTTTCAGTTGGGAACCTCATTACAATTTCAGCAAAATTCATTATTTTTTATCAATTTTATGATTTTTTTTGAACAAATGCATTATGGGTGAATCTGTGGACAGAAAAATTCAATTATAGTCTTTTTAATTGGGAAGTTCATGATAATCTCAGCGAAATTTATAATTTGTTGATAAATTTTATATATTTTTAAAAACATATTTATCTCACAAATGCATTATTCGAGTATCTGTCGCTGGAAAATTAATTTTTTTCGATATCCTAATTAAAGCTGTTCACATAGAAAAGAAAACAATTTTTCTGTAGAAAAATGCCTAATTAATGCATTTGTTCATCAAATTTGTTTAAAGAAATAATAAAATTTATCAACTCCTCATGAATGTTGCGAAAATTCCCATCATGTTCCCATCTAAAAAGACTGGACTTGAAAAAACCGAATTTTTCTGCCGACAAACGCCCGAATAATGCATTTGTTTATTAAATTTTTTTAAAAGATCATAAGATTAGTGAACAAAATATGAAATTTGCTGCAAATAACATGAAGTCCCGAATTTTTAAAAATGTACTTCGAAAAAAACGAACTTTTCTGTCGAAAAATGCCTGATCACTGCATTTGTTCATAAAATTTGTTTATAATATGAAGAATTATTATCTTAAGAGAACTTTTTTTTTAATATCATATAATTTCCATTTAAATTTCTTACAATATAACTAGAAAAAAACGTATGATTATGGAAAATCATAGAAAATATTTGTTTAAGAACTCATTTGTTTATAACAAATTTTCTTGTTTAATTTTTTTTCAAACTTTTTTTTGTTTAAATCGCTCAATATTTGTGGGCTGTACGTTATTTTTAACCAAAAATGTTGTTTTTTTCCACTGTCGGCCGGGAATTGAAAAATGATATCACTAACATAGGGATTTAATTTAGAAGTTAAAGAAAGGTAAAAATGATGTGTAGACCGTACGTGCTACGTTTCTATCGTAAAAATAAAATTTGAAATTATATACATTTATGGAAATGATATACAAGTTGAGATACAAATTCGTGTGCAAAGCACGAGATACGTGATGAGAATCTATTCGTTAAAGCCGAAGGAGCTTAAAAAAAAAGAAGTCACTATCACCAAATTACTGTTGTCGATGTTTTGACCTTTAGTTCAAAAAAATTTGTGCAAAAGTGTAAGGAATATATAAAGACCTAACGCGGAGCGCGAGGTGAATACATTATCGCATGTGGAGCACGAGAACCAAAAGTCGCGCGCTCTAGGCGCGTTCAAAGTTGCGAGTGAAAAATTAACATATGTTCAATTGTTGGTTAAAAATTTATGTTTTTCACTTGAAAATTTTTCACCTATTTTGGAAAAACTCAAATAAAATTTATAATAAAATTAAAATTGGTATAGAATGTAGATTAAGTCGCAAAAGTTATGACTTGTGTATAGCTTAAAAAATGTTTTAAAAATGATAGACATATAATATTATTATATTCACCAATATAATTGAGGATGACAGCTAAGAGTAAGAAAAGCGTATAAACAATCTTCATGTTTCTCAATTCCAGAAAAAAAATAACTAATAAGATATTTTAAAGAAATCTATTAACGTTATTATTGCTGAATATTTTAGTTATGTATCATAGAATGTTACAGTTGTGCCTTATAATTGTTATCTTATTGATATCAAGCGTCAAGTTTGCTTTTTTTGATATTTACATTTGATTAGAGCCAGTTAAAAAATGTTAACGTTAAATTCGTTACAAATGATAACACACCTTCTATAATGAAACGCAATAAAATGATTAAAGACTTTAAAAGAAAAAGAAAACATGAATTTTCAACTAAGCAGTTAAATTTTTTACCAACGAAGACCGGTTAAACAAAACGAATAGTTATATTTTGAACTGACAACAAAAATTTTTAATTTATAAGCGTGCATTCTGAGTAACAGCAAAATGAACAAAAATTTAATTTCGTCGATTACAGCGCCATCTTAGGCAAACGAGAAAAATGTTTTAGACAAATCGCACGCATTTTTATCCAAAGAATCCGAATATGCAATAAAAAATAGGGATTTCCATTTCAGATTTCGGAATTTCCCCTACCCTCACCCCAAGGGGGCGGTGTGGGGGAACCGATTTTAACATCAGTGTATGTACTCCTCGGAGTGATTAAATTTTTATTTATAACATTTTTTCAAAGAGCGCCTATTTTTCGAGATATTTAAAAGTTTCAAGTTAAAAAAGTCGCTCTGTATATACTAAATGTACATATACTATACTTTTTGTTAGAAATATAACTAGTTGGTTAACCGACTTTCAAAAAATGTATTTATTGTTTCGAAATTAATTTTACTGATCTGAAAATGTGTCTATTCCATTTTTTATAATTCAAAAAAGAATTCTTTACCTACCTTTTTTGTTAAAAAGTCATTTTCAAAATCAATATTTATTAATTAAATTTTTGCTGATTTTTTTTTGTTTGTTTAAAATTGTATCTTTTTTCTTTTTGAAAATTCGACTTATTTGTTGAAAGTTCGTGTTCCTTAATCAAAAATGAACTTCTTTCTTAAAGTTTCTTCTTTTCTTTCAGGTGTTTTTTGTTTAAAAATGTCAGAATTTAAATATTTGTTAAGTGTAAGTATAATTAAATAAATTATCGTAAATTATCAAAAATCTCCCAAAAAAATTAAAAATTAAATTTTGGTTAATTTATTTCAAATAACCATAAATTACCTGCAATATTACCAAATTTCATAAATCACTTGAAATTTAAAAAGGTTTAAAATTGAATTTTTGTAATTTATGATAAGTTACCATATTCACCTGTAAAATTACTATAAATAACCGAAAATTTCCATAAATTTCCGGAAATTCATAGACATTTTTTTATTGAATCATGGAAAATTTATGGTAAGTTGCCATAATTTATCTGTATTATTATCATAAATTACACAAAGAAATTATTAAATTGCCGGAAATTTATAAAAATGTTTAAAATTGAATATTTGATGACTTATTTAAATTTAAAAACCGAAAATTTTCATAAAAATTACAGAAATTTATGGACTTTTTAAAAAGAAATTTGGGCAATTTATGGTAAGTTATCATAAGTTACCATTAAAATTACCCTAAATCATGTTTTCTTTATTTGAAACCTAAAATGGGCTGGAATCATTTCATTTCAAATTACTCTCATAGCATGATTCACAAACATTTCTGAAGAAAATTGAATATTTGAAAATTCTTCTGTTTTAAAACGCAACTGTTTGACTCCAAATCAAACTGTTTTGGTTGAGGATAAAACGATCTTATTGAAAGTTTTGTATTTTTTGTTTGAAAAGTAAGAGTTTTATTGCATCGATGTTACTACCATGTATCGATGTACTACCATGAATTCGGAGAATTCATGGGTATGAAGGAATTGACGAAATTTAGGGAATTTTCGCATTGCACAAAATTCTACAAATTAGTCGAATTCGTGGAATTCAAGTAATAAGCGGAATTCATGGAATTCATGGAAATCAAGAAATTCACGGAATCTGAGATTCATGGAATTCATGGGATTTGCCAAATACATGGACTCGAAGAAATTCAGTGAATTTACCAAAAACAAGGAATTTACGGAATTCACGGAATACGCTTCATTTAGGGAATTCACAGAATTCAAGGAATTAAAATAGTTCTCATAATCCATGGAATGGAAGGAATTCAAGGAGTTCATGGAATTAATGAAATTAATGAATTTCATGAGTTTATTTGAATTTCGTGATTTCTATGAATTCCACGATTCTCTTGAATTTTACGAATAAGCTCAATTTTGTGAAATTCACAAATTCAGTGGATTCCATGAAATCTTTGAATCCCATGAATTCCGGAATTTTCAAGTATTCCGTGAAATCCATGAATTCCGTGATTTCTGTGAATACCGCGAATCCCCTGATTTTGTTAAATTTCGTGAATTCCGTAAAATCTGAATCCTACGAATTCCGAAAATTCCGCGAATCTCATGAATTCCGTAAATACCTTGAAATCCGTGAATCCCATGCCTTCTGGGAATTCCTTGAATCCAACGACTTCCGTTAATTCCTTGATTTACATGAATTCTCCAAACTCCCTAAATTTCGTAAATTCCTTCATTTCCATTTATCCTTCGATTTCCTGTCATTCCTTAAATTCCGCTAGTTCCACCAAGCCTATAAATTGCGTAAATTCCATGGAACCCGTGAATTATTCGAAATCCATGAATTCCACGAATTTCGAGAATTCCGTGAATTCCATGAATATTATGAATTCTATGCATTTAGTAAATTCCATCATTTAAGCGCATTCCATGAATTCAAAAATAAATTAAATGAATTCCGCGAATTACTTAAATTCTGGGAATTATCTAAATTCCGTGAATTCCGCAAGTTTCCTAATTTTCGTGAATTCCTTCAATTCCATGATTTCTGAGAATTCCATGAATTCCGCTAATTGCTTAAATTGTGTAAATTTCGGGCGTTGTATGAATACCGTGCATTCCGTAAAATCCGTGAATTCTGGAAATTTCTTGAATTTCATGAATTCCATGAATATTATAAATTCGATGCATTTCGTGAATTTCAGAATTTAAGCGTGTTTCGTGAACTCCGTAAATTCCATGAATTTCGTCAATTCCAAAAATTCCATAAATCTAATGAATTACGTGAATTTCGCGATTCTCATAAATGCCATGAATTTCGTGATTTCAGTAAATTCCTTAACTCCACACATTCCGTGAAAAAAACTTAAAATTGCTTAGAAAATTTTTTTTTGCGTGATGAAAGAAATCCTTGATATATGGCTGAGACGAATGCAGCGAGCAGTAAATAGCCTGCTTGGTTTTGTTTTCCAAAAGTTGCGCACTAAATGCATCCTACTTGCACTCTCCTTTCAATTTTTTGTATTGCATTTCATTCGTTAAAATGTTTAAGTATTTACTCAAATTCTAAACATACTTTGAATTATAAAAAAAATTTTTTTAACGAATTTTTTTGTGAAAAATTTGTTTTCTATGATTTTTCTGAATTTTATCAGCTTGTTCTTAGTCAAATGTCTACATTTTAAGACCCTCTGAATCCAAAAAGCAGGATTTATCGAATGGGTCTGTATGTCAGTATGGATGTCTGTCTGTCTGTGAGCACGATAACTTTAAAAAAACTGATCTATTAGATTGGTTTTTAGTGCACTCTTTTAGTGTGAAAAACTGAAGGTCAAATTCATTGGCCAGCCATTTTGGATAAAAAATCAAAAAGTGAGTGGATTTTAAAAATTGTGACACCTCTTTTTGCAAGAATAAAAAATGATCTGTACGGTTATTCGTAGTACTTGAAAAGACAAATAATTTCTGAACTTTTTTGATAATACAAAGTTATCATATTTATAGCACTTTCAAAAATTAATGAAAGAAACGAAAATGAACATTTTAAGCTACATCACTCACGACATGAAAAAAAGTCAATAGAAGAGAAAATTTATTCTTTCAAATTTCTAAATGATTATCATAACAACTTTTTGACTTTCGTCAAAGAAAAATCAAATTTTGAAAGCAAAAAAAAAAATTAAAATTAAAAATTTCATTTTTCTTTAAAAACAGCCTTCAAAAATAAAAAATAAATGTTCAGACAAACGGCACAATCTAAGCAAAAAATAAACAGCTGAAATTTGTTCACCAAAGAAACAGCTACAAAGTTTAAGAATCCTTTTTTTTTTAAATGCCCAATTTTTACTTTAATCGTTAAAAATAACCAAATATATATCCAAAAATATTATTCAAGACACTTGAGACAAGTATACGTATTTTTGGTTTAAAACGTAAAAAATAACATTGAAAAAAAAATTAAATTTATGCAAAAACGACACAAGTTGAAATAAAATGTTTGATACCAAATTTTTTTTAGTATATCATGCGCACGTTCAAAAATTTTTTTAAAGAAGAAAATGAAAATACGATCGTTACAATACCCTTAAATATTATGAATTTTATTAATACGCATTTATTTAAATTATAGATTTTTATAGTAGCTGAGAATTAAAATTAGTGCATAATAAGGAGCAAATATTAAATTAGTCATTAGAAATAAAAATTTTTAATTATTTTGCAATATCTGAATAAGCAGTACCAGCCCGAGGTGCAAAAATTAATGTAATATACATTTTATATAATATCGAAGCACGAAACACATGATGGGAATATTTTCATTCAAACCGAAGGAGCTTTAACAAAAGAGAATTCACAATCACCAAATGAAAATTGTCCATGCAATGACTTTTAATTTTAAGAAGCATGCGCGCTCAGTGTGCGATGCAAATGTGCTTACAAAGCGAATAGATTTTTTATCAGGTTTACTTTCATTTACTTGAAATTGATCCTAAAAGTGAAACTTTGGATCTGCAACTTTTTATGAAACAGATTACCAGTTATTTGTCACATACAAACAATAACATATTTTAGTTTTACATTTTTTAAATAAATTATTGGGGTGGATTATTAGTGGCGTATATCTACTATTTTGAATTTCTTTGAGATTGGATTACGGGTACCTAAAAGAGTTTCCCTAATTTCTGCTGGGCTCATTAGCTCAACTTTGCCGCTATCAATGTTTATTTTTGAGCGTAAATGAGAGCCAATTACTGTTTTTTTATATATTCCACGAAGTATTTTATGTTCTGAATTATCCTCCACTATTGCCAAAATGTCACCATCGGCCGTTGATAATACAGTTTGTTCTTCGGTCGGCATGTGCAGAAGTACCTTCTGGTCTCCTCTCACATAGATTAATTTATCGCGAGGGAAAGTGTATCTACGAAGTTCAAATAACCGATTCATATTCGTCGTAGGAACAAGCCTCACAAATTTAAGTTGTTCAACTCTGTATCCAAGAACGCGTAATGTAGAATTCCTGGCATGAGTAGACATGATCCTGACATGAGGAGTGCTTGGAGGATCGGCAGGAGGAGATCTGGACCGGACACGAAGAAAGCTTTGAGGCTCAGCATGCGGAAGAGACTTTGCAGGAGAATGAGAAGAAGAAGCATCGGATCGAGAAAAATACGGAATAGGTTCGCCATTAGGTAAGCGGTCGAACTGTCTACTGAACTCTGCAACAAGAAACAGAATATTAAACTCTCCTGGTGTATTTATTTTGTGACCGGAAGTGTGCCTGGCCAAAGTGGTAGGAATTCACATTTCTCATAAGAGCGGATACATCTAGCGGCACATAGCAAATAGTTAAAAGCTAAAACCAATAGAAAATAAGGGACATTCAGGATATGCAAAATAGTTTCAGCAGTATCTACAAAAAATTTAAAATTTAACGAAGAAAAAGTTGACAAACTTAAACACGAAGTTCACTTATCACTAGTCACTTGTCAAAATCTTCTGTGTTCTTCTTGTTGCATTTTCACATTTTCGTCAGAGAAAGTATTAGATTTGTGTAAAATTTGATCCCCCAGTTTTTGTCAAATGTCCACGTTTTGAGACCCACTGAATCCGAAAAACACGTTTATAAAAATGTATCTGTCTGTATGTCTGTCTGTCTGTTCATTCCTAGATGGTGATGTGTGCCTGTAGATTTTTAGATTGTTAGCACTATAACAATTCGACAATTTTGGTATAAAATTCAGCTATTTCTTGATACTTTAACATTCTAAATTAAACTTATTTTCACTATTGATTGAGAAATATTTTTTGGTTGAGGATTCAAGTATTTGTTAAAAAGCAACTTTTCGTTGAAAAAACGTATTATTTTGGTTAAATTTACCACTTCTGGATTGAAAATTAAAATCTTTCTGGGTTAAAATTTAAACTATTATATTCTTAGCTGAGCATACATTTTTTCGTTTAAAATTCTTGATTTCTGTTCGAAAATTGATTTCTTTAGTTAAAGATTTTTTTTACATTCTCATCAGAGAAGGTATTAGATTTGTGTAAGATTCGACCCCCCCCCCCTAGTTATTGTCAAGTGTCTACGCCTTGAGACGCCCTGAATCCCAAAAACAGGTCTTATGAAGTTTTTCTGTCTGTCAGTCGGTCTGTCTGTCTGTCTGTTCGTCCATAGATGGTTTTTTTATTAGCACGATAACTTTCAAAAGAATTGACTGATTGGATTTTCCTTTGGTAAATTCTTTTACTATCTTGAAATAAAAGTCAAGTTCGTTAGACAGCCATTTTAGATAAAAAGTCAAAAAGTGAGCACCTTTAAAATATTTTTGAGACCACTTTTTTAAAAATTCTAAAATTTTCTCCACTGATATTCATAGCATTTGAAAAGACAAACAATATTTAAAAAGGCAAGAGAAGAAAAATGTTTCATTTTTAATGCCCTAAAAAAATATTCCAACAACCACATTAATTTTTTTATAAATAAACAAATATGACAAAAAATGGCCTTTTTTCTATTTGACGTTCCCGGTGCTCGTCAATAACAGCAAAATGGTTGAAATCGTTCAAGGTACATGAAATAGCATTAGTTAAAGATATTTCAATATAAAACGATAAACAAAAAAAATTAGTTATCAACAAATTATTTGTTGAAACCATTTTTTCTACGATTTTCCATAAATACACGTTCATTCAAGTTATGTTGAAGAAATTGGAATGGAAACAATATTATATAAGAAATTTCTCTTCTGATTATAATTGTTTATATTATAAATCAATTACGTCTACAAATGCAGTAATTAGGCATTTTTCGACAGAAATATTCGTTTTTTTCTATGTCCATTTCTTTCAATCAGGAAATTTATGATGATTTTAGCAAAATTCATAATTTTTTCATTAACCTTATGATTATTTAAACAAATTTAATAAACAATTGCATTATTCGGGCGTTCGTCAACAGAAAATCAGGTTTTTTCAATGTCAGTATTTTCAGTTGGGAACCTCATTAGAATTTCAGCAAAATTCATTATTTTTTATCAATTTTATGATTTTCTTTTAAACAAATGCATTATGGGTGAATCTGTGGACAGAAAAATTCAATGTCAGTCTTTTTAATTGGAAAGTTCATGATAATCTCAGCGAAATTCATAATTTTTTGATAAATTTTATATATTTTAAAAAACAAATTTACTGAAAAAATGCATTATTCGAGCATCTATCGCTGGAAAATTTATTTTTTTCGATATCCTAATAAAAGCTGTTGACATAGAAAACAAAACAATTTTTCTGTAGAAAAATGCCTAATTAATGCATTTGTTCATCAAATTTGTTTAAAGAAATAATAAAATTTATCAACTCATCATGAATGTTGCAAAAATTCCCATCATGTTCCCATCTGAAAAGACTGGAATTGAAAAAACCGAATTTTTCTGCCGAAAAACGCCCGAATAATGCATTTCTTTATTAAATTTTTTTTAAAATCATAAGATTAGTGAACAAAATATGAATTTTGCTGCGAATAACATGAAGTCCCGAATTTTAAAAAATTTTATGATTTGTGTATAGCTTACAAAATGTTTAAAAAATGATCGACATAAAATATTATTATATTCACCAATATAATTGAGGATAACAGCCAAGAGTAAGAAAAGCGTATAAACAATCTTCATGTTTCTCAATTCCAGAAAAAAATAACTAATAAGATATTTTCAAGAAATTTGTTAACATTATTGCTGAATATTTTAGTTATTTATCATGGAATGTAACACATATGCCGCATAATTGTTATCTCATTGATATCAAGCGTCAAGTTTGCTTTTTTTATATTTACATTTGATTAGAGCCAGTTAAAAATGTTAACGTTCAACTCATTACAAATGATAACACACCTTCCATAATGAAACCCAATAAAATGATTAAAGACTTTAAAAGAAAAAGAAAACTTGAATTTTCATATAACTATTTAATTTTTTTACCAACGAAGACCGCTTAAACAAAACGAATAGTTATATTTTGAACTGACAACAAAAATTTTTAATTTATAAGCGTGCATTCTCAGTAACAGCAAAATGAAGAAAAATTTAATTTCGTCGATTACAGTGCCATCTTTCGCCAAACGAGAGAAATGTTTTAGACAAATCATACGCACTTTTATCCAAAGAATCCGAATATGCAGTAAAAAATAGGGAATTCCATTTAATTTTTCGAACTTTCCCCTACCCCCACCCCCAGGGGGCGGTGTGGGGGAACAAATTTTAACATCAGTGTATGTACTCCTCAGAGTGATTAAATTTTTATTCATAAAATTTTTTCATAGAGCGCCTATTTTTCGAGATATTTAAAAGTTTCAAGTTAAAAAAATCGCGTTGTATATACTAAATGTACATATACTATACTTTTTGTTAAAAATATAACTGTTTGGTTTACCTACTTTCAAAAAATGTATTTATTGTTTCAAAATTAATTTTACTGATCTAAAAATGTATCTAATACATTTTTATAATTTAAAAAAGAATTGTTTACCTACTTAGTAGCGAGCTCAACTATTACCAATATTACCATAAATTAACAAAAATTTCATAAATCACTTGAAATTAAAAAGTTTTAAAATTGAATTTTTGTCATTTATGATAAGTTACCATATTCACCTATCAAATTACTGTAAATAACCGAGAATTTCCGGAAATTTATAGACATTTTTTTATTGAATCATGGAAAATTTATGGTAAGTTGCCATAATTTATCTGTATTATTATCATAAATTACACAAAGAAATTATTAAATTGCCGGAAATTTATAAAAATTTTTAAAATTGAATATTTGATGACTTATTTAAATTTAAAAACCGAAAATTTTCATAAAAATTACAGAAATTTATGGACTTTTTAAAAAGAAATTTGGGCAATTTATGTTAAGTTATCATAAGTTACCATTAAAATTACCCTAAATCATGTTTTCTTTATTTGAAACCTAAAATGGGCTGGACTAATTGCATTTCCAATTACTCTCATGGTATGATTTATAAACATTTCTAAGGAAAATTGAATATTGAAACATTTTAATAAATTAAACGCAAAAATATTGAAAATAAGTATAGGAAGCAATAATAGATCCTGAAACCTACCGACTAGAAAGCGAGCCCGTCAGTTTAAATAAATATTGTTTCTAGTACATAAAACCGACAAAGAAAACTTTAAACCGCTGGTCTCGAAACTGATCAAAAATTGTTACTAAGAATTTCACAATTTATACTTTAGGGTCATAACTTTTATTTACAAAAGTTATGGATTCAAACAACACATACACTATCTGGCACATTATTGGTGAAAAAGAAAAGGAGAAAAAAGGAAGTAAAACGTCAATACATTTATTTCAAAATTATTAGTTTCTAATTACTGATTATATTTGTTTTGTTTTTATTTTGTATAATCGCAATTATTTGAAATTCATCCTAAAAAACCGAAATCTCGAATCTACAAATTCAAAAAAATATATATTATAAGTTACTCGTAACATACAAACATACATATATTTTAGTTTTACATTTTTTTATATAAATTATTGGGGTGGAGAAACGTCATTTATATCTACTCTACTGAATATCTTTGAGATTGGATGACGGGTTCCTAAAGGTGTTTCCTTAACTTCTTCTGGGCTCATTAGCTCAACCTTGCCACTATCCATATTTATTTTTGCCCGTAAATTAGTGCAAACATTTGATTCTGCATATATTCCACGAAGTGTATTAGTAATTCCAGTATTCGCGAGTATAGCAAATATATCACCATTGGAAGTTGATAATACACTTTGTTCTTCAGTTGGCATGGGCAGAACGATCTTCTGTTTTCCTTTCAAACAAATTGGTTTATCGCGGGGAAAAGTGTATCTACGAATTTCAAATAACCTGTTCGGATTCGTCGTGGGAATAAACCGTACGAATCTGAGTTCTTCAAGCGTATAGCCAAGTATGCGTAAAGAAGAATTCCTGGCAGGAGGAGACCTGGACCTGGCACGAAGAGATCTTTGAGGCTCGGTAGGTGGAAGAAACCTTGTCGGAGAATGAGAAGAAGAAGATCCAGAACCAGGCACATGCGAAATAGATTTTTCATCAGGTATGCCGTCGAGGTGTGAGCTCAACTCTACAACAACAAACAAAATATTAAACTTTCCTACAGGGTTGAGTAGAACGGCTCCACTGAGTCGCGAAAACCATTATTCCGAACATTCTACACACGTGGCGCTTGGGGAAAATTTCAGCACTTACATTTTGGAGCTTCTGATCTCCGCAAATTTGGGGTAAGCAGTGTCCCGAATCTGGAGCGGACACCACACCGAACCGAAGTGCAGCGACCTTCTCACAACTAGCGCTACAGTTTTACCTAAATTCTCTTCGTGTAATGTACTCCTTTTGTAACTGCATGTGTGCAGCGCAACAGTGATAGCAATTGACGTTTCTCACAAGAGAATGTGTGCACTGTGCAATAATGGGGATAAGCATGAAGGTATTGTTGCATGAATGTGGGGACAAAAGGGCAGTAGAATTAGTGAAGTTCGTGTTGGGTAAGATGGAGAAGAACAGAAGACAGGAAGAAGAGGAGTAGAGAAGAAAAGATTCTAAATAGGAGATAAAATAGATATAAGAAATTTGCAAATACTGTAAATATTAGATAAGTATAATTTATTAGCCGCGCAGACAGAGGGTGGCAAAGCGAGGCAAAGCGAGAGAGTAGTGGCATGCGTGCGAGATGAAGCGAAGAGAGGAAGGCTGGGCTAGAAAAGCGAGCAGTCTTAGAGATAAGTTGTGGATGGATGTCAGTTTTTCAGGAGGTAGTTGTAAGGAAATTCGTTAAAAAAATGTAAGTGTAAGCAAGTCAATTTTTTAAGGCCAGCAGGACGGAAAATAACAGTTTATCTTTATACAAAAATATGCCTTTTGCGTTGGTACATTCGCTTTGTGCGCCATGTGCGCAGAGCTTCGCGCTGGTTTTCGTGCCTTTGATGCGTACGCGCTTCACGCTCGATAATTTGTGTCCAATTGAAAAATGTCTAAATAACAAATTTCATGAAAATAGTTTCGAAATAGATATATTTTATGTCTAGTACAAATTTGTATTTTTGTTTTTTTTTTCATTTTTTGAAGATTTTGAAAAACATATTTTTTTAAATTTTTGTCAAAATTGAAAGTCTCTTTTTGTATTTTACGAGAAAATTTGACAACAATTTCTAAAACTCATACAATGTTTTTTTTCTTCAAATTTTAAAGAAGTTCAAATTTGTCTAATTTTGGTCTAATCGAAAAATGTAATTGAGGTTCGTTTCTTTTTGATTCAAAATTAGTTTTTTTACTGAAAATTCAACCATAGAGGGTAAGTTTCTTAGGGATTCAAGAAGAGTGTCTACTAAGTAAGACCATGCTGATAATTGTTATTTTTAACTTTTTGATCAAACCTTAAAGTATAAGTTAAGTTTTTCAAAAATCTAAAAGTTGCCCATGTTAATTGAATCGTATTTTAAAGTGCCTGGTAGTACAGTTTAATATTGAAAATTAGAAGGAAAACAATCTTGGATGTTCTAGCTTCATAAATGTTTTTTTTTTTAATTTGGAATAATAAATAAGAAGCACTAAGAAAGGTGAATCTGATCCTATTTTTTATAATAATGAGAAAATTATTTTTCGAAATGATTTTTTTTGCTCTCTTTATAATTATTAATATTTCGAACCAGAATCACCTTAATTAGTTCTTCTTTTTTCTTGTCCCAAATTTAGATATAGAAACTTTCCGAATTCTATTTTCTATAAAGCTATTGGGCTAAAATGTATATTGAATTACAAAAATTCTTATTTTCGTAGAGCTTAAAAAATGTACTTGAACTTATAGGTATAGAATATTATTATATTCACCAATTGAATCGAGGACAACTGCCAAAAATAAGACAAGCGTATTAAAAATCCGCATCTTAACTCATTCGAGCAAATACTAATTAATGTAATTACGAAGAACCTGATTTAAAATATTATTGTGTAATACTTTAATACTTTATTACATTATATTTAACGCATATGTAGTATAATTTTTATCTAATTGATTATAGGCGTAAAATTTGTCCTTAAATATTTACATTTCATTAGAGCCAATTGCATTAAAAAATAATGCGTACAAGATCATTCCACCAAGAAATTTAATGTTGAAATAAAATGATAAATAATTAACCAAATATTAATCTGTTTTTGATAAGGATTCCGCTAATTTGTATAAAATTCTTTTTTTCAATTCTACCGTTTTTGATTTATAATTAAAATCTTTGTTGTTAAAATATTAATTATCACATGCTTTTTTGCAGGATTAATTCCTTTTTATGAACTACTTGTCTTAAAGTTAAACTACTTTGTACAAAAATCATTTTTTTTAGTTAAAAATAAATTTTATTTACTTTTTGTTGAACAATTTTCTTTGAGAAGTTGAAAATGTAATTAGTTTGTAGAAAATTTATGTATTCTGCTGGATCATTCGTTAATTCTTTTTCCTAGGACATTCTTTTTTGGATAGATCTTCGTTTACCTGTTTAGTAAAAAGTTTAACTCTTTTGCTGAAAATTTTAATATTTGATAAAAATTTAACTTTTAAGTTAAAAATATAAATATTGCTAAAGTTATACGTTCTTGTTAAACAGTCATCTTTATATTTAAAAGTTTGTGGTTTTCTTTTAACTTAACTATTCTGTTGAACATTCTCTTTTTTACTTCGATTTTTGAACTGTGTATTTATCAATTACATTTTCGGTGCAAAAGTTATCTTTTTTTTGTTCGAAAACACAACTATTTCGTTGAAAGTTAACTTGCTTGTTAAAGATTATTTTTTTCTAGTTTAGTAGTTTGTTAATTAATTGTTTTTTAATATTAGTAATATTAACTGCAAATTCAGGTGTTTCATTTTTGATTGGAAAGTTATCTTTTTCAGTTAAGAATTCAAATATTTGGTTGAAGATTTATAATTTTGTTGAAAGTTCGTTTATTGGTAGAAAGTCAATGTTCTTGATAGAAAACAGGTTATCTTATTTGAAAAATCATCTTTGTAAGTTTGAATTTCAACTATTTAGAAAATGTTCTACCATTTTGTTAATTTAATTATGTGCTTAAAAATTCAGCTACATTGTAAACATCATAAGGATTAAGTTTTTATCAGCAAATCCACTTTTTGGGCCGAAAATTCTATTGTCTTCTAAGAAATTCTACTTATTAGCAATAATATTTAACTATTTGGTTGAATGATCTACTATTTGGTTTAAAATTTAATTTTTTGGTTGAAAATACGACTACTATGTCAAAAGCCAATTTTTGAGTCAAAAATTCCACTGCTTGAATGACAGATAAACTAATTTGTTAAATATTATCTCTTATGTTAAAAGTTTAACTGTTTCGTAGAAAACTCAAAACATTTTCAAATGAAAATTAATTAATTTATCTGAAAATTTAACTATTCCATTTTTAGTCAGAACTTTATCTTTGTAGTTTGAAATTTAACTACATTTGGACTCCAAATGTACGAGCTGTGAATTCACGATCGCCCCACAGATACGAGCATCCCTACTTCAAAGGAGCGAGCGGCATTTTTTCTTCTCTAAACCTCCTCTATTTCAGTGATAATAAGGGACCGATACTTTTTAAAATGCATATATAGTGAAAAGCGCGGTTCTATTTGGAATCAATAAATACTTATTTAAAGAAATAGCATATTTCTTTAAATAACTTATTACTAATGTAATGTTACAATTTTATGCATTCTAATTTTACATAGACCCGCGATTTTCGGTACATGCGGAGTTAAAAAAGTCGCTGTCTTGAGAGCCATGCGCGCGCGCGAGTGCGCGCTGCCTTCAATATAAGGCGCGCGTGCGCGTAGTGGGTCTGCGTACGTTCTCATATATTACCTCGAAAATTCGAAGCGTCGTAGGGGTGAAAGCCCCTTTCACGGTCGTACAAAAATGAAAAAGTCATATTTTTGCAAAAAATGTAACTGCTCATGTTGAAAGTTGAACTACTCTGTTAAAAACTCATTTTTTGTCGTTTGACAATTCATATCTTAGGTTAAATTTTCAACTACAGTGAACTATCCTCTATTTCAAGCCCCCCCTCCTCCCGATTTGAACTCCCCCGTACAGGGCTATTTCAAATTGCGCAGTTCCGTTACTTTCCACTATGGTCCATGTACACTCTCCTGCGCATCAGTGGCTGACCAATAAAAACAAAATCCGAAGAGTTAGAAGCCCTCGTTCTTTTGAATTAGGTATTTTAGCATGACGTCATGGGAATCAATACAACGTTTCCGAAAAAGTATTTAAAACGCAGAAGCCAGTTATAAATGTCCGATTAGTAATATTTAAAAATTCAAATCATTTTTTGATAAAAATCAATTTATTTATCTGAAAATTTAACTGTTCCATTTTTTGTCGAAATTTAATATCTTTTAGTTTAAAAGTAATCCATTTAGTTGAAAATTAATATTTTTCAGTGGAGAATTCAAGCACGAGTAGACGACGCTTTATTCCCTTGCAAGCTTCGCGCAAAAAGATGGGACGAATCGTAGGAAGTATGACAATTCGGCGATAGTAAAATGAGAAATGGTAGTTTGAGGTCGTTACACATACGACTTATGAAGAGAAAAATAAAGAACGGAAAATCTATTCAAGAGTATTTTCTCATTATTAAAGGAATGGCCGCTGGAGTTCAAATTCAAGCAGATGCACTGATGCATTATATATCATCGATGAAATGATCAACGACACCAGCAACAAAGTTTGCCTTTTTGAGGTGAAGCACTTTAAGGATTTCAAAGCAGCGATCGGTATTGATATTACTGCACAAGCTAGAGTTACTAAATAACCTGACTACGTTGTCACTTTAAAGTTATATCCCTTTGTTTATAGAATATATTAATGTAGCTCCAAAAAAAGTGGTGGATGTTTGTCACGTTAGAGATCCTTAAATTCCAAGTCTAGTTGAGAATTTATTTGAATGCTACGAAACGAAGAAAAGTAAGTAGACTATCATAGAATTAAAAATAATTCTGAAGGACACTGCACTTTTTCAAGGGGCCGACTCACTTATCGTTATTTGAATCCGAAATAATTGACAAACAAATAAAGTGGTGGTTAGAAGAGAAGGTATTGAACCGTACTAGGTCAAACTATAACAGTGGCTTGGTAGTCTCAAAAAGAAAAGATGGTAATCCGCAAGTGTGTGTCGATCATAGAAAGATGAATTAAAAAATTGAGAGGGACAGATTTCCTTTACCACTTGTTGATTACATGTTAGACGAACTTTAAGTAG
The DNA here is from genome assembly GCF_010883055.1 of Belonocnema kinseyi. Lineage (NCBI taxonomy): Eukaryota > Metazoa > Arthropoda > Insecta > Hymenoptera > Cynipidae > Belonocnema > Belonocnema kinseyi. Next base: position 23,906,314 of record NC_046662.1, on the reverse strand, counting down.
AGAGAATATTTAGTGTTATTGGTTTGAAAAATGGGTTCGACCACGTACCTGTCGAGAAAGAAATTAGAAATTACATAGCGTTTGTGACCCGAAATGGGCCATATCAATTTAAAAAGGTGCCTTTCGGGTTGAGCCCCTGTCCAGCTGTTTATCGAAGGATTTTTAGAAAGATATTTTGCCATTCAATTTGAGATGGGACTACTATTTATGCTTGTTGGCGATCTGGTGATTCCAACGGTTGATTAAGAGAAGGGAAAAATGTAATTGAAGAATGGTTTTAAGTTAGCCACCGAATATGGGCTGGATGTTAACAAGAAGGTAGCTCAAATTATGGAGGACCAGATATAGTTTTTGTTATATCGTGAAATAAGGAAACTTCTATCCATGACTGGTTAAAATTAAGGGTGTTCAAAAGTTTCCAGAGTCCAAATGTGTCAAAGACATTCAGAGTTTCCTTGGACTTATTGGTTATTCCTGAAAGCTCTTGAAAGATTATTAATTCCTATCCAGATCTTTGACAAACCTGTTACAGAAGGACAAAGCATTTCCCTTTGGAGAAAATTATTCGAGAGCTGTCTCAAAATTAAATAATGTTCTGTCTGTAGATCCAGTTTTATTGATTTAAAATCCGAAGTATGAAACTGAGCTTCATGCTTAGGCGAGGAGAGAAAGCTATTAAACCGTACTATTTCAAACATATCCAGAAGATTACCAGCTACATCAAGTATATTACATAAGCCGAAAGACGTAAATTTGGAGTGTATCTTCTAGGCATAGTGTTCAAAATAATTTGAGATTGCCAGGCACTCCAGAGGACACGTGGTCACGTGGATGCCTTAAGTTGTCATTCGGTCAAATGTGCCATAATAAAGAATACCGTTCCACGGATAAATGAAGCTCGAGATGAGGACAACTAGGTCCAGTTGATTTTAGCGATCATAAAGAAGAAGCCCATCCAATAGTGCTTTGTCCGGAATAGTTTACCATATTCCCAGCAAGTTGGTTGAGACGTGATTGTTCCAGAGTCAATGCAGAGTGAGATAATCCGAACTGCTCTTAACGGATGTCACTTTGCTACCAAGAGAATCTTTACCGAGACATGGTTCTGCGATCTGCGTTTTGTCACTAGTTATCTTAGGTAATAACATCTTCCTAGTTATATTCGACTATTAACTAAGATTTCTAGAAACAATGAGGAGAGTGGGACGTCAGAGTCAGAGATAAGGTTTACTTTCGCTCCCAGATACGCGTAGGCGCTGCAATGTGCTATTTTGAAAATCAAAACATACACCAAAACCTCCCCGAAATAAATTTTACCTGAACCGGTATTAACATCAATCAATTCAAGGACTTCACGAGTTTTCCCAATATGTACTTTCTCCTAGTTTTAGAACTTTCTTGTTAATTATATACACCTTTTCAAATAATTACTACTGATAAATGTCTTAAATTATGGCCTATGTATATGTATAGCATATGGGGAAAATTCTCGTGAATTCTATTTACAAATGATAAAATTTAAATGATTTGTTTTAGGCCCTGGCTGAATAATTTCTACACATTTTTTTCTCGACCCAACGAGATAATAAAATATTTCGAACACTCTTAGAAGAGAATTTTAGCAAATAAATAGCAAATAAAGACAGGTGAAATTGCAGAATAGGAGCGTTGTCTCTGTTTTGGCTGCAAACATTTTCGTTCGTCAAAAAGCTATTAGAATCTTTAATTGAAAGATAAATGAAACAATTTGTTGAAGCAAAAGTTAAAATTATTAATACTTGCATTACTCAGATGTCTCAAATATGGGGATGTCATGATATCGGAATGAGCATATCCGCACGACTAGAAATACTGTGATTAATCAAAATTGAATGGCTTTTTAATAAGACCTCTTTGACTGGTCACACAAATATTGTTGGTCAAATCCTTACCCCTTTCAAAAGTCTCATGCGGGCTAAATATGATATTCGGATATTGTGATATCGTAAAAACAAAGTTTAAAATTCAGAGCTTTAATTTAAGCCAAACATTTTGCTTTTATAAAAATGACTTTATGTCAAAATTTGTCATCCTAGGTCGAAATAAAAAATTTTTTATGAAAAAACTATAGTTTCCAAAACTAGGGCATGTGATACTTAGAAAATTATCGATTTTACCAGTTGTAGGTTCCCCTGGCTTTTTTCTAGAATAATTAATATTTTGTCTTAAAAATTTAGGAAATGATAGCGAACATGCTAACGGACATCCCTGTACACTTTTGTATGGGTTAATTCAAAAAACTTTTAATTTTGCTAAATTTGATTAATTTCCATGTCGCTTAGGAATAAGTATCGATTTTATCAGTGTTAGATTGCCCCGACTTTTTTCCTAAATTAATAAATATTTTGTCTTCAAAAACTGGGGAATGATATCGAATATGGTAACGGATGTCCCCACATACTTTTTGTTTAAATTAATTTTTAAAAATTGCATTTTGCTAAAAACGTGTGTGTTTGGCCGAAAAATTTGTGCTTACAAATAAACATAGTAACTAATGTCCCGGAACTAACCTTGTTTGTATGCATCCCAAAAAGTTTTTTTTCATCAATAATTTCCTAATAATTGGAATGACAAGACTGATAAACGACCCTAGCCTCTGAATAATGCACATGCATACAATTTTTACTGAGCACAATACTTTTTTTTGTTATTATCAAAAAAAGAGGCCGGGGACATGCGTTATGATATTTTATAGCATCTCCGAATACAGTTTTCAAACATTTTCATTTTTGTGGAAAAAAAGCCGGGGGAACTATACCCGATTAACCACATGATAAAGTATCACATGTCCTTAACTTATCTTTCAGTTAATTGGCTGCGACTTTGATGATTGCGAAAACCAAAATTATTTAACTTATAAAATTTGAAACGAAAATAAAATTTATTTATATTAGTTTAATTTTGAGAGATTTAATTTCGTAATATGGGTGGCAGTGTGTCATTTCGAAGGAGAGCTTCTTATCAAAATTTCGTTTCCAAAATTCAATTCATTAAGACATAATATTATTCAAAATAAAATAAACTTTTGATCACCATTATGTACCTAATTTTCTACAGAAAACTCCATGATTTAATTTGTGAAGTTCTATTTGGGTGAAATTATTGTTTTAAGTTCAAAGGGACCTGTGTGATTTTATAGAGTGTTATTTTCTATGTTTATTTCTCTTACAGGAATTTCATAAATTCAACAGAAAATACTTTAAAAACTTTATTTTCACAGTTTTACTAAATTCAACATTTTTTTTTTTCCAAATCTATGTTCGAACTTTTGTTTTCCTACTGCAACGTTTCCAAAGCGTTTTACATTCTCATGATTCACGATTACGAAAGTATTACAATTTCCCGAACTTTGAGACCCCCTTAAGCAGAAGATAAAGTTTTTGCTATGGCGTCTGTCTGTCCGTTAATCCGTCCGGTATCACGATAACTCTCGAAAAAATAAACGGATCAAATCGAGCTTTAGCTCACTTTTTCAGTTTTTAAATTTTCTCAAAAGATCGAAAATTCAAATTTTTATTTAAGAAAATGAACAAAAATTCTATTTGATGCGAAACGACGAAAGATACAGAAACAGATCAATAAATAAAAGTTGCGCTATTAAAATTGAGCTAAAAATTTTACGTTAATTTGAAATTAAAATTTTTACTTTTTAATAGGGCGCCAAGTTGTTTTTATTCGTAAAAAAATACCAAAAAAAATACAAGAATAACATTTTTGTACAAGCGATGCAAACTACTAAAGTTATTTAACTAAGAAAGAGCTACACACTTTCCTAAAATAGTTTTTTGATAGGATGCGTAAATTTTATTTTAATCGTGAAAAATGACGTTCAAAATTTTTAAAATCAAATTTTTGAAAAAACTGCATATGGTAAGAAAAAAAATGAGTGAACATAAATTGTGAACCTGAAACACATCTACAATTTTTTTAGGAATCACTTGTTATTAGGAAGCGTAGCTTGGGTTTTAATCTTTAAAAATAACAATTAAATATATGTGAAAAACCGACCAAAGGCGCGAAAACAAAAATTAGAGGCAATAGTTGTTCACAAGAAAAGAGATACAGTTTTTTTATAATTTATTACTTTCTCATCATTCATGAATGTGAAAGTATTGGAATTTGATATAATTTAACACCGTATTTTTAGAACGTATCTCCGCGTTTTGAGTTTATGGTTTTATCCGTCGAAAATGTTATTCAAAAAAGTTATCTAAATGAAGACAGATACGTAAAAACAAAATAAAATTAGAATTCATGCCCTTTAATATATCTACCATGTTTATTTCAACTATTTTCCAATATGATAATGTTGTCATTTTGGTTTTATTTGTTGAAAATGTTATGAAAAAAATAAAAAATTCGAATTTGTAACCAAACGACGCGAAATATGGAAAAACATCTTTGGTAAAATTTTCGACATAAAAAAGCTAGGTCGAGAAGAATGTCTAAAGAAAGGATTCTAGCTTTTTATTGTAAGGTAATTCAAAAAATAAATATCGAAGACTGAGTAAATTAATCATATTTAGGACCTCAATGAAAAAAATATTTAAAACATATACATGATCAGAAGAATTAATAAAAAATATATCACTTATATACAATATAAATATTATAATAATAATTAGAACATGTAACGCTACAATTTAAGTTGCATTTGAGAAGTAATGGTAATTGTAATTCAAATGTTTGAGGGAATAATTTGTTAAAAATCAATGACAAGACTAATAAATAAGAAAATGGAATTAATATTAGTTAATATAATTTATATATTTATTTATATTGAACCGAAGATACAGTTTTAGAAATATTTCTCTCTTTAGTCAATTTCTATGAAAAGTAAATTAAATTTGTTACTTGGAGAACGCGCAAGTAAACAAACTGTCTGCTATATTTATCATTTTTATTTAAATTTAAAGAAGATTTTTAACTTAATAGTTAATTATATTATTGCAAACCTCATATTTAAGATTAACAGACTCTAACCCAGTGGGCAAAAGTTTGGCGACGTCTTTACGACATCATTACGATATCTTTACGACAACTTTACGACATCCTATGTCCATGTGGTTAAGGTGTCTTTACGATATCGTAAATAAGTCGTATGATCTGACGATGTCTTTACGATATTGCAAAGACACCGAAACAATATGGACATAGGATGTCGTAAAGTTGTCGTAAAGATGTCGTAACGTTTCCATCAACTCCTTCGATTTCCGAGCCCACAATGATGTCAGATTCCAAAAAGTGATTTTCACACACTGCGTGCCTATAGTTTAGAACAATATCATTCCTTAAAATAGTTTTTTGGCACTGCTTACTTATTTCTGCATTTTTGGTGTTGGATTAGTGCCACCGCCATTTCCCCTCCGAATGGTAAGAGAACAGAAAAGTGGGAGCGATGTATGGAACTGGTGCATTTATTAAGAAAAAGATGACCAGTTACTTGTTACGTACAAACATTGATATATTTTAGATTCACTTTTTGCAACAAATTAATTTTATGGATAAACGTCGTTTATATGAACTATTCTGAATATTTTTGAGATTGGATGGCGGGAGCCCAATGGAGCTTCCTTAGCTTCTGTCTGGCTCATTCGTTCAACCTTGCCGCTACCCATGTTGATTTTTGCGCGTAATTGACAGCCAATTCTACTTTCTGTATATATTCCACGAAGTACTCTATGAACTGCCGTAAGGTCCACTATTGCAAAAATTTCACCATTGGATGTTGATAATACACTTTGTTCTTCGGTTGGCATCGGCAGTACGGTCATCTGGTCTCCTCTCATATTAATTAGTTTATCGCGAGGAAAAGTGTATCTACGAATTTCAAATAACTGGGTCGGATTCGTCTTGGGGATAAATCGTACAAATATAAGTTCATCAGGTGTATATCTATGTATGCGTTTCATAGAAATGCTGGCAGCAGGAGATCTGGACCTGGCAGAAAGAGAGCTTTCTGGCATGGCAGGAGGAAACATGGATCTGGCATGAGAAGACCTTTGAGGCTCGGCAGCAGAAAGAAACGCCGCAGGGTAATGAGAAGAAGAAAATTCGGAGCGAGGAACTTTCGGAATAGGTTCGCCGTTAGGCAAGCAGTCAAACGGTAAACTTAACTCTGCAACAAGAAACTAGTGTTCTAAAGAGTTTAAATTCTCGGAGAAATTCCCAAGAGCATAAGAATATGTTCAAGAATATTCTCGACCCTTATGAGCACTTTGAATTAGGATTTAAGAAATTGTATTTTCTATTTTTAAAATAATTAATAATTACATTATTTAAATTTCGCGGGGAAGTGTATCGCTTCGAATTGGAAGGCGCGCTTAATTTGAATGGCAAAGGAAGTAAGAGTAATGGAAAACATATTATCCGCATCACACAGCGCCTTATTCAGGGTTGCTGTAATATCCCCATTTTTAATTATTCTAGCTGTAAGGCCTAGTAAACACCTAGAAAATTAATAATATTATTGCTATAAGAATTGTTTCTGAATACAATGTAAATACTTTTTAGTTAAGTTTTCAAATCAAGAAGATAAATTTTTAACCTAAGAAATAAATTTTTAACTAAAATGATGAATCTTCAACCAAAAATATGAATTTTTAAACAAATAGTTAGTTGAATTTTCAACTCAAAAGCTTAGTTTTCATTTAAGACAGATCAATTTTTAACAAAAATTAGAATAGTTAAAATTTTAGAAAAACAAATGTTTGACCAAAAAAAGAACGAATTTTCAACAAAATAGTTTTTTTTTCATCCAAAAAATAATTTCTCAGCCAAAAATAAAAGAATTAATTTTTCAGTTAATGCAGTTCATTAAAAAAATTCATTCCTAACCAAATAATTCAATTTTAAACCCAAAGGATAAATTTAATAGAAAAAAAGACAGTTGCAATCATATATATAAATTTTCATTTAAAAAAATATGAATTTAGGAAATAAGGCTAGAATAGTTCAATTTGCAGTTAGAAAAGTAAATTGTAAACAAAACAAACCAAGGCTTTAGCCGAATTGATTAATTTTCAACCAAAAATTTTAATTTCAAGCAAAACTGGAATAGTTGTTTCTATCGAGAAAAAAGAATTTTCTACAAAAAATTGAATATTTACAGTGAATTTTTAACTAAAATGAGAAATCTTCACCTAAAAAATTAAATATTTAAATAATCACATAAATTTTCCACTAAAAATATAATTTTTCTACAAAAAAAAAATACTTGAGTTTTCAAACCAAAAAAGAAACGAATTTTCAACAAAATAATTAATTTTTCAACCACAGAAATTAATTTTTAACCAAAAGATGAAGTTTCAACTGATGAGGGTACTTTTTTACAAAAAAAAAACGATTTTCAACAAATAATTGAATTTTCGCTGCAAACAGATAAGTTTTCAACAAAAAATAAAATAATTAAACTTTCAGTATAAACCTCCATTTTCAATAAAACAATATTTAATTTTTAACGAAATAATAATATAATTTTAAACCAAGAAGTTTAAAATTTTGTCAAAAAAGATAAATTGCCGACAAAAAATAGAGCAGTTACATTTTCAGTTAAAAAATTAAATCTGTATAACAAAAAACTAATTTTCAACCAAAAAGATGCATTTTTGCCAAATTAGACAAATTTTTAATAAAGTACATGATATTCTCCCACAAGTTTGAATTTTCTATACAATACAGAAATTTTATACCAAATATTTGAATTTTCAACTTAAGAAGATAAACTTTGAACCGAACATGTACGATTTAAATTTTCAGCTAAAACAATAAATTAATATTTAACAAACTAATCAAATTTTGAACAAAAGAAGGTATGTCAACCAAAATCGTAAATCATGAACCAAAAAATCAATTTTCAACAAGAAGTTCCACTGCCAACAAAGTAGTTGAATTTTTAAACAAAAATAAAAATTTTCAACGAAAATCGGGATATTTGATATTTCAAATGAAAAGGATTTCAATTTTATACCAAAATTATTTTAATTTAACCAAAAAAGATTAATTTTCAACAAAATAGTTTAAATCTTTAACCAAAATGTATTAGATCTTAATGCTATACTTGCGACGTCAGAAAAATTAATTAGTTTTTGTAAGTTAAACTATTTTGTTAAAAAAAGTATCTTTTTTGTCGTAAAATCATTTAATTATCTATTTTGAATTTAACAATTTTCTAATTTTTTTAGATTCTGTTTTTAAGACATAAAAATCATATATACCGATGTTTGTATCATTCGAAAACCCGAAGAATTTAGCCTGATAATTTATTCTCGATAAAAAATATTCTTGGAGTTATAACATTCTTAAAATTAAAAAAAAAACGAGACTTAAATTTTAAGCAAAACAGCGCACGATTTGCTTTTATTCTTTTTTCTAACGAAACACGAATTGAGAATGTGTTCGCTAAAGTCGAAGGAGCCTTAACAAAAGAGAATTAACAATCAATAAATTTCAGTTGTCGGTGATTTGACCTTTACTTTTAATAGTCCCATGCAAAAATGTCAATTATTATTATATATTTTTTTTTTAAAAGATTTTTGAATCATGAAATTGCTTTTTTAAGATTCCATCGATAATTTGACATGACTTTTTATTCTTTAGTTATTCAGGTTTATAAAATTTTAAAAATAATTCGAATAAGTATAAGAGATTCTTCAAAGTTTCGATAAACATACGAAAATAATTTTGAACTATAGCTGCTGAAGAATTTTTAAATGTTTCGAAAAAATAAAAATAAATCTTTATTTTTGTGAAGGAATTTATAATATTTTTTTAATATAAAAGAATAATTTTGAAAGAATGTTTTTAAATATTTTTTAAACATTCTAAAGTATTTAGAAAATTATCAAAAATATCGAGAAGATTGTAGAGTATTTTTTTTATTTTCCCGAAATTTTTCTAATATTTAACAAAAATTCAAATAATTTAAAAAATTTATTCAGAAGTCTTTGAACACTTTTAAAAATAATAATAATTTGTAAATATTTTCAAAAAAATTACATTACATTTCCAAAATGTTTTTAATTTTCCAAGCTTTGAATGGTCTTAAATATCTTTTGAACTGATCCAAGTTCGTCCTCAAATTGTGTAAACTCTTGCAAAATAAAGAAATATTACCTAGAATTTTCTCAATTCTTTTTACATATCTGAAATCTTCCAAGGTCTTTTCGAATTTTCTTGAGGAACTTAGAAAAATTATATTTATAAAATAACTTAATAGCAAATAAACAAAAACACTTAAAAAATAAATTATTATGTAAAATTTTTATTTTGTGTTATAAATTATTTTTCCCTTCAAATCATAATTTATCTACAATTATTTTGTATGGCATTTTATATTTTTGGTTAAGGATTCAACTGTTTTCTTTGGCATTAAGATCTTTTTGGATGACAATATCAGCTATTCTATTTTTTTGTTAAGAATTTATATTTCTTGGTTAAAAATTCAACTTCTTGATTAAAAGTTGAACTAATTTTCTAAAAAGTCTTTTTCTCTCGCTACACAATTGCTAATACTTTTATTTTAAAATTACACATTACAGCATTATTTTTGTACTTAAAATAAGTCCAGGCCAAAAGTCCTAAAACAATCATCATTTCATTTGAACATTGATTTCATTTGTTGAATATTACTTTATTTTTTGGGTAAAGATTTATTTATTCACCTAAAAATCTTCTTGGTGGAAAATTCATCTTTCGTGTTAAAATTTTTATTAATAAAACAAATTTGTTAAAGGCAATCTTTTTTGTTTAAAACTTTGTATTTTTGAAGGTAAAACTCAACTTTTTTAGATTATATTAAAAATGCAACTGTTTTGTCGAACATTCTTGTATTTTTTCGAAAATTCAATATTTCGAATAAAACGTTTTCTCTTTATGAACTGAAAAATCTTTGTTGCTGGGAAATTAAACTATTTGTGGGAAATTTAACTTTTCGTTGCTAAATTTTATTATGGGGTTGAATCATTAAACAATCTTCTTTTTTTTTTAGTTGAAGATTCTTTTTTTGTTGTAATGAGCGAATATTCATAATGAAAATATCACTATTTCATTTTTTTGCATTTCATATTTTTTAGTTGAAAGTTTTTTCATACTTGATTTTGTAAAAAGGCCATCGCTCTTGTTTAACAATTTGTCCTTTTGGACTGAAAATCAATTATTTGTTAAAAATTAACTTATTTTTTGGTTAAATTTACCTGTTATTATCGCGAAACAAAATATTGGTAAAAATATTAACCTTTTCTTGTTCAAAATTGATATTTTTTGGTTAAAGATTTATTGTGTAAGTTGAAAATTAATTTCTTTCATAACAAATTACTTTTTTTAACTGAAAATTTACCTATTCCATTCCTTTTTGAAAATTTATACTTCTAACTTTGAAATGTAACTTGTTCGTAGGAAATCGTTCTATTAACCTAAAGATTCGACATTTTGACAAAAAAATTTTTTTTTATAGGCTCAAAAATCTTTATTGGTTGAAGATTTAATTATTTGTTGAAAGTTCATCTTTATAGGAAGATCGTCTTTTTTTTATTAAATTTAACTGTTTTTGGTTAAATATTGATTTGCTTTTTGTTCGAAATATCAACTATTATATTTTTCGTTAAGAAATAATCTTTCCTTGTTGCAAATTCGTTAGTTTAATTGAAAATTAATTTCTTTGGTTCAAGATTTTATACGATTTTTTCCTGTTCAAAATTATTATTATTCTTTAAATTTAATTATTTCATTTTTAGCTCAAAAACCTGTCTTTTTCACTTGAAGATTCAAATATTGGGTTGCAAATTCGTCATTATGGGAAGTAATTCAATTTTCTTTGTTGGAAATTCATCCTTTTACTAGGAAATTCGTTTGATTCTTCAGAATTAAACAATTGTATTTAAAGTCTTTTTGTTTGAAAATTCGCCTTTTTGGTTTGAAAATTATAATGTTTGCAGAAGATCAACATTTTTTCAAAATTGTATTTTTTGGTTTAGTGAAACTGTTTTTAAATTAATATATAAATCTCTCGTTGAAATATCCACTGTTATATTTTTCGTTGAGAAATCATTTTTTCTTTGAAGATACTTTTTCTGTTAATGAAAAATATTTTTTTAAATAAAAATTTACTTTTTCCATTTTTGGTTAAAAGTTTATCTGTTTAAGATGAAAATTTAAAGGTTTGTTTGAAAATTCAGACATTTTGTTCAAAATTTATTTTTGGGTTACAACTTAAACCCTTTGCTTAAAAATGCATCTTTAAGTGAACGTTAACATATGGTACTAATTTCCTGTCAATATGAAGACTTTTCGAGTTCTATTTTTTATTACACAAATTCTTGATGCCTTCGAAATAAATTCAGATTTTTTAGAAATTTAAAAACACCTAGAATAAAATAAAAAATAAAATAAAAATTGGTATTGACTGTAGATTAAATCACAGAAATTTTTATTTGCGCATGGCCTTAAAAATGTGATCAAAATTATGTACAGACATATCATATTATCATATTTACCAATAGAATTGAGGATAGCAGCTGAGAATAAGACAAGATTATAAATAATCCTCATCTTTCCTAATTTGAGCAAAACTAATATAATGAAATATTATGAAGAACGTGATGAACAATATTACTGCTGAATATTTTAATGCTTTATCACAGAATATAACACAAATGTCGTATAATCGTGATCTCATAGATTGTCAGTCTCAAGTTTGTTTTTCTCAGATATTTACATTTCATTAGAGATAGTTTCGAAGAAACAGAAATGTTAATATTAAAGTCGTTAAAACTGTTAGCACAATTTTTATAATAAAATCAAATGAATTAATAATTATTAATAAACAAACAAACCTTAAAAACATTAGTTTTCAACCAAGTAGTTAAATTTGCAACTACAAAAGATAATTTGCTAACCAAAAACTGAATAGTTTCATTTTCTATCAAATCAAGTGACGTAAAACGGATGATGCTTATAAAAAACCAAATTTCTGACAATCAGCTCCAAATTTTGGGCATATACTGTTTGGACTCACAAATAGGTCTTAAGGTCATGTGATGAGTGGGTCACGTGACCAGATTCCTACCTTACCATCACTTTTTTTATTTCCCAACTTATTATCACTTGAAACGCCACATCGAGTTGAAAATTTGGGATACGAAACAAGAAGCACTAAGACTCGTGGGTCTGGTCTTAAATTTTTATAATTATGAAAAAAGTTTTTTCTTGTAAAAAACTTTTTTTGCTTTTTTCATAATTATTAAAATTTAGAACCAAACCCACCTTTCTTAGTGCTTCTTATTTATTATCTCAAATTTTCATCTCGATGTGGCGCTTCGTGTCACAATAAGTTAGGAAATAAAAAAAGTACGGTGAAGGTAGGTATCTGGTCACGTGACCCACTCGTCACATGGCCTTAAGAGTATTAGGGGCATACGATATAGTGGGGCAGGTGGGGGGGG
>NC_046662.1:23890003-23893735 GCF_010883055.1 Belonocnema kinseyi | reverse complement strand
GGACAGGTCGCAATAATATTGGGGAATGATGGAGTGGGGTGGGGGGGGGCACAGTATTTGAACCATATCAACTAAAGTGGCCTAAAACGGATGATACTGATGCAAATCCACTGTTTTTGACCAATTGTCATCCAATTTCGCACACATACTCTTTGGCCTCCCAAATATGTCGTGAGAGTATGTGGGGAGGCATACGAAGGGTTGAGACAGGTATGGGGGGGGGCACAGTCGCAGTATCAATAGTCGTCTAACATTGGCAGGCCAAAGTTAGAATTTCGCCGTTGGACCAATGCCTGGTTGGCAAAGTTAGCCCAATTCCGAGAAAGTTGAGCCGATTATGGCCCAATGGAAAATTTGCACATGGGTTTCTATTTCATCACTATTACATATTTCTCCTCTTATATGCAGAAGCTCCCGGGATTTTTGCAATACTTGAAAAACATGTTTAGAGGCACAATTATGCTGTTCTGTGGCTGCGTTCCTAAGAAAACGTACTTTTTTTATTTTTAGCAGCGCCAAATAATCGTTCTACAATCGCAGACAACGCAAATTTATATATATATATATATATATATATATATTTGGAGCGTACACATATGATGTCACGCTTTATTTCAAGATCTTTTACCCCTCCCCCCTTTTCCTTGTCGCGCTCAGTCACGAATTTACGAGATCCCACCTATAATATTACATCACGTTCGACATCATCAAAAATATGAACCTGATTATTAACACTTTTTTTATTTTTCTTAGCGAAAGTATCAAACGTCTAGGATATATATAGACTTAATACTTTTCAGGTTGTTAATTGAAAACAAGCAAACCCTCCGTGACATCACGCGCAGAATGACTCGTCCCTCCATACGTCACGATTTGTCACGCTTGACAAGAATCCCCCCTGTCCGTCGGTGCGTGACATCATAAGTGAACTTTAAGGTGGACGGAGCGACTGAATTACGACTTGCTAGAGTGCTACGATACGAGTCTGGCCCCTGAACGGGGTTACATGACACGGCTGCATGCTCTGTGGTGCGAGAAACACCCAGAGCTATCGCACTTTTCGCAGCAACGTCTGCGAAACCATGCTGAACTACTCCGAAAAAGGGGCTATGTAAGCGGAACGCCTACTCTACCACATCTAGAACAAGCCGGCAACAGAGAAAGAGAGGCGACACTAAGACCAACCGCGGTCAGGCATCCAATAGAGGAAGAGCGATGCTTTATGACCCGAAGAAACATCAACACCAAGGTTTCTCTCAAGCCTAAAGATCTGGCTGAAATGAATGACGGGCTTCGTCGACATTTTTCCGGAGAATCCGATCTCTGAGCTATCAATTATTGTGTGTATAATGCAGCGAGAGCTTTAAACGATGAGAATCGCAAAACAAAACAAACGGTTGATCATAAGACCAAAAGATGAATGCATCAACTTGCCATAGAGATAGGCTGAGCAAGACAGTACGCGTTCCACATTCACTGTTTAATTGAATACATTACATCTGGCACGAATTTTACCGCCAAGGTTCGAAAGTTCGCGCGCGAACTCCGGACCCGTTATCATGCACTTAACAAGTCAAAGCTGCTGACCATCAGGCAGCATATTTTTGAGAGAATACGGATACTATCTGACGCTAAGAGAAATCTAGAGCGTAGGGAGAGGTGGGTTAGAGGAAATCAACAGTCTCTCTCTGACCCATCTCGACTCTTCCAAGACCCTCCAGTTACTATCGAACACCCGACCAAGCCAGAGGAGGTCGAAGTATTTTGGAGAGAAGTCTACGAAGTGCAGCATAGACTGGACGAAGACTTAGAAAGTATAAATAGCTTCAAGGAGCTATGTAATCTCCTCATAACACATGATAAAGAATGTCCACCCATCAATACCGAGGAGGTGAAAAAAATTTTAGGAGGGATGAAGAACTATTCCGCACTGGGACCAGATTGTATTAAAACCTTCTGGTGGAAGAACTTTCCTTCAACCCATCAGCATTTGGCCTGTATTTTCACCTAATATTTAAAGGCGGAAGATCCGATTCCGGAGTGGTTGGTGAAAGGGCGCACAATACTCCTGCCGAAAATAGACTACTTAGCTGACCCGAAGAATTACAGGCCAATCACTTGTCTGAACACACTGTATAAAATATTCACAGCTATCATAAATGATAGTATTGTTCGGACAATTGAACGTGTGTGGCCATAAATGTATGAACAACGAGGCTCAAAGAAAGGTATAGCGGGATGTCGGGAGAACCTGCTCATCGATAGATGTGTCTGCAATGATGCAGCATTCTACCAGCGTGACCTATCGATGGCCCGGATTGATTATCGGAAAGATTTCGATTCGACTTCCCATAGACTTATCATCTGTCTTTTGGATATCTTAAAGGTTCATCCGCAAATAGTTAGGTGCATAGAGAGATTGATGCCGCTTTGGGAAATCAGATTTTCTATGTCATCTCGAAAAAATCGTGTAACATCTAACAGGGTCACTTTTCAGAGAGTTGCCTTTCAGGACGACACCATGAGCTCACTTTTCTTTTGCCTTACATTATTGCCACTATCTCAAGTTCTTTGTCATTCCGACCGGTACTTGTGCAGCAAACCTGCAGATAGAAAGTACAAGGTCACTCATGTATTTTACATGGACGATCTTATAATCTATGCTAAAAACAAAGAGCAACTGCATCTAGCTCTAGGGATTGTCGAACGATATACTAAGGAAATTATAATGAAATTTAGGTCAGACAAATGCGCCAAGATTTATTTAAAGCAAGGAAAACTTAATGGCATCCCTGAAGATCCTGAGCTCGTGAATAGAAGCGCTATACAACACCTTTGCGCTGGAAAGACTCATACATACCTGGGCGTGCCACAGAGCCACATTTAGGATGTGAAATTTTTAAAGAATACTCTCCGAATCAAATATAAACGTTTCATCCGGCAGATTTGGTCTTCCGAACTGTCGGCGAGGAACAAAGTGTCTGCAACGAAAATGCTTGCCGTCCCGGTAGTACTCTATTCATTTGGAGTAGTTCCATGGACGAAGAACGAGCTTCTTAAGTCTTTTGTTCCGAGACTGTACATCTCACGCCGTCAAGGTGGTCCCGGAATATTGAGTCTTGAATGTATTCACAATAGGTTTATTCTGGGTACAGCACATAGAGTTGCAAATGGAAGTGACCCTCTTCTTAAAATGGTAGGGAATCACGAAGAAGTGGGCAAAGGAGCGTTTCTGTACAAAGCAGGGGAGGATGCTGCTGAAACACTCGGACTTAACTTCAGTATTAGGGGTGAGTAAAATTCATCAAATCTTATCTATCTCGAGTACTCATTCCTGAAAGCCCGGATTAAGAAAGCACAAGAGAAAACTTTCGTGAACAGCTCCTCGATAAGAGGATGCACGGTATCTTCCACAGAAATGTGAAGTATCAGCTTGTACCACTTATACACATTTTTATTACTCACAGTAGACTCACCGTATGCAACTGTCAACATTTCAAGAGTTTTAGAGCACTGGATTCCATTTTTGACAGAAATTTTAATGCAAACTCTTTGCTCCATTTTTTTCGAAAAAAGAAAATCGCCGAGCACACCAAACCCTTCTAACCTTGTACACCCCTGCCAGGAAAACGACACGAGCTATATAGTCAAAACTGTGAACATATGATCGTGTACGATTCTAATTTAAAACTTGAATGTACGTAGCCTGCGAAAATTGAAATTCGCCTTACT
>NC_046662.1:23871025-23889903 GCF_010883055.1 Belonocnema kinseyi | reverse complement strand
GTAGGAAATTAAAAAGTTTAATTCATTTATGAGAAAATTTATTATTTGTAAGAAATGAAAAACATTCTTCAGTAAAATAAATTCTTTATATTCTAAAAACCTTATATTCTCGTGACCATCACTTCTTCGTACCTTATTCTGATGATGGCAACCTGAGGTCGTATTGAACAACATCTAAAGTTCTCTTTGTCATGCTAGCTTCTGCATCACTCGAGTGAGATGACTTTCTTAGTATTACCCAATTATTCATACACTCCCATTACTTTTTCTATTCTGCCAATGCATAATACTGATCGAAAGCTTATTGCCGATCATCGTTAGAGATATTACTGAAACAAGCTTTTCGACATTGTGCTAAACATCCAGACTTCATTACTCGAGACTTTATGGCTATTTCTGCTCGCCCAACTCCCTTTGCTCCCTCTGTTCGTGCTTTTTTCGCTAGATTATCTATGGATCATTTAGATTTCCTGACTCTTTTTTCTTTGACATAACCTTTTCGGGCTTTCTCACAATGGTTGTGGTTGTTGCCTTTTTGCTATTTTCCTAAAGAATTTGTTCTTGTTCCAATTATTAACCAATACTGTTTCAGGCTCATTAGTTGAATTTTGTACTACGTCTAACAAGAATAGGATGACAAGAATACATCATTAACTCTTAATGAATATAGTGCCAATAATTGGTAATAAAAAATTTTATCTTCTATAAATATTTGCAATCTTCGACTTACATGTATGCATCAATACTTTGTTTATTTTTTACCTCTATTTCATTTGAAATACTGCCATGAAACTTTATAGAAATCGTGTAATTCAAGGTTTAAAATCTAAATTTATATGATATTTACCATCCGAGTTATTAATTTCTACGGCGCTGTATCTTTCGTCTGCAGACTCAGAAATATTGTGTAAAACCTCGAAAGAACTACCCGTATTGACTGTGGCAGGCACTGCGTTCAATAGAATATCACTTGATGTTTAGTAAGTAGCTTTGAGCTCTAACCACATATTTTTTAATTAGATAAAATGATAATACAACATTATTTTTTTTATTTTCTGATTATTATATATGGTAGGGCTCAATATTAGAGTCAATAACTTTGTTTCTATTTGTTGATTCTGTTGGGTAAAATGAACCTAAAAATACAGAATAATATGAGTGAAAAATCACGAAGTTCATACAACACCATTGTGATTGAAACTAGTAAGCAATTATCGGGATCCACGTCGAAAGTCCCAAACGCCAAAAGTCCCGCCAATGAGAGAGCGCGTACAGAGAAAAGGTCCCACCAATCACAACACAAGCCGAGTCAGCTGAATAGGAGAAGGTGAAGATTTGAATTGCCGCCGTCTCCGTGGCATCCTTTATGGAAGTTCCCCAACTGCTAGGTTACATTGCTATTTTATAATTCATGATTTTAATGTTTTCTCTGACAGATACAATTTGTAATTTTTATCGTTACACATTAATTATTTTTTATTTTTGCATTTTTAGTTTTTCATTGACATTTCGGTCAGAACAATAATTCTTCACTTTTGCTTTCACTTTTGCGTTTTACTGGATCGCCTTTTGCCGAAAATCCTGCCAGCAAAAATTTCTGGTTCGCGATGCCGAAAGTCGAACCCCGGTCTACGGCTTAAGCATGCCTTATTTGAACAAGTTTATGTGCCTTAACCAACTGATCCATCGATGACTCCTTGCGCAGGTTGACTGCGTCGCGTGTTAGTACCCCCTCTATTGTTTTCCATTTTCTGAGACTATAGCTGCGAATGCACGAGCTGTCTCTAATGAGGGTGGTGGCGGTGTGCGCATAGCATAGCGCATAAAGGCAAGCCACGCCTAAACCAACATCTGAATAGTGCTTCTCGACATTCTATGCGAGAAGATGGTTTTCTCCTCGTCTGATCGTTTCCGGTCACATGAGAAGAAAAAAGAAAAAACCTTAATTGAGCCATAAACAAGGGCCAATGAAAATAAAAACCATATAAATTTCTTTGATACTCGATGACGAAAAAAATAAGCCCTATAAATTTAAAATACATCGAGTCTATCATACCGTATTTTTACGTCACACACACACACACATACGTCATGCTACTCTTCATCAGCGCTTGACTTGTGCTACTTTTCGTCAGATTTTTGCGAGTGCTGTTACGCTTCATTAGTGCTCTGCAAGTAGTTTTAGTTTTCGCCAGCGCTCGACGGTACGTGCTTTTCTACTTGAGTACTGAATAAGCTGTCTACGATAGGTGCTTCTTTTAAGAGCCGTGCTAATCTTAGCGAGCAACCGCGAGTGCTCAAGGAGTGGTGCTACTCTTCTTTAAGGAATTTTGAACCGTGCTACAATCGTTAGAAGCGTCGCAAGGTGTTTAGCGTTGAACGGTGCTAGACTTGGTACGGCTCATCAATATAACGTTCAAAAATATAAATTCAAGAAAAATAAATACAGATTTATTTTAATAACAACTGGTATCTAAAGTGTTAAAAATGCTTTTGAATTAACAAAGTTTCTTCTTACATATTATTAATTGTTTCAAAGTTTTTGCAAAATTTGTTTGGAAAATATTATTATGTTCGGAGAAAATTTAGGGAGAAATTAATTTTTCCTGTCAAGGAGCAAGTTTCTTTAAATTTATTTCATTATAAAATTTAAATGCAATTATTTGTGTTTCAAGTCCAAGAAATAATTTTTATGTACTTTATACATTAAACAAAAATTTATTTTATACAGGTATTTGATCATTGTATTTTTAATAATTAAATAACATTTATTTTAAAAAGCAATGGATTTGTATTTCTAGAATTCAGGTATTTCATAGTTAGGAAATTTTTGACGGGGATTTTATTATTCGGAAATTTTATAGTTTCGGAAATTTTGTTTTTTCGTATTTTTTAGTCGCCTTATTTGTCAGTAAAAATTAAATTATTAAAAATGTATACAAACACTGAACATCTGAAGAAAATGTGCCAAAATTTTCATCAGCACAGCTCACTAATTGAATTTTAAGAAAATGTATCTTTAGAGTCATTTTTTATAAACAATTGGACTAGTCGAACAAAATAAACAAAATTTAAAAACTTTGAACAACTATACATGAAGGTAAATGTATGGTAGTCACTTTGATCGTAATCACAGTTTTTCATCAATTAAACATAAT
The DNA here is from genome assembly GCF_010883055.1 of Belonocnema kinseyi. Classification (NCBI taxonomy): domain Eukaryota; kingdom Metazoa; phylum Arthropoda; class Insecta; order Hymenoptera; family Cynipidae; genus Belonocnema; species Belonocnema kinseyi. Next base: position 23,886,745 of record NC_046662.1, on the reverse strand, counting down.
AATTATGGTAATATTATTTATTGTTTTTGAACTAAATATCAATAAAAATACGAGAAAATGAAGAAGTGTCTGTCAGAGGTTAAATCAGGTGTAAATTCTTTAGATTTGAATTCTGTAAAACAAATGTATTTTGCATTTCAATGAATATTTTTTCTGTCATTGAATCTGAAATTTCTGGTAATAGATTATGGCAGAATACTAAACAGTTAAACTTGTTGCCATTGCAACGATAGCATCGCACTTCAGAATTGAGACAACTGTAATAATTAGAGATCAGCTTTTTCATTACCGTAAGTAGAATATACTCAAAAAAACTTATTCGTAGGGTAATGAAAATAACAGAAGAAAATATATAGTAAATCCAAAGTGGATTAATGCTCGGTATATTATGTACAGGTAAAATATTTAGCTTAAGACAGATCATAGAAACAATCTTGAGAGTACGAAACATGTTTTCTGTGGATTCGTTGACCTAGAAAAAGCATTGACAAGGCATTTGGCATTTGATAATTTGGCATTTGATAATTTGGCATTTGACAACCTCTGGAACATTTTTGTTTAAAATTCTTCTTTTCAGTTGACAATTTATCTTAATAATTCATGTATTCTTTTGAAAGTCCGCCTTTTTGGTACAAAATAATTTTTCTCGTTAAAAATTCATCTTTTTGTTACAAAATTAAATAATTTTTTCTAAATTCAACAATTTTCTAAAAATAAAATATTCAAGTTGGATTTCCGCTCTCTATTGACTGAAAAACATTAGATGGTTAAACATTTAATTATTTCTTGAAAATTAACTTTTTCGTTCAAAAATCGCGTCTTTTTTAATTTGACTGTTTTTTATTTTGATATTGAAACATTTCTTGGGTCAATTCTCAACGTTTTTCGTTAAAAATTAATCTTTTTTAAAATTATTTATCACTTATTTGCAAATTCATTTCGTTGGATGCAAATTAATCTTTTCAACTCGAAAATGTACACATTCCTTTTTCTATTAAAATATCAATTATAATTTCTTTTCGTTAAGAATTTATATATTTTTTTTTTGTTGAAAATTCCATTTTTTAGGTTGAAGATCATTTTGTTTAATTATTTTATTTCCCAGAAAATCCACTAAAATTCAACTAAATTAGTAGAAAATTTAGCTAGTTTGTTAAAAATGTAAGATTTAGATCTACATTTTATTTCTTTATTGGCTGAAAATTCATTTTTCGTTGAAGATTTAAGAATTTGTTGGATATTAACTTTTTTTGAGAAAGCGTTTTATTTTGTTTGAATTTATCTCTTTGGATTGCAAATTATTTGGTGAAAATTCCATATCAGTCTGCATACTTTTTTTCATTCAATTTTCTATCACACAGACATTCTTTATGCCCCGATGTTACGTGGTAAATAATGCGTATGGATTTTTGTATTAAGAACTGAATTGCAGACAGGAATTCAGGACGTCATTATTGCTCGAGAGTTAGAACATAACTGAATATTCGCCAGGCCTGGACGCTACACTATGGCCCTGTATTCTAGAGATGCACGTATAGCCTAAGGGTAGTAGTGGGAATAAGGTATAATTTTGATACCTGTTTCCACTGTTTCCAGTAGTGGTCGAGCGCTTGCCGCGTAAATCACTAAATGTGATTGTACGTCGTTTTTGTTCTTTATACAAGGAAAACAGATTTTTTCGGAATACAATTAGCGAGTGCACTTAATATTCCGCTCTGGTATAAAAGAAACAATACAATGCAAGCTATCGATATGTAGCCTAAATAATGGATCCATTCCAGGCTAGTCTCTTTCCAAGTTTAAATTCGCCTGTGCGTTGATGTTCAGTCTATTATATTTTGAGTGCCATCCAGACTTAGTCTGACTCTCCTCAATTCATCTAGATATATTTGCTTGGGCAGTTGTATTAATTTTCCTTTAAGTTTATCTAGATCTTGGTATTCGTAATTGATATCTTAAGTTACATTTATCGTATACGTTTTAGTATTCTCTAAATGCCTAGGTCAATCTAATTTATCGTAACCGTTGTATAGCTGGCAATTTTCTCCACTAATCAGAGTGTTAGTTTTGACAATTATATTTTTTACGTTTCCCTTACATACGATGTCTAAATCAATATCTACTGTCGATATAATTATGTATCCTTCATTGGTGGGAATAAAAGTTTCTTTATGTAGAAGGTAGGGGGAAAGATTGGAAGTGAGTGTCACATATCGTCTCAAAAAACTTGCTTCACAATTTTCTCTATAGTTATTTTGTCTATTGGTGCATACGAATCGCGATAGTGTATTACATATTCATGGTCGGGGACGATAGATAAGTACACACTGACAGTTTCCTCTGAGATTGGAATTATTTTTTTCAATCGACCTTCCTCCTTTTGTAAGATAGGGATATCCAGGATTTGGGTAAATAACCCTTGCACTACAGCTACTGTTAGCTTACTGATGTCAATTAGATACTGATAGTTTGACTCGTCGTTATCAAAGTGATGAAGGGTCCGATGGTTTTCCTCGAATTCTCCAATAGCCGACTTCAGTACATTAGTTGTTAAAATTTGTGGGTTTACTACCCCGTACTTACCATCATTGATAGCATTAATAGCTGTGTTGACATCATCGTCCATCTCATCAATTAACAGAGTTACCAACATTAATTTGGAATTTACAAAAGTACTCAAGGTGTTTGCGTTTACTTCAGTTCCAAGGTTTCTCGGAGCGTTTGATTTGGCGTTTATTTTTCCTCTTGGATTTTTATAATCCGTTGACGAGGAATCAAGTATGATCTTAAGGATTTTAGTGTGGTTTGCAGTACTAAGGCTAATTGTTTATTATCTTTATAAATGTTGTCGAACTCCTTGTTTATTTGCTCAAGTTCTTTCCCGCTCAGCGTTCCAAACAAAGTTTTGGAGATATCACCTACGAAATTGGTTAATCCTCTTTTTGCTCGTTGTTTGCCTCAGAGTTTGTGTAAAATTTGGATTTCGGATTTAAGCCTGTTATATCTACCTCTCGTTAGTTGTAGCTCGTATACGGGAGTGCACTCCTTTCCACAAGCTGTTTTCGCTAGATGTAAAGTGTAATCTACCGCTGAGACACGTTGCTCGGTGGTGTTCTCCCATTATAACTCCTATTATCAGCCGCCTTTCTTCATGAAAGAGGTGCACTCTATTTTGTTCATCAACGAAAACGTTCCCTCTTAGTTCAGTGATAATGTAATTAGCTTGAAGTACTACTGCTAGGGCCAGGAACACAACTATCTTCAACATTGTCTGAAACATAAAACGACATATCTTGATCTATGTGGACTCTCATCATTTTGCTCTTATAATTTTTAATGGAGTTGTTATCAAGTATATATGTATTATTATGCCTGGGCATTTCCAGCTGGGTTTCAATTTTTTCAACATGTTGTTATTTTTCAATTTGACCAGGTTTCCAATTTCATACATCGGATGGGTTCCTTAGCCTTTCGTGATTATTTTTCGTGTTTAGCTTTCTATTTTCTTATCAGGTGGATGTAGGTAAGTGTAGGTGATCGGGCTAGTGTGAAGGAAAAGTTTGGGTCTCGGCCAAAGGTCATCTCAAAGGGTGAGAATCCTGTCGTCTCGTTCCTGGTAGTGTTTAGTGCAAAATTTATAAACTTGATGTTTTTATCCCATTCATTATTGTTTTCTGGCATTGAAGTATTAATCAAATTTTTTATTTTTAAGTGCATTCACTCTATATTTCAGTTTGCCTGAGAATGGAAAGCAGTAGTTTTAATGTGTTTAATTTTAAACATTTCTTCAAACCACTGTACTAATTCTGACAAAAAGTTCTGTTCTTGATCAGTCATAATGACCTGTGGTGCCCCAAACACGTAGATGCAGTTTTCTATTAAATTATTCAGAATTCTTTCAGAAGTTTCGTTTTTCATTGGCAGTCATAAAGTGTACCGTATTAACATGTCCTTGATACTCAAAATATACTTATTTTCCCTCTTTGTCTCTGGCAACGGGCCGAATATGTCCATTGCTACTTTCTCATGTGGGTTCAGAGTAATATCGTGAATAATACCTGAGGTTTGGTTTATTATCCTAACTGCCTTTTGTAGTTGACAGGTAGGGCATGATTTAACGTACCTTTTTATTTCTTCGTCCATTCCTGCCCATTTTGCTTTTGCTCTTGCTTAACTGATGGTATTGTTTTCTTCTAAGTGATCACCATGAGCTTCTCTTATTCCCTTTTCCTTTTCATGTTTAGTTAGATCGCGGGTTTTATTGAAACACAAGTGGAAACTGTAGTCTGCGTAGTAGTTGGACAAATAGTTGATCATTTCTACTATTTCTTCCCTTTTCGATGGGTGTAAACGTAGGGTCTCCAAAGTTTAGTCGTATAACAGTTAATCTCATTTGCTTGAAATCATCTATCGTCCAACCCAGGTGTCTCAGCAATTCTTCTTCGCTGTAATTCGGCATATTATCCCTTTTAATTCGTTTCTATAATTTGTTGGGTGCATTGGGTTTCATTTGAACCCTTTCATTTTTCACCAGATTCATTCAACGTGGGTTGGGTTTATTCAACATGAGGGTATTTAACTCTCCCTTTATGGGCGTGTCAAGTATTTTTATGTCAGGTGCGACTTTGTCTATGTCTTCTAGAACTATACTGGGTGTGTCTGAACTGGTAATCGGGAATAGTCTGGATAAACAGTCCGCAGATTTATTTTCTTTATATTTAACATACTGGACTTCATACTTATATTGCTCTAATCTGAGTCTCTATCTTAGTAATCATGAGCTGGGATCTTTTACGTTATGGAGCCAAATCAAGGCCTTATGAAATATGGTCTCTTTTTGGGTAAGCTTAGTCAGAGGTCCTGCTATACTTAAGAAGTTTTTAATGCATTTTCTATAGTATCCTGTCAAGTCCAAAAAAGACTGAATTTCCTTTACTGTGTTAGAGATTTTAAAGTTTTTCACAGCTTTATCCTTTCAAACACTTTAATCAAGTTTTTATTGTGCTCCTCTAAAGTGTTTCCTATTATTACTATGTCATCTATGTATACAAAAAGCATTCTCTGCCAATTGGACCTCTACAGGCGTTGTTCATCATTCGTTAAAATATGACTGGTGCGCTTTTCAGGCCGAAAGGCATACGATTGTATTTGTAGTGGCCTTAAATTGTTAAAAATGCAGTGTATTTTTTAGATTTCTCGTGCACTGGGATTTGATGGAAACCTGCATTCATATCAAATGCAGAGAAAAACTTAGCTTGTCCCAATTGGTCGAGAATATCATCAATAACCGGTAAAGGATATGTTTTTTGGTTGGCATACTTGTTAATATGCCTGTAGTCGATTGTCATTCGTAATTTGTTACCTTTTTTGGGTATCACCCAAAGTTGAGAGTTGAATGAAGATTGAGAATGCCTTATGATTCCTTGATCCAGAAATTCATGCGTGTGCTCTAGGGTGAATAGTCTGTGAGCTTCTAGTAAATTATTTGATCTCAGATTCACTACCTTTCCTGAATTAAGTGTAATTTCGTGCTCTGTCAGTTGCGTACATGGTGATGGGTCTCCGGATAGTGTGATTTAGTGAACCTACTTGCTTTTAGGTTTTCCTGTAGGGCTTCATACAGGTCATCGTAGACGTAAATATTGTTGAAACGGATTGCCCTGTGAGCTTGTTGTTGGATTTTCTCCGCTCATATAAAATCTAGTAGTAAATCCAGTTGACTGTACTGATGCCTAATTTTTTCAAATTTTCGGATAAATTCCTCAACTCCGGCATCATTTTGCCCATTCAGAGGCTTTATTGCTCTAATTACATCATGAGCCGAGATTTGGTTTTCGGTTAGGCTGCAACCGACATTACGCGTTGCTTCGCACCAGTTTTCTTCTCTGCTTCCTTCTTTTCGCTATTGTTGGCTCTCTCCTGCGGATATACGGAAATTCACGACGGTGTTTTCCTACATTTCTTTGCTCACTGATGTGCGTCCCCACTCGCTCGCGTTCCTCCGGCTTTGGGTCAGGTAGGTTTTGTCCATCGGCACTCGCATTTTCATTGTCAGACGTCAGAATCCCGTCATAGTCAGTCTCTATTTCTTATCTCATTCCCACTCTCCGACGTATCTCAGCTATCTCTCTGACGTTTTTCGTGTTTCGACAACGAGGGTTACTACATTCACTCTTATTGACTTGATTTCTGAAAGAATTCTTTCATACATCTGTTCCGTAGTCGTTTGGGGAAGAAAGATGACTTCATCAGTAGAATCAGTATTAGACATAGTTGATGTGGTGGTTGTAAATGTTTTCTTGTCGGCAGATGTAGAGTCGATATCCCGAGTATTGTCTTCGGTTTGCTTTCTAATCCTCTGGAATGCCTTCGTATACAAAAACTGCTGAAATTCCAGTGTATTGTGCAGGTTTTTTTCATTGCTATTTGTTTCGAGTATCGGGTGTGTGATCGCGTTCGCGTACAAAAGTGTATTTTGGACTTTGTTCTTTATACTCTAGCTTCATGCAATTGCTCTACTGCAAGTACACATGAAGTTTCGATTGGGTTTTATTTTTATTGAAGGTGTCAGTACTCTGGAACACCAGGAGTATACCAGCTATCCTATTCTGGTCGTTAAATGTCGCCTTGCCGGTTCTATTTTGACTAGGCCGAAAATTTTCCCTGCCGGTTCTGTCTCGATAGGCCGTCCCCCATATAAAGAGGGCTGGAGGACTAATGTTCTTAACGACACCATAGCGTATGACCTTTTAATTTTTTTAATTCGACAAGAACTTACAGGTTTGCTCCTTTGTTTAGATAAATTTAGTGGATGACCCGTGGACTTTCTTTTCTTCTTATCTGGAATTGGTTTCAGTCTTGTGAGTTTAAGAAAACAAGAGTTTTAGGTAGTATAGTATCTACTAAATTCACCAACTATTTTTAACTAAAGTTTTCTTACTTTTCGGGGTTATCGGATCTCTCGTAGGTTGATCCGGAGTTTCTAAATTTTGAACTTCCATAAAAATTCTTTTATTCTCAAGGTTCCTCTCAGAGACCAAACTTTTATGAGATATACTCTTTAATAAGTCTCTTTAATAATACGTATGGATTTTTGTATTATGAACTGAACTGGAGACAGTAATTTAGGACATCTTTATTGCTCGAGGGTTAGAACAAGACTGAATATGCGCCAGGCCTGAACATTACACTATGACCCTGTTTTCAAGAGAGGCACGTGTGGCTCAAGGGTAGTAGTTGGAATAAGGCATAAGAGTTAGGCTCTCGTAACACCGAAATGATAGATCTAGGCGTCAAGGTTGTCTTTTTCAGATAATTACATTTCATTAGAGCCAGTATCAAAAAAGTTCAACTAAATTCGTTAAAACTGATAGCACAGTTTGTATAATAAAATCACACTTTTAAACTAAAATCATGAGGCTTCAACTAAGAAGTTCAATCTTTTACTTATTTGATGAATTATATACCTAAAATTTGTATGTTGTATTTGTGGATTCAACTACTTTATTGTAAATTCGTCCTTTTTTTTGTAGAATTCAACTGTTTTTGAAGTAACATTTCAATCATTTTTCATTGAAATATTAACTATTACGTTTTTGATTTAAAAATAATTTTTCTGTATTGCAAAATTAAATTCATGACTGATAATTTTGGTTGAAAATTCAACTTTTTGTCGTAGATTAACTTTTTGTGGAAAATTCATATTTTCGAGTTGAAAGCTCAGCTATTTGGTAAAAATTTAAACTAGCTGGACTAGTTAGCAACATTTATTCTCTAAAATATTAACATGAACATTCATTATTTTACATAATTGAAATTTTCACTATTTGGTCGTAAACTAACTTTTTTGTTGAAAATTGAGCTGCTTCGTAGAATATTAAACTATTTAGTTCAAAATAAACTTTTTTGTTTAAAATGTATACTTTTCATCAAAATTGCAACGGCTTGGTTCCAAATTAGTCTGTTTCGGTTGAGGATTCAACTATGCTATTAAAAGCAGATTGTAGAAAATTCATATATTTGTTTAAAATTCACCTTATTTTGTATAGTCTTTCATAGCCTACAGAGCCTCCTGAAAAATAGGTCTCCGAAAGCTATTTACCGAAATAATGCAACATAGACCTTTGTAGTGAATGTTTTTTGACAATGATGACGATTACTGACCGTTTTTTTAATGTTTTTTTTTTATAATGATAGAAATAAAGAAGACGAAAGAAATAAAAAAGAAGAGGGACGGAATTCGGTAATTTTCTTTCTCATTTTTCTTTCCGATTCTTTATTTTTGTCCAAGAAAGAATTTTTTTTCCTTTTTTTAGGAAAGAAAAGGGTTTTTTTATATTTCTTTCAGCTCGGGCGTACAGAAAACTTACAAAGCAGTAGTGAATTATCAAAGATTTGGCAAAGAAAGCGGAATGATATAAGAAAAATTATTTACGTTACAAATATTCGGTTGAAAAAGGTTCACAGATTTCCCCACCTTCAAATAAAAAAGTACCCTTGCTCGTTGGCCCTAAAAAAATTTCCCTCGATGTGAGGAAACAATTGTTTCGTGGATACGTTTTGAAAAAACATTTGAAAACCCAAGTTGAACTGAACGCTGCGATTGTGAAGAACTACCTCGTCGAAAAATCAAAAGGGAAATCATATTTTGAAAAAATACTGCGTCTAAAGTTATTTTAAGTCTCTGGTGCCCCGGAAGAAAAAAATAGTAAATTTTAAAGTTAAGCTCAGTCGCTTCAGGAATGTGTGCTTCAGGATTTCCTTGAAGATAAGAAGCATGTTTCAGCTAATTTTTATTATATTTACTTTTTGAAATTTTCACTAGCCAATTTGTCCACCGTCTTTCAAAATGGCCATCTAACGCTTACTCTTCTCGGCTTATAACATTTTGATTTTGATTAAAATAATTAAATCAAAGTTGTTAGTGGCCAGTTGAAAACGATTGGTTCCAAGACTTACATATTCTAGAGTTTGTTAAATAATTTTAATATTTATGTATTGTAAAAATTAGTTAATTAATGAAAAATATTGTCTCAGAAAAGCAATTACAATTATGCCTCTAAAGGAGTTGTTTATTATAAAAGTAATTTCAACTTACTCTCCTTGATAACTCAATAACAATTTTGAAGGGAGTTTAACACTGAAGTATATAAAACCGACAAAGAAAACTTCAAAGTCGCTTCTCTCGAAACTATCACAATTGTGGATCCTAAGAATTTCACAAATCATACTTTGGAATCATAACCTTTATTAGCAAAAGTTAAGAATCCAAACAAAACAAACACTATCTGACACTCCGCTGTGGAAAAGAAAATTAAAGAAACACTAAGTGGAACGTCAAATACATTTATTTCAAAAAAATAGTTTCCAATTAGTAACTTCATTTTGTCTGATTTCAGTTATTTAAAGTTGATCAAAAAAAGAACTCTAGAATCTACAAAATTATAAGAAAAAGATAACCAGTTACTTACAGCACACAATTATCAACTTATTTTATTTTGACATTGTTTTTTTGATATTATTTTGGTATAGAAATGTCTTTTAAATTTACAATTCTGAATATTTTTGAGATTGGATGACGGGTACCTAAAGGAGTTACGCTAATTTCTTCTGGACCCATTAGCTCAACCTTGCCGCTATACATGTTTATTTTTGCCCTTAATTTAGAGCCCACGCTTGTTGGTGTATACATTCCACGGAGCGTATTAGTAGCTCGAGTAATCGAGATTATAGCAAAGATATCACCATTGGACGTTGATAATACACTTTGTTCTTCGGTTGGCATTTGCAGAAGGATTTTCTGGTTCCCTCTCAAATAAATTGGTTTATCGTGAGGAAAAGTGTATTTACGAATTTCGAATAACTTTCCTGGATTCTTATTGGGGATAAGCCGTACAAAACGAAGTTCTTCAAGTGTAGTTCTAAATATTCGTAAAGAATTCGTGGCAGTAGGGGACCTGGACGTAGCGGGAGGATTCCTTTTAGACTTAGCAGGAGGAGATCTGGATCTGACACGAACATAGCTTTGAGGTTCAGCGTGCGGAAGAGACCTTGCAGAAGAATGAGAAGAAGAAGGATCAGAACCACGAAAGTACGGAATAGGGGCGCCATTAGGTAGGCAGTCGAATTGTAAACTCAACTCTGCAACAAGAAACAGAACATTAAACTTTACTGGTGTATTCCGTGTGTCTCCTGAAGTATGCAACACCAAAACGGCAGAAATTAAAATTTCTGACTTCAAGCGATGAATCCAGTGGCCTATAGGAAATAGTTCAAAATTAAATTAATAAGAAAATGAGGTATTTTCAGGACGTTCAAAAGAGTTTCACAAGAGTCTACAAAAAATGAGAAACTTAATAAAGGAAAAGTTGGCATAATTAAATGAGTTGTTCTCTTTTCACTCGTAGTGCACTTGTTATGCCTTCAGTCCATGCACCAGAACAGACAGATCACGAAATGGGCGTTAGAATGATTCTGTTTCAGCGGAACGCTTCTGATTGTTCAACACCTCATTCCGGCCATTTCAAGATCCGGCTTGTACTGTTTGTATACCCAACATTTTCATTCGTACCCTCTTGATTGCAAAGATAGGCGCAAAAAAAATTTCGAATAATCTCCCAAAACTTTTAAATCTTCAATATTTGTTTTTGCTCACATTTGTACATCGTTGATACTGTTTTGTCTATTTGATGTCCTCAGTTTTACCCTCTTGGTAACTCAGAGACGGGCATATCGAAATGTTGTGCGATCCCCCCAAATTTTATTTTTTGTGTAAATACTAGGCCATTTTCGTCGAGCTTGATCCTTCAAATGACGTCTGTCAAAACTTCAGTCATTTATGTTCACGCTTTTACAAGTTACAGCACTGAGAAGCGACTAACCTCCGAGTTTTTTTTAGTATGGAAAAATCTGAGTTTCGAGTTTTGATCAAACACTACTATCTTCGCAAGAAAACGATATCCGAGACCAAGGCCAAGCTGGATAAGTATTACCCGGATTTTGCACCGTCGATTGGAACGATTCATAAGTGGTTTACCGAGTTTCGTTGTGGCCGTACGAGCACAGTTGATGCTGAACGATCTGGGCGCCGAGACGAGGTCACTACACCAGAAAATGTCGAAAAAATCCATGATATGATGTTGAATGATCCCAAAGTGAAATTGAGAGAGGTAACTAATGCTGTAGGCATATCATTGGAACGTGTGGGCAATATCGTGCATTCAGTTTTGAGCATGAAGAAGCTCTGAGCGCGATGGGTGCCTCGTTTACTCACAGTGGACCAAAAACGAATTCGTGTGAGAACTTCCCAGCAGAATTTGGCATTATTTTCGCGTAAACAGACCGAGTTTTTGCACCGATTCATAACCATGGATGAAACCTGGATCCACTACTACACTCCTGAGTCAACGCAACAGGCAAAACAGTGGGTTCCACCGGGCCAAAGTGCTCCGAAGCGTCCAAAAACGCAACAATGGGTCGGAAGGGTTATGGCCTCGGTATTTTGGGATCCACATGGCATAATATTCGTGGACTATCTTGAAAAAGGTAAAACCATAACCGGAGCATACTATTCATCATTATTGGACCGATTAAAAATCGAAATCACCGAAAAACGACCGCATTTGAAGAAGAAAAAACCGCTTTGTCATCACGACAATGCACCTCTTCATTCATGCTTAGTTGCACAAGCAAAATTGCATAAAATCGGCTTCGAATTTCTTCAGCCTTTCCTCAGCCACCGTATTCACCAGACCTGGCCCCCAGCGACTATTACTTGTTCCCTAACCTGAAGAGATGGCTCACCGGTAAGCGTTTTTATTTAAATGAGGAGCTCATAGCTGAAACTGAGGCGTATTTTGGAGACCTTCCGATCGAGTACTTTTCGGACGGTATCAAAAAGTTAGAAAATCGTTGGACTCGCTGTATCGACCTAAAAGGAGAGTATGTTGAAAAACAAAACCGACTTTGGCCAAAAAAACATCTCCGTGTTTTATTTTTCAGGGACTTATCAGACTGCCTAGTATCTTAAAAACTATAATTATTTACAAAATTGTTATTTGCATAAAGCAAAAACTTCTGCATTTTAACGGTATTAATATACACTGCAGTCCTGATATAGACGCAAACATTTTTCACGATCAATAAAATAAAAAAATTCAAACTCTAAGGCTAAGCATTTTTTACTTTTAATTTTTAAAAAACTAAAAATTAAAGCACTCAAATCAGAAAACTTCAATTTAAAACTTTTTAAATTGACTTTCTTAAATTTTTGTATTAAAAAATATTATTGAAATAATAATAATAATCATTTATATCATTATTATTAGTATTCGATTGCTCAATAATTTATAGGTATAAAATACTGCAAATACTGAAAATTCAGAATTTTTAACTTTCATAAATTATGGAGTTCAAAGATTCAGATTCAATTCCATAAATATAAAATCACGTTATCATTTTAAATGCTCTCAATTAAAGAATCACCTATAAAACTTTTCAAATTTGATTGCTTTCAACAATTTTATGCTGGAAACATTGAAAATTGAAAAATTAAATTTCTTTTTACTAAACACTTCGTAAATTAGAGTTTAAATTATCATCATTACAAATAGCTGATACATACTTGATTATTTTTAAAGTTTTTTCAGAACTTCTACATATTTTAATACATAATAAATGGTAAAAGATAAATGTTGTTTATCAATAAATGTTCCACTTCAGACGCTTTTAATTTTTAATTGCTCAAGTCGTCAATCCTGCATTTTGACATTTTTTAAATTAAAAATGTCAGCTTACAAATAAAAATTTAAAATGGAAAAGATTCGAGAATTATGAATTGTGAAGTTAATGGTATCATAATTAAAAAAGATAACAATTAAACTGTCTTCGAAAGATAAACGCTTTCTCTTGTTTTCCTGCGGTATTTCCTTAATGCCTGATGGTTACACCTGGTTAGGCAACGCAAAACCTAAACACTGAGTTAGTGCAAGCGTACTGAACAGAATGTCCGGCGACATTTTTTCCATTGACTGAAAATAACTGAGAGACGACACAAATAACCGCCGAGGATACGGGCCGTTTTTTTCATGCGCTCCTGAGTTGTTGTGGAGTTGCTCCGCTGACCTCGAGGCATCACTCTCTCGCCCCTTACTGCACTTTTTCAGTGGGCACAAAATTTGGCGACGTCTTTACGAGGTCGCCAAACTTTGTGCCTACTGGGTTGTCCTCTATAACGGGAACTTTTCTTGCAGGAAGATATTGTAAAATGCAAATTAAAAAATTTCGACTTGGGGGGGTTAACTTCACTGGAGTAAAATTTTGTATTTTTTCTTAGTTCATTCTCTTAATGATAATTGTTGCTACAAATCACAAGTGCTTTTCAATGGTAGCAGATGCTTGTTTTATCCAATAATTTGTTTAGAAAAATAACGGAGTTTAATCTATAAGTAACATTGTTCTTTTATAGAAGGTTTTTCTTATTCTATTTATTTTTTAAAAAGTGTCAATGAATAATAGGACAATCAAACAAATACAACAAGTTAAAGTTTTTTGTCAATTTTTCACTGAAAGAAAAAATAACGAGACTTTTTAAAATTAAAGCTCGGTTGAAAAATACAACCTCTGAAACTCTTTTTGCCAACAATATTTACCGAGCAAGAAATCATATGACAATAAAATTATGATTAAGGTTCCATAAATTTTATGCGAATTTTTCTTTTTGGTTGACTTTCGCTGTTTTTCAGTTAAAATTAAGGTTTTTTCGTTTACTACTTTTTTGTTAAAAATTCATATTTGCAATGAATAATTTATCTTTTTTTAATCAAAATTCATGCATTTTGATAAAAATAATTTTTTTTGGTAAGAAATTAATCTATTACGTTAAATCTTAAGCTTTTCTTAATAAATAATTTTTTGTAATTTTCACAATTTAGTTAAGAAACTTTCTTTTTTCTCAAAAAATCTTATTCTTTAGGTTTAAAATCAACTATATTGATTAAAAAATCAGGTATATGTTGTAAATCATCTTTAACATTTATATATCTGATTGCGAATCAATTTTTCTAACTCGAAAATTTTTTTGGTTGAAGGCTCATAATTTTATTTGAAAATTCATTTCTTTGGAGAAAGATTCGCTTCTTTTTGGTTGGAAATCTTTTTTCTTTTTAATGAAACAATCTTGTAAAGAGCAATCCTTTTTTGTATGAAAATTTTCCATTTTGAGTTGAAAATTCAACTACGTTCTTAGGAAATTTAGCTATTTGTTGAAAATTTAACTTTTCGGATTGAAAATTCAACTGTTTCGTATAAAATTCCTTTATTGACTTGAAGGATTAAAAATAAAAAATTATGAAATCAAAAAATTAAAATGCGTATGTTTCAATACCAGTGCATATTAATAATTTTACTGATATAAATTTATTGAAATGATCCATTTTTTAGGGTAACTAAGAATAACATGTAATGTAAAATAGGCAGAAAATATTAAATTAACCATGAGAAACAAAAATTTCACTTCATTTTTCAATATAAGAATAATTAACCTCACGCCAATATAAATAAGTAAATTCAATATACATTTGATATAAAATTTTTGAACATGATGTAAGAAAGTTTACATTTTGGACAAAAACGAATGAGAAGAATGTGATATGCCATGAAAATGTTCTCGTTAAAGCCGAAGGAGCTTTAACAAAAGAGAGTTCAAAATCAAAAAGTTAAAGCTGTCGATGCATTGACCTTTAATTTTGAAAGGCATGTACAAATATGGGGGAAAATGACAAATTTAAATAGAATCTTTTTTCTTTATTAACTGAAAAACCTTTTTTCGGTTAAAAATTTAAGTATTTGTTAAATAATTGTCTTTTTCTTGGTTGAACTTAACCGTTTCTAAATAAAAATCAGAATGGATTTCCCTTAAAATATCAATTCTTCTATTTCTTCTTGAAAATTAAATTTTTTTGGTTGTATATTTGTTTGTTGAAATTTTGTTAACATGAAAATTTACTTGTTTAATTTTTGGTTTGAAATTAGTTCTTTTTAATTTGCTAAATTAATCTACCTGGTTTAAAATTCACGAATTTTTGAGAAATTCATCTTTTCGATTAAAATATTAATCTCCTTTTTTTTAATTTATACTTTTGGATTAAAAAAAGTTTTTTAATTTAAAAATGTTGTAACGAATGGCTTCAGCCATTCGTTAAAACTTAAACATTCTGAATTCAGCATTTTTTCTTTATTGACTGAAACATCATTCATTATTGAAAAGTTAAGCATTTCTTAAAAATTAACTTTGTTTAAAAAATCAGTGTTTCTTGGTTGAATTTAACTGTTATGGGTTGAGAAATTAAAAATCAATATGGACACATTTCGAATTCTATTTTCCATTACGCACCAATTCTTGATTCTCTCGGAATAAATTCATATTAGGTTCACACTTTCCAGTGGGCATGAAATTTGGCAACGTCTTGACGACATCGTTACGACATCTTTACGACATCATATGTCCATGTCGTTTCGATGTCTTTGCGATATCGTAAAGACATCGCCAGATCACTCGACTTATTTACGATATCGTAAAGACACCTTAGCGACATGGACATACTAAGCAGTCTGATAAGAACCTGAAAATTCTAAGAGATGGCATTAATATTCACTAATGTGAACCATTTTCGTCGAGCTTGATCCTTCAAATGACGCCTGTCAAAACTTCAGCCATTTATG
>NC_046662.1:23867738-23870925 GCF_010883055.1 Belonocnema kinseyi | reverse complement strand
TTTTCGGACGGTATCAAAAAGTTAGAAAATCGTTGGACTCGCTGTATCGACCTAAAAGGAGAGTATGTTGAAAAACAAAACCGACTTTGGCCAAAAAAACGTGTTCGTCTTTCATTTTTCAGGGACTTATCAGACTGCCTAGTAGAATATCGTAAAGTTGTCGTAAGGATGTCGTAACGATGTCGTAAAGATGTCGCTAAACTTTGTGCCCACTGGGTTATTACCGGGCAAAGTCAAATAAGGTTCTAAAGAAAATAGCGATTGGAATAGAATGTAGATTGATTTCCGAAAATTCGGATTTGCATATATCTTAACAAATATACTTAAAATTATAGACACATAAAATTATTATATTTACCAATAGAATTGATGATAACTGCTAACAATAAGACATGCATAAAGAAAATTCGCATCTTTTCTAATTCGAGCGAAAACTGATTAATTTCATTATCAAGAACGTAATTCACAATATAGCTGCTGAATCATTTAGTATTCATTACAGTGAATATAATACATACATAGTATAAGTGTTATCTCTGGGATTTTAGACTTAAAATTCGTTCTTCTCAGATATTTTCATTTAATTAGAACCGGTTTCATAAAAAAGTAAATATACTAAATTTGTTAAATCTGGTATCACAATTTATATAATAATATAAAATAAAACGAATAAAGAATTTAAAATAAAGAAAGTTTTTATAGAATAAAATCGAGTTTCTGCCAGAAAAGAAAAAACTAATAAAAAACACGAATTTTTAACTAAATGGATACATTTTCAACCAAAAATCGTAATTTTTTAATTATAAAGTATAATTTTCTACTGAAAAATACCCATTTTCAACAAACTACAAGATTGTGCAACCCAAAAGTTGAATGTTAAAATAAAATGCTGAATAATACATTGAAAATTAATCTGCTTTGGTTGAGGATTTAAATATTTTGTAGAAAATTCGTCTTTTTTAATTTAACTATTGTTGTTTATAATTAAAAACTTATTTGTTTCATTTTTAAATATTAAATATTACATGTTTTTTTTGAAAACTAATTTCTTGGTCAAAGATTTAACATGAAGATTAATAATATTTGGTTAAAAATGATCTTTTTTATTGAAAATGTATCCTTCTTGATTGAAAATGTAACTACTTGGTAGAAGATTATTCTGAATTGGTTGAGGAATTAACTAACTTTTGGAAAGTTTGTCTTTTTTAGTTCAAATATAATTATCACATTTCTCGCTTATAATTAATCTGCAAATGAATCTAATTCATTTTTGATCGGAAATTTTTTATTTATAAGTTGAAAATTCAAGTAGTTTGTAGAAAATTCAACTAGTTTTTTCAGACAATCCATCTTCTTTGTTTAGAATTAAGAATTTCTGAAAATAATTTGTTGGTTTTTTAGAGGAAGATTTAAAAAAATGTGTAGCCTAAATATCAAAAGGTTTTGGCAATCAGCCTTGAAAGTAATTGATCATGTGTAAAGTTTCAAAAAAATTTAATCATTTTTTTTCAATTACAACAATATAAGAGGCTGGCGAGAAGTAAAAAAAATTGTTTTTTGCAATCTTTTTAGGAAAAATGTTTTTAAATATTTAGAATGATTTGTGGCATTGCAAAATTTGAAGAAAAAAAACCGTGTATCCAGGAGATAACAAAAGTTGTTGAGGTTCCAAGGCAAATTTAAAATTATTATTTATATTCAATTAGGTTCAAGAGGAAATTAAAAAAAATGTATTGTTAGAAAAGTATACGGAAGATTTTAGAGAAAATTTCTTAATTTTGAAGGATAAAGGGTTTCTGGGCATTATAAATTTTGTAATGATTATAATTATCTAAAAACTTATTTTTTTGTACAATTAAACAAATCTTTGATATATATAGCTGAGAGAAAAAAAATAGATAAACGTAGTCAGTAAAACGTCAAAGGGAACGGCCGGTACAGTGAAACAATTTTTGCATTTGAATTTTTTTATTCTTAAACCAATGTTTAATGAAACTCAAGTTGAAGTTAGTTTAAACTGATTATTATTTGTGGCCCTTAAGTAGTAACATTTCTACTTTAAAGAATAAAATTTAATAAATAACATATATTTAAAGATTTTACAAACAGGACATCTTTTTTGGAGTACGTATAGGAAAAATTGCGACATGGAAACAGTTTTTTTTGCTTTGCCAGTTTCTTTCATTTTGTTTCATTAAGAGCTTATTTATTTTGTTGCGTCAAAAATTAGCCACTCTGCGAGTGACCAATTCTTCTGTTTTTAGTCTTCTCTTTGTTTTTTCTTCTTGGCAGTTTCTTCCGTCTTACTCTGTCGTTTTATTATTTTTCAACAAATATCGTTTATTATAGGAGAGTCAGTATCGTCATCTTCTTTTTTCATTCATAAAGGCTGAGTTATAAACGCTAATCCCCAACGAAATTATTTATTGTTCAAGGTTCTATGATGCATACTCACCACAAGAAATCCAAATTACAAAGATTTACAATGATATTTGCAATTTTTTACAAGAAATAACAACATACAATCATTTACTGGCACCTTTATCACTAAAGAAGGCTTCGTAAAAAGCAGCATGCATCAATATTAAATTATATATAAATATTTTCACAGAATACTTTTCCAAATCAGTGAATAAAAAATAAGCAACAGCCGGTGGTGCCATCGAGACGCCTGCCTTTGACATAGGGAGTGAAGGGTGAGCGCATACTGGACACTAGCGCACTCTGCCGCTTCGAGGAACAAGCTCGGGTATTTCAACGGAAAGTTTACTTTCTATGATACGTCTTCACTGAGAGTTAAAAATGTTTTGTATATAAGTCTCATAAAAGAAATTTTTAATGGAAATTCCACACTACTGTCGTGTCTTTGGTTGCAACAACGGTACAATAAGAAATCAATGATATTCGTTTTTTGGACTAACAGTAGTGAAGTAAGTACAAAAATAGCGAATACAATTGTTCTTGTAGAAAGAATATAAATGGCGTCTATATAACCTCAAAAAAATAATAAATTTGAACAATAAGTCGCATTAATCATAAGTAATGTAACTTGTAACCGTGAATATTATGTGAATTAAATTGTAAAATAACATGTCCATGTCAAAGGAAAAGCACTGACAATAAATAAATTATATGTGATTATTACCAAAGATATTATAAACGTAGATGCGGTACGGGGTGTCGGAGT
>NC_046662.1:23864628-23867638 GCF_010883055.1 Belonocnema kinseyi | reverse complement strand
TTCTTCGTAAAATATGACGGTAAAGCAGTAGAAAAATTTTTTGAGGTTAGAAAAGTTTGACATGTATGTATCGCTGAATTTTTTCAGATCTGAAGCTTGATCAAGGTTTTCGGTACAGTCTTTTTTTAATTATAAAAAAAATGTTCTCGAAAAATCATATTTTTAATTTTTAAAAAAGTATTATAGAAAAACATTTCAAGATAAACAAGTGCTGAAAGCATTTTTCTTTGACAATTTTTTTTTTTAAATTGAAATAATCAAATATTTATACCAAAGAAACAACTTTTTAAATGTTTGAAGTATTTAAACATTATTGTTTAGATTTAAAATAATAATTAAAACAAAATATATTTCTGTATACGATATTTTGGTTGAAAATGTATATAGTATTTTTTAAATCACAAAAGTTCTTCTGAAAAATCGAAATGTTAATTTAAAAACGCGTGTTTTTATATATTAATTTGTCGGAAAATTTTGTCTATAATTTTAATTTTAAATTCAAACAATGATTTTTAACACTTTAAATATTAAACAAAAATTTATTTGATAACAATATTTTATTATCGTAGTTTTAATAAATAATTAATATTGATTGAGAAACAACTTTATTTGGGGAGTCTTATTATTTGTGAATTTTCCAATTCGTTAATATTATAAACTCTTCAGGAATCTTATTAGTTTTGGAATTGTATTTTTTGGGACAGAGAGTTTTACCGAGTCGGAAATTTTATTTTTCTGGATATTTCAGCCGTCCCTATATAAATACAGAAAATTTGCTCTAATTATAATTTCTAAGAACTATTTATACTGTTTTAAGATACCAATACAATTTACATAACACTGATTGTAAGATTTGCACATTTTTAAGCCTTCAGTTTGGGAACTTGAATTTCAACGTTAAAATTGCTTCGTTTTCAGAATACAGCCTTGTTGTTTGAATTTTCAGAATTTTTCGAAATTGTTAAAAGGCGAAAAACTTTGAATTTAAAATTTAAAAATGCGAAAATACACCATTTTCCATGTTCATTTGCAATCCAGCGAGTCACTTTCTTTCGCTTCTTTTGAAAGTCGATCCTTTGCTTTCAGTTTTCTTTTTAAACTATACCTTGAATTCAACGCATTTCAAATTAAATTTTTGCAGCTGGATTTAGGTTGAATTGTGCAAAGGTTTTTTGTTTTATATATAAATTAATTAAAACATTTTATTGGTTTTTCACGACTGTGATTTATAACTCTAAAATGGAATAATTGTAGCTCAAACATGAAAAAGTATAGACTGATTTCATATTTAAAGAGATTCTATCACATATATTGAACTATTAAAACCTCTGACCTTTTTAAAGGTTTTTAAAACTCTTTTAAAAACTTTTTTTAACAATTTTGTTTGTGATTTCTTAATAAAAGAATAAGTTCTATTTAGTCTCCAGAACAGCAATTTAAAAAATATTTAAAGCCTTAATAATTTAGACATTTTAAATTTGTAGTCTTCAGAATATATTGAATAATTTCAAATTTAAAGCTATTTATATATTTCATCTGAATTTTTGAATGGAAAGTGTTCGATAATTTTAGATTAAAACCTCTCGAATTATTTAGTTACAAATTAAAATCATACAACTTTAATTTTTATTTATTTTTTGGTAATTTGCCCCCCCCCCCACAAATTATTATTTTTTTGTAAGAAAATAATGCCTGATTTTTGTAAAAATTAACAAATATATATTAAAGGTTCACTCAAGAACATTTTTGTTCAAAAAGCTTGTTCCTGAATAAATTATCTCTTATTGTTTCCGATTTCGTTCTGTCACTCAGAGTACTTTTCTGTGAAAAATATTGATTTACAAAGAATATTTGTTATACAATAGAATGGATTTCTTTGCCCGAGATGCAAACGTAAATTGTACTATAGTAAAAACAAGTGGAAAAATTTAGACGAAAGCCAAATTTGGTAAAGAAAACAAACCTTTGTCGACCTATAAATACTAATTTTATTCCCCGCAAGATTTTTAAAAAATCTCTTCGAAACACTTTTATTGCAAATATTTAATTGAAGAAAAATATTTTTTATAAAAATAAAAATAGTAAAATTTTTACATACAATTCTTAAAATAAAAAAATCTGTGTGTCAAACCACAATCCAATCCGACTATTCTTTCAAAAGTTATCCGATATACAGACAACCACAATAACGACGACGTAGACGCCAGAGAGACAGACAGATACCGATGTAAAAACTTGTTTTTCTGACTCAAGGAGCCTCAAAACGTGGAAATTTAATGAAATTCGCGAAAATCATTTTTCGCATAAAACTCTTCTCATAATGGATGAGAATGTCATAAAATAATCATGGGGCCTTGAAAAGATAGCGTTTTTCGCCTCTTGACTTTTTTCCATATCAAGCTTTTTTTGCTTCAAATGTCCATTTTCGTTTGGTTTTTTGGATTTTGAAAATCCTTTAACTTTGGTAAGTTTGCTTTTATAAAAAAAAGTTGTCAGGATAAATTGTTCATATTTTTTTGTACCATAAATAGCTGTCGATAAAATTTTCAAATTTTGAAAAAAAGTGGTCTCAACAATTTTTACAAAGCTTCAACTTTTTGGATTTTTATCAAAAATGGCTATTTAACGAACTCTATCTTTCTTTTTGGTCCCTCGAACACTGTGTCAAAGCCCAATCCAACCAACGTAAAAACTTGTTTTTCTGACTCACGGGGCCTCAAAACGTCGACATTTGATAAAATCCGAAAAAGTTATTTTTCATAAAAAACTAATACCTTCTCATTTTTGATGAGAATGTAGAAATTATCAACAAGATTTGTAGAAAATCTTTCAAAGAATAAAATTATTGTCCCGTAAGTTACAACCGAAAAATTACAATTTAAAAAAAATGAAAGTTGTTTTAAGTATGAAGCTAGACTCGCGACCGGGACAAATCATAAAATGAAAGTAAATTTGAAAATTGAACTGCAGTTCGAGTATTAAAAACTAAACAGTGATTGATTTTACAAGG
>NC_046662.1:23841553-23864528 GCF_010883055.1 Belonocnema kinseyi | reverse complement strand
AAAAACTAAATAATATTAAAGAACTATATATAGACAATATATAGAATGAAAATTATAATTAAAAATTTTAGAATTAGTGAAAAATATATGAAACCGTAATATGAATTACTCATAGACTTATATTTGTGGTATTTATTAAAACAACCAAGTTTTACAATGTTATAAATGTAAAAATGTTTTAATGGGCAATTTACTTTCAATCCAAATGGTTCTTGTCCAAGCTAAGTTTACCATCAGTGCGCCTCGAAGGTGTGCCGAGAGTTGCTTACAGCGCTCCAAGTGGCTCTTGGCAAACTATATTGATGGGTGCTTTCTACGAGGAGCGGTGAGTAGAGGGGAAGTGACTTTTTCCGCCGGACGCGCCGTCTATATTTATGGCGGGCAACTAAGCCCGCACCGCATCTACGTTTATAATATGTTTGTTATTACCTTCCTTACATATTGATTAATCAACTTATTTTTTATTTTTAAATACTTTTTATATTTGAATTTCGTGGCCTTCAGGTTTAGTTCCTTCTCCTAAACTCGTTATTTTTGATTGAGAAAGTATTAAAATTGTCCGAAATTTGACGCCACAGTTTTTAACGCGTCTCCACGTTTCTAGACCCCCTGAATGCGAAAATGAAGTTTTTACGGTGGCATCTGTCCGTTCGTCCGTAAAAACGATAACTCGAGAAAATGAACGTCTCAAATCGATATCTGGTTCACTTTTTTTAGGTCTTAAAATAAAGAACGAGTTGGTTAACCAGCCATTTCGGGTAGAAATTTAAAAAGTGAGCGCATTTTGAAATTTTTCAGACCACTTTTTTTTAATCTGAAAATTCTTTTCACGGATATTCATGGTATAAAAAGGACGAACAATTTTTTGAAGATCAAAATTTTAAGCCAAATAACGTGCGATATGAAAAAACTCAGGAAAAGAAAAGCTTTACTTTTTGAAATCCCTATATGGTCATCATAACAAATTGCTGGATTTTTTTGGAAAATCGAAAATTCAAATTTTTATTCAACAAAAAATAATCAAAACTTTCATTTTCTGGTAAAACTATGCAGGATACGAAAAAAGATGAATTAAAAACAATTGTGATCCGAAAGAACATTGAAAATAAAAAATAAAATTTCTGAAAGAACGACACAAGTTACGAAAACAAAATAATTTAACAAAAAATTGTTTACTCGAAAAAGAGCTGCAAATTTGTTATGAATCACTTTTTGATAGTACACGTTGGTTTGGTTTTAATCATAAAATTGACAATAAAAATGAGAATGAAAAATTTGTAGAAAAACGTGAAAGCGTCCGAAAAAAAATTGATAGAAAAGTTATGAAAAAAGTCTTCAAAACTTTTGAAAAATCTTACAAAATGTCTTAAACTATTTCCAATAGGACTCGTAATTTTATTTTTATTTATGGTAAGTAGTATTCAGAAAATCGAAAACTACAATATTATGCCAAAAGACGTGAGATACGTAAAAATCTAAAAGAAGACTTGTAGGATAATTTGCTTCATCTATAAAAAATAATATGAAAACCAAAATCCAATTCTTATCATAACAACGCGAGATAAAGAAAAAAGTATTGTAGTTTTTTATTTATTTTAAGGTGAAACCTAAGTTTAATAAAACTTAATCTTTAACCCAGTATATTAGGACGCATATAAATACTGGGATCTGAAAGAGATATTTTTTATGAAGTTTCATTAAAGTATTCCAAATGTAAAGAATAAATATCCGAGCACGAAGCGCAGGGTGTAATTATGTCCAAACGCGAAGCGCGAAGGAACCGATTATCGAACGCGAAGCGCGGGATTCAACAGGCACGTGACATAGTCACGCTCAAATTTGCGGGCGAAGCGAACCGCGCGCATAGCGCCCGATGAGAATATGCCCGACAGGCGGGCAGATTTTTTAGTTTTACTTTTTTTTAAATAAATGATTTGGGAGATAAGCTTCGCGTATATTTAAACATGTAAATATCTTTGAGATTGGATGACGGGTGCCTAGAGGAGTTTCCTGAACTTCTTGTGGATTCATTGGCTGAATCTTCCCACTATACATGTTTATTTTTGTCCGCATTTGAGGGCCAATACTTTCTTTGGAATATATTCCGCGAAGTGTTTTAGTGGTTGTAGTAATCGCGACTATTGCAAAGATGTCACCATTAGACGTTGATAATACATTTTGTTCTTCGCTTGGTATGGGCAAAGGAATCATCTGGTCTCCTCTCAAATAAATTCGTTCGTCGCGAGGAAAAGTGTATCTACGAATTTCGAAAAAGCGGAGCGGATTTGCCCTGGGAATGAGCCGAAGAAATCTAAGTTCTTCAAGTGTATATCCAAGTATGCGTAAAGAAGAATTTCTGGCAGGAGGACACCTGGGCCTGGCACGAAGAGACCGTTGAGGCTCGTCAGGAGGAGATCTGGACCTGACACGAGGAAACCTTTCAGGCTCGGCAGGAGAAAGAGACCTTGCAGGAGAATGAGCAGAAGAAGTCTCGGAACGACGAAAGTACGGAATAGGTTCGCCATTAGGTAAGCAGTCAAACTGTGCACTCAAATCTGCAAGAAGAAACAGAATATTAAACTTTCTTGGTGCTTTCCTTGTATGTCCAGATGTATGCAGCGCCTAACTAGCAAACGATACATTCAGTGGCATATAGAAAATACTGTAAAACTCTTCCATAGCGCTGATTGTGGGACTGACACCTACATGTGGCGCGGCGTGTGTGGCGTCAAGAAAAAATTAACGTCAGTGAATTTTTTTATCGAAATTTTTTATAACAATGAATTCAGTTTTTGATTTTCATTAATTGTGAATTTCACATAATGACAAAATCAATATAAGAAGGCATCAAATACTGAAAGTGCATCAAATGCTAGCTTAATCCATTAAACCACACCGTTACAAATGTCTGCAATTTTAATATACATTTACTATACATTTGTATAGTAAATCTAAGAACTCGGTCTCTGAAATAGTTATTAAGGGACTGCGTAGTAAATTTAATGTACATGTATATTGATCAATTCTTGGAAGAGCCAGAGAATTTCACTTTACACAAATTAACAATAATTTTTGCAGTAATGTTTAATTCTAAATAATAAAGCATTATTTTTATTTTTAGTTGTACATAAGTTATACTGGGTTTCAAGTGAATACGTTCAATTAAATGCATAATCAAGACACCTAAACTAAAAGCAGCAGTACTGACGTAAAAATTTTCACATTGGCAGTGAATTTTTATGAAAACCCCACCCGTACGTCGCACTTTGATTATATATAAGAATTTAGTCGATGAATTGTAGATTATTAGTTTAGTTTTAAATATTTGACAGGATTTGAATAGATCAAGGAACTTTAAACTTTTATGCACTCTATTTTACTATACATGTATATTATTTTACAATACAATGGTATATTAAATTTACTACACGTATATGCATATTCCTTCTATTACATTTATAGGAAAATCGATATAGAACTTTCGAACAGTGTATTTGTTAAAAATTCCTATTCGCGGATTGAAAATTCAACTTTTTTCAACTGTTAGTTCAGAAACTTATTTTATTGTGTTAAATATTGACCTATTTTATTTAAAAATTTCACTAAAAGTTAAAAACTCAACATTTTGAATTAAATATTTTTTCTTCATTGACTAAAATACTTTCTCGGTAGAAAATTTAACCATTTGTTGTATATTAACTTATTTTGTTAAAAATTATCCTTTTATGGTTAAATTTAACTGCTTTAAATAAAAAACTAAAATCTTACTTTAAAAATTAGACTTTCCGAGTTGAAAATTCATCTATTTTGTTAGAAAATTGTGCAATTTGTTACTTCCAAATTTAGCTGTTTGTTTTAAATTGAAGTTTATGTTGAAAAATCGTATTTTGTCGTTGAATATAACTATTTTTGATTAAAATCTTTCTTAATTGAAATATTTAATATCAAATATTAAATTTTTTGTTGAACGTTTATCTTTTTAACTTGTAAATTCAACTATTATGATAAAAATTTAAGTATTTTGTCAAAAATTCGTTTTTGTTTATAGAAAACTATGTTTCCTTATTTAAAATTTATATCTTTGGTTAAATTTGTTTAATGAACGGTTTTGCTTGAAATGTATCCTTTTAGTTTAACAATGTTTCTTTTTAAATAGAAAATTTAAGTTATTGTTAAAAAATAACTTTTTTGTTCGAAAAGTAGTATTTTTCTTGACTGAATTTAACGGGTTTTCATTACAATACAAAATATTTCTTGGTTGAAATATTAACAACTTTTCGTTCAGAACTTATTTTGTTGTTTTTGTTCAAGAATCATGAGTTAAGTTGAAAATTAATTTCTTCAATTGCAAATTAATTTTTTTCACTGAAGTAAAACTATATTGAAAAAATTTCACGGACACGCATAGTGAAGATTTTAGTGCGCTACTGGCTTAGAATTCTTAGGATGTGTGTATTCGTATAGTTACCACACTATGCCAGCGGCAGGCTCGTAGATCGTGGTATAGCAAATAAGCTGGAGCGAGGAAAAGGAGAATGAAGGTTTGAAAGTGTCTAAAATTTCAATGTTTTTGTTGAATTATCTATGAAACTACGTGGTGGAAAAACTTGATATAATTTTTTTAATTTTGTATTTTCAAGCAACACTAATACCGACATTTTTTTTATTTGTCTACCACAGCGTTTAATTACTATATATTAAAATGTGACAAGTGCCTATGCACTGTTCATGAACTACATGTTAAAGTAGTCAACTTTGATATTAATAATCTCCGCATCGGTATGGTTAAAAAATTGCAAATTAATTTAGCATATAAATAATTATTCTATATAAATATAGCTCTTTTTTCAAAAAATTTAACTAGTGTTTGATTTTTTTACACAAAACCTTAAAAATTCATATTTTGTTACTTGAAAATTTAACTATTGGGCAGAAAATTCGTATTTTTAGGAATAAAATTAATCCGTTAAACGTAGAACTTTTTTTACACCACTTAACCGAAGCGGGGTGCCGATTCCACCCGATGCTTTAAAAAAATCAAAAACGGGTTCCTAAAAATCTGAAAAAAATCATGGTTTTTGTTTGGACCTTCTATTTAACGGTACAATTTTGCAATATGTGTTTTTTAAAGTTATTGTTGATGTAGTTGGCAATAAACAAATAAAATCATAGAAAAAATAGTTTTTTTCAATAATTCATAACTCAGACAAATGAACGAAATTGAACGGTTCAAAAATTAAATTAAAAGGGAAGAGTGTGTCTTTCAACGAAAAAATATACACAGAGGACCATGATTTTTTATTCAAGCAATATAAATTGAAACCGTATGGTAAATGCACCTGTTATCTTGCGTGCCCCTATTAT
The DNA here is from genome assembly GCF_010883055.1 of Belonocnema kinseyi. Lineage (NCBI taxonomy): Eukaryota > Metazoa > Arthropoda > Insecta > Hymenoptera > Cynipidae > Belonocnema > Belonocnema kinseyi. Next base: position 23,859,164 of record NC_046662.1, on the reverse strand, counting down.
CGTTCTAACCTGATTGAAATTTAATAAATAATGAATTTTTATACTTTCACTTATAAGGATTAATAAGTGCATTCAACTTACTTTAGCTGGTACAGATAAAAAAATAAAAATAGTAGTCAAATCTACCCCTCTCCTACGGTCAACGGGTTAATCTTCTTTGTTGAAAATTAATTTTTTTAGTGGCAAAGTTTTTTTAATTCGTATTTTTTGTTAGAAAATTAATATCCGTAATTTCAAGTTCGTCTTTTTCTTTGAAAACTCAACTGTTTTGTTAAATATGCGTCTTTTTGTTTGAAATTTTCTCTTATGTTGAAAATCCATGTTTGCGGATTGAAACTACAAAGGTTGAGTAGAAACTTTGTCTTTTCTGTAATTAAACTGCTTTTGATTAGAAACTAAAATTAGATTGAAATTAATCTTTTTTTATTAAATATTCAAATATTGGGTAAAATGTTTATATACTGTGTTGAAGATTCGTATTTTGAAATTAAATGAAATTTTTTTGTTTATTGTCTCCAAAATATTTTCGGTTGAAAATTTAAGTGTTTGATATAAACAAGAATTAATTTGGATTTTAATCTAATTTAAATTTCTTAAATTTCTATTCAAGTGTTTCTTGCAAAATAACATATTTGTTAAAAAATTATCCTTTTTCGTTGAATTTAACTGCGTCAAAACAAAAACTAAAATATTAATTTAGCTAGCCTTTTCGGGTTGAAAAATCAACTCTCGTTGAATATAACTATTTTGATTAAAAATAAAAATCTTTCTGGGTTGAAATATTAAATATAGTATTTTTCGTTGATAATTCATCATTTTGGTTAAAGATTCATCTGTTAAGGTTGAAATTAATTTATTTTTTTGAGCTTTTTTTCATTTTTGTAGAAAATTAATTTTTTTCCAATTGAAAATTTTCCTATTCCAGCTTTGGTTGTAAATTAATCTTTTCGTCAGAAAAATTGTAATACTTTCAATGTTTTTGATTAAATATTCATCATTAAATTTGAATGTTAATTGATTTGAATATAAACTGAAAAATTGATCGGAAAATTTACCCATTTAATTTTTTATTGAACGTTCATCCTTTTTACTTCAAAATTCAACTATTGGAATAATAATGTAGGAATTCTGTTAAAAAATCGTGTTTTTAAATAGAAAACTATTGTTCTTTACTTTGGAAATAAACAGTTTTTTCAATCTATCCTTTATGTTTAACAATTTTTCTTTTCGAAAAGAAAATTCAATTTATTTTTCAAACAAATCTTTTTTGTTCGAAAAATTGTATTTTTCTTTACTGAATTTAACGGTTTCTCATAAGAAAATAAAATTAGTTAATTTGAAAGAGAAATTGATTTTTTTCACTTTAAATTTACCTCTTTCGTCTTTTTGTTTTAAAAACTAATCTCCTTTGTTTAAAATGAATATTTTTGTTTCAAAATTCATTTGTTCTTTATGCAATCAATCTAGTTAATTGACTTGAAAGTAGAACATTTTAAATGAAATTTTTTCTTTATTGACTCAAAAATCTTTATTGCTTGGAGATTTAATTATTTGATCGAAATTAACTTTTTTTTAAATAATCTTCTTTTGATTGGCTTTTACTATTTTTGTCTAAAAACTAAAATCTTTTTCAGTTGAAATATCAACTATTATATTTTTTGTTAAAAATTCATTTCATCGGTTCAAAATTTTCAGTTGTTTTTGGCTGAAAAATTGTCTTTTTGGGTAGAAAATTATTCTTCCTTGTTAAAAATTGATCTTTTTGGTTTTAACATTCAACTATTTTATTCGAACTTTCAGCTCTTTGTTGAAAATTTGAAATTGGAATTAAAAATTTTATTTCTGTTGACTCTGAAATTTTTCTATTGATTCATTTCTTTGGTTAAAATTTTTTTCTCAAAAATTTATCTGTTTTCTTGAAAATAAAACTTTATTGCTAAAAACTTATTTTTTCAGTTGAAGATTCATCATTTTAGTTTATATTTAATTTATTTAGTTGAAGATTCTTTTTTTACATATTTTTTACTGTAAATTTACCTATTCTATTTTTCATTAAAATTTGATCTTTTTTAAATGCAAATTCAACTATTGGTTTGAAAATTTAATTATTTTGTTAACACTTTATATTTTTTGTTGTTAAAAATGCATCTGTATGTATTCTATTTTCCTGAATACACATTCTTGATTCTACTAGAATAAAACGAGAACTTTGTGCAAATTTCGAAGAAACTCAAATAAAGTTTAAATTATATAACAAATGGAAATAATGTAGATTTAATTGCGCAAAATCTTATTTGCGTATAGCTTTAAAAAATGTGATTTTAATTAATTAAATAAATATAATATTATTATATTCACCAATATAATTGAGGAAAACAGCCGAGAATAATACAAGCATATGAACAAGCATCTTTTTTAACTAAAAAAACGAATTAATGTAATTATCAAGAACGTGAATAACACTATTAGTACTGAATATTTTCGTGTTCTACCGCAGAATATAACGAATACGTTGTTAAATCGTTATCTTATAGATTTCAGTCGTCAAACTTATCTTTCTCAGATATTTGCATTTCAATAAACCCAATTTAAAAGCAAACAAAAGTTAAAATTAAGCTCGTTAAAAGTGATAGCACAATTTATATAATAAATTTAAATTATTGGAGAATCATTTCCTGGAGAAACAATAACTATTAGATTTTTCATTTTAAAAATGAAAATTCACTGTCTTTTGTTTTAAATTCAAATAGTATTTAAGTGAAATATTAATTATTACATTATTATAAATACTTTTTTTCAATTAATGCTCTTTAATAAAAAATAAAGCGTTCCATTCTTGGTTAAAAAGTTATCTTTTGATTAAAAATGCAAATATTTGGTTGAAAATGTATGTTTATTGTTAAAGAATCTTATTTTGGTAGAAAATTAATCTTCCTTGAAAAAAAAACCAATGATACTATTTGCAAATTCTTCTTTCCAGGTTAAGAGTTCAGCGATTTATTAAATATTCTACTGTTTTTTTGAAAAATGTATTATATAGTTAAACATTCAACTATATTATTATGGTCGTGCAAATTAACTTTTTGTTTAAAAATCCGCTTTTTCTTGTCGAAAATTCAACAGTATTCTGAGGATTTATTTCATTACATTCAAAACTAAACTATTATTTACCCACTGGGCAGAAAATTTGGCGACGTCTTTACGACATCGTTACGACATATTTACGACAACTTTACGACATCCTATGTCCATGCCGTTTCGGTGTCTTTGCGATATCGTAAAGACATCGTCAGATCATACGACTTATTTACGATATCCTAAAGACACCTTAACGACATGGACATGGGATGTCGTAACGTTGTCGTAAAGATGTCGTAACGATGTCGTAAAGACGTCGCCAAACTCTGTGTCCACTGGGTAATATTGAATGTTGAATATTCTAATGGTTCGTCAACAATTGAATTATTTTGTTACAAATATAAATACATTGTTAAAAAGTCATTTTTGGCCCAAAATTCAACTGATTGGTTAAAGTCTGAACTACTTTGTAAAAAAATTTTTTTACCATTCATCTCTTGTTTTAAAAACTCAACTATTTTGTTGAAAACTCAAATAATCGTTTGATAAATAATACTTCATTCATCTGAAAATGTAATTATTCCATTTTAAGTCGAAACTTTATCTTTTTGAGTTTAAAAATCGAGCACTTGGTTAAAAATTTCCAAAGTTAAAATTTTTAAATATGAAGTGCTTAAAGTCTGCTCAGTGGCCGTAAAATATGGAGCGATTTGCGTGTTAATGTGTTGTGAAATTCAATTCCAGTGTTAAATTATCTCCACATCCAGCGTCGGATTAACGCTCTTCGTGGCCTGGGGCTAAACCTCCGAGGTGCACTAGCCCCACCGTGCCCCTTGGTAAATCCGGCGCTGTCAACAGCAATATTCCTGATTAGAATATCAGTGGTTTTTTTTTTAAATTGGTAAACCGTAACCTTCTAATAATCCTCTCATAGCCAATATTCACAGAAGTACGGAACTTATAACAAAGGTGAAGAGTATTTGTGTTTCATATTTATAAATTTCATAACCTAAAATGGAGATAAAAAGATTTAAAGAGACTTGATTAATTTGCCTGATAGACAATGTTCGCAGTGTTTTCTCTACAACTTGTCATGAATACAACCATAACCTTGTATTCTTTTGCTTCACGGCGTTTAATTCAACGTGAGATAATTCTATTTTTGTTAGCAATTTATTCCCCTTCTATAAGTGGTCGTTTCAAACTTTACAGCGAATTGTAGAATATGTTTGATAAAAATATTTGTTATCATAGTACTTATGCACAGACTTGAGGATTTCTGAAAAACAACAAAGACGCTTATTATTCAATTTATTTGAAATATTATTAACAATATTATTTTAGAAGTTATAAAATTTATAAACACAAATACTTTTCACCTTTATTATAAGATCAGTATTTTTGTGAATATTGGCTATGAAAGAAATTTTGGAAGGTTACTATTGATCAATAAAAAAAACTATGCATACTTCAGTCAAGAATATTGTTATTTTTAAATTCTCCATTCCGAGACTAGTTTAGGAATGTTCCAGCTAGAGGCCACTACCGTCAGTTTACTTGCGAAGAGGAGTTAAGCGAAGCGATTATTGAGTGGCGACAGTCTAAGCGTGAGTTTGAAAAAAACTACGTTTTTCCACTAGATTAGTCTGTTTTGAATTTTAAAGAAACTGATTCTGGCATTAATTCTTAAAAATTTAGGGGCTCGACCACTATAAGCAGCGATTCTTGTAAGCAAGTATTTGTGGTGCAATTATCCTTTGAAATTATAATCTAAAAAGAAAAGACGAATTATTTTGAAAAAGTCTGGTACAGAAGGACGAACCATTTCTTTTTGGAGAAGAAGAGTTCAGGGCTTTCCAAAAATTAAATAGCGTTCTGTCAGAAGACCCAGTTTTATTGATTTATAATCTGACGTATGGACCTGAGTTCTATACAGATGCTCGGATATTTATTCTTTAAATTTGGAATACTTGAAAAAAACTTTATTAAAAAGATCTCTTTTAGATGGCAGTATTTATATGCGTCTTCATATTCTGAATTGTCTAGTTAATTAAGTATAGTCAAAGATTAAGTTTCTCAAAGCTTTGTAGGCTTTGAGGTACACATTCTCATCGTGGCACTCGCGCTGCGCACTCGATTTCCGATAGACATTTGTAAACAGGTTTTGTTGGATTTTTTATTCTCGTAACTTTCATCGTTTTTCCACAAATTAAAAAAAAAATTTTTTAATGTTTATTTTTCAGGAATAAAACAAAACGTACGCGTCCTACCAAGAAGTGATTCTTAACGAAATTGTAGATCTTTTTGGGATAACCATTTTTGTTAATTAATCTTTTTTCGTATCCTACATAGTTCGATTGATTAAAAAAATTTTTTTAACGGTATAACTCTGATAATTTTCTTTTTATCAAAAAAAGTCATAAGGATAAATTTTTTGTTCTTTTTAATACTATAAACATCCGTACATAGAATTTTCAAATTCAGAAAAAAGTGGTCTCAAAAATTTTCAAAATGCCCTCACTTTTTGAATTTTAATCAAAAATGGCTGGTTCACGAACTCGTCCTTTCTTTTAGGACCTAAAAACAGTGTGCCAAAGATGAATTTGATTCGTTCATTTTTTCGAGAGTTATCGTGTTCACGGACGGATGGCCGGACGGACAGACAGGCAGACGCTATCGTGAAAGCCTGATTTTCGGATTCAGGGGTTCTCGAAACGTGGAGATCCGTTGAAAAAGTTTGATGTCAAATTTCCGACAATTCTAATACTTTCTCAATCATAAATGATAAGAATGTAAAAACTATTTTACGTTTAAGCCATGGCAAATATAAATACAATTATGGAAGGTAAAAGAGTGAAATAAAGTTAGTCGAGGTAACACTTATTTATGAATAAGCAAATTAAGAATTCATTCGGGATGAACTGCAAACTTTATACACTGAAGGTACGGAATGTTTGTCGCGTGGACCTGGTGGATCGCGAATATCAAAGCTAGCAAAAAAGCTGAGATTTAAAAGCGAGGCTAGTTCGAGTCAGAGTGCGAAAAAAACCAACAGCAAGGGAAACTTTTACTCGGAAAATCGTAGGGAAAGGGTAAGTCATCCGACGAAGTATGTGGGAAAATGAAGCTGGGGCCTAGGAAGATTGTTGATTTTCTCAAAAACATGTGGATTAGCTTGGTTGACCATTCATTCAGGGCTGACGCGACAGCAGCGGAAATTAAAAAGTTTATGACACTTTTATTTAGATAAAGTTAGTAACTTCCGCCAAACGCGTGTTGGGAAAACGCACTTTACATCAATCTCTAACCAGTGATGAAGCAACATAAAGGAAAGAGAAAGATCAAATAAAATCACAAGTCGAGGAAAATAACGCAAATTGTAGTACGAAATCTATTTTATTTAAAGCCACCTTGAAAGCGTTCTGGAAAATGTAAATTTTGTCAAAAAAGAGTAGTGGAACGACTACGGTTTTCGTTGTTCACATTGGGATTCGAAGATCCTGTCTAGTGTAATTTGGTAGCAGTGCTCGTATCAAGTTCCTTGAACTCTTCTACGCATGCGTCGCCCTCGGTCTTTGATTCGTTGCTGTTCGCGCGCAATTTAAAATTCTAAAAAAGAACATTTTTATTGTTTATTATGAATGATGTCATTTTAACTTATATAAATGTTTATTAGATCGATATTAATGAATCATAATGAAAATAAAACCAAGAATTCTTGAAAAATATATGCAAGAAAAATGCAAGTGAGAACCAAAGGATATTTTTTATTTACACAGTATGCACTTACTAAATTTTTATTTTCATGAAGATTCATTAATATCGGTCTAATAAACATTTATATAAGTTAAAATGACATTATTCATTATAAACAATAAACATTTTTCGTAAATAGGTGGTGTAACATTTTCGCGATCAAATTCGATTACAATATTGTAATCTTTATTATCGTCGTACACTTGTTTCTCTTCAGCGGGGTTTTCAAAATCGGCTGGCAAAATAAAAGCGGGCTTAAGACAATTAATAGAAACACGAAAATTTTTATCTTTTATTTTGATAACAAAAAATATATCATTGCGCTAAATTACTTCATACGGACCATAATACGGTGGATAGGATGGGCCGCTTACAGCGTCATAACGTAGAAACTTTTTTATTACTGTCTTGAGGTACAGGCAACGGTTTGACATCGTTGACCCATCTTTCCAAATTATCAATAGAGGAAGAAATCGGTTTTTGGTCACCAACAAGAAAAATTCCGCAGACAAACGCAAGCTGGCGCCGTGAACCAGTTCGGCGGCCCTCACTCCGAGATCTTCTTTAATGGCAGTTCCAATGCCAAGTAAGACAATTGGCAAAATTGAAAGTCAATCGCTTCCATCGTGACATTTAATCGCAGCTTTAAGTTGCCTACATGATTTTTCTGTTAAATCGTTTGTTTGCGGATGATAACTTGTCCTACGGTTTAGCAATCGGAATGGCAGGTGTCGTCTTGATGTTGTGTTTAACTCGATTTTTGATTTAATTTTTTCGAAACACGGGCGATCGCGTCAAATCGGGATATTTAGCTAGTAACCCGTGGTACACCGAAACGCCGATCACTGTTTTTATGACATGCACTCCTTCGCCAACTGCGCACCCGCGCGTTGTCAAACCAGTCGAATTATCGATTAAGCACTTGTTTTTCGGATCGATCAGCAAATCTTAACGAGAAATAAAGTCGATTCTCGATTCTGTAGACTCAGCATCTGGATCTGTTCCCCATGTCCTGCCAAATCAACAGCTGGAAGCTGCTTTGAGAGTTTGTATCTACGCAGGTAGACGCGTCTTCCAAACTTTCAAAATAAATTCTCCCGTGGTATTTGTGGTGGCGATCGATTTGATGCTGCGGAAAAATTCAGAGGGCTTGCGATCACCCATTTGTTCGCCTTCCATCAGTTTGCCAACTCTCAAACTATCCGATTCTGTAAATCTCTAAATCATTTTTGTCTTAAGATCTCTGTCTATCGTCAGTTATTTGCGCTGTGATGAATTGTGCTTTTAATAAGGTGAACCACACTTTCACTTTGTGTTCCAAAAATGCAGGTACTTAAAAATGTCAAGTCACATTGCCGTTCACAATAGGTGCTTGAGCGCCGATGATAGCGTCGTTTCTATTCTATTCAAGAAGAAGGATTACGAGTGTTTTTTTAAATTTCTGACTGATACAGTGATTCAAAGGCCTCTAATGAAGTAGTTTGAAAAAGTCTGATACAGAAGGATGAACCATTTTGTTTTGGAGAAGAAGAGTCGAGGGTTTTCCAACAATTAAAGAGCGTTCTGTCAGAAGATCCAGTTTTATTGATTTATAATCTGACGTATGAAACTCAGCTTCATACGGATGCGAGCAGAGAAGGCCATCTTTGTCGACCTAATAGGATAATGATATATATTTAAAACAGTGTTTGAACATAGTTTAGGCCATAGCATATATAAATAATATTGTGGAAGGTGAGGGAGTGAAATAAAGTTAGCCGAGATAACACTTAATTATAAATAAACAAATTAAAAATTTATCCAGGATGAACTGAAAACTTGATCACAGAAATTACGGAATGCTCGTCGCGTGGACCTGGCGGATCGAGGATATCAAAGCTAGCAAAGAGGCTGAGATCTAAACGCAACGTTAGTTCGAGTCAGAGTGCGAAAACAGCCCCCCAGCCAGGAATTAGCTTGGTTCACTATAAATAGAGGTCTAGCGCAAGAGCAGCCGAAGCTTAAAAGTGTGTTATATTTAGATAAAGTGAGAAACTTCTACCAAACACGTAGTTCAAAATATTAATCAGTTTATGAGATATTGTAATTTACTAAGAAATATTCTACTGACAGTATTTCGAGAACGATTCTTTGTAGCGAGATATATTTTTTAAAGAAATTTAGTGAAATGTTGGGAATAAAATGAATTTGTGTGAATTCTACCGATTTTGATAAATTCTGATATTGACCAGCCGAAAAGGAATGCGCAGAAAGTACAAATGACGTACTTACTGCTTAAAGATCTATCTACTAAGGTTGAACATTTATATAAGAATTCAGTAATGAATTTCAAAATGAACTTAAATACAAGACAAGGCCGTAACAATTGCAAGGCGGCATTGCTCGGTGCAACATATCACAATGTCGTCAATAATCTACAATGACTTATTCATGTACATTTTCTAAAAAATCTTATAGGTTTGATTATATTTGTTTAAAGAAAAAAATTGTTGATTTCAAAAGAAAAGTAAAATAGGTAAAATGAAGAAAATAATGTATCATTTCCAAGAATATCTCCGGTATCGGTATCTTATATGATTAAGAGGAATCACAATTCGAAAAATAACGCTTATTTAAACAAGTCGCCGGAAAAATGTATTGTAACAATTATTTGTTGCTTATTTGTTATACTCGACTCGCATAGAACGAGACTGTTCTATTGATAGATTAAAAATACTCTCGCAGACGACACTTGTTCATTTAGTACGCAACGATCTTAAATTCTATCAACTAAATATTATACCTTAGAGTAAGAGAGACAGACACAGAAGCAACTTCAGCTGTGACCTGAGCAAGGCGGCAGGGCGAGTAGAGGCGAGGAAAGCGAGTAGAGCACCGGAGAAGCTCGACGCGCGCATCTTCCTGCACCGATTTTCTACCCTCTCCGCGCGACTCCCACGCAACGCCTACGCGGAGTCCGCTATATAAGAACGTGCACTGGCACGCATCGTCACTTGTTTGGGAGTTTAATACCAGCAAGCTTACAAAAACCGCCTGTGTTCGCTGAGACAGCTGGCATTCCAGCCCTCTCAGCCGACACGCTTACTAACTTCATTTAGTCCCTTTTTGGCTAACAATTTATTTTTCTGTTAACCTAATTATTTATAGGGTGAAATCACGTTGGCCGGCAGTAATGCCAGCCAGTAAACAAGGACAAATCTGTGCCTCTCGCGAGATGCCTACTCCTATCCACGTCTCCCCTTCGAAAAGATAGTTCCGTCTCACTCTACCTTAGTGGGTGCAAACTCCATCATTTGCTGAAGAATTTTTCATAAAAATATTGATTGAAAATCTTTCTTGGAAAAATTTAAAACATTTTATTATTATTAATAAACATTATTACATTATTATTAAATTTTATTAATATACGTTATTACCAAATTTTCTTAATGTTTCGTAGAAATTATTACTGACGATCACTTTAACAATAATTTAGAGTCTGTCCGCACGAGGATAATTTTTTTTAAACTGAACAGTTTTAAGTAGCCTTATTGCAAAATTTTTTACAATAAACATTTTTCTATCACCATATTGTTGGATTAAATTTTTTTTTATTTAATTGTGAAATCCTTTGTTACTTTCGACATATTCTTCATTTCATTCCATTAATCGTTTCAAAATTTTTATATTTTTACTTTTGTTTGTCGAAGAATAAGAGATGTTTTTTTAAATCGTATCATCCTTGGAATTTAATTGAAATAACGCTTCGATTTCTACATAAATATTTTGAAAAACCGTGAAAAACAGTAGTAATATAGAAATTTTATACACGGTTATGTATCTAAAATGAAAGTCATCATCCATTACTGCTTTAAAATGAGCTACCTTCGCTAAAAACACGCCATAAATGCTGGATGACAAAACTTTATACACTCGGAGAAAAGATTGAGGTGATTCAACAAAACAGTTGGTTCAACCTACTTTTTTTGCTGCAGCTACAAAATTTGGTAAGCTCAAATAAACCTTTGGTTATACTTATAAAGCAAAACGATTTAATTTTTTCAGTTCAAAGTAATTATTTATTTGAGCATGTTCAGTTGATTTAACAAAATAGATGTGTTGAGCAAAATATATAATTTCTCAAAATAGGATTTGGTTAAAGTAACGAAATAATTTGGTTGATTCAACTAAATAGTTTCATTACACTAAACATATATAAACAGATTAAATCAGCCCTAGCTGCTGGGCAATCTAACCTAGAAGTCCATTATTGATAATAGAACCCCAATGAAATGTATGGAATGCCTTTCTGTCAGATTTGGTGAAAGTTCGGTTTTCTGATGCTGCAAGTGATGCTTTTCAAATTTTTTAATTAATAAGAAGGGCTTTTTCAATATATTTTTATAACCGTCGATGCAACGGTTCTTGATTCACAAAAAATATTTGCTTGGATCAGCCAACATATTTTATTGGATCAACCCAAATATTTGGCTGAATCAACCAAAATATTGATTGTAATTGACCAAACTTTATTAATTAAAAAATTTGGTTGAGTCAATCAAACATTTGATTGACTTTGATTTTTCAGACATGCATTGCCTTACGCAAATTTGTACAAATTCCGATCGGATATCTAACGAAATAACTCGTGATTTTTTAAGTGAGATACCCTCGGAAAGTCCATTTATTTGAATTGAAACCCCTGAAATCAAACTTTCCCGAAAATTATGCATTATTGATACCAAAATCATGGGTTAGAAATCGGTAGAACTTTGGGAAATATACCCTGGGCTTTTCCAACTTTATTATATGTTTCTAAATTCTTGATGCATATATGTTTTAAGTAGTTGGTGCCCTAAATAATTTTTTAAATAATTAGAAAAATTCCGATTCCCCAGGTATTTCAGCTAATTCCAGGAAATGGTTATTAACCAATAAAGTGGGCTACATTAGTAAGCAGGATCAAAAAATAAATAAGTAAATTACAAAAGACGTTCATGCATACATTAATATTAACATTTTTCCCAGTAGAGCGAAAAGAGAAAGACCTTATTTTCAGACAAATTTAATTCGAAATAATGATTTTTCATCTAATCTAATCAAGACGTTGAGCATGTTCTGTTATTGAAGATTCCTAACTTCATCTGTATTATGGATTTTCTTCCTCCATAGTTTTAGAGAGTTATCTACTGTCGGTAAAGTACCATTCACTGGTGATATAACAGATTCATTTTAAATAATAGTAGTAATAAGTTTTAAAAGTTGCATAATTATCAACAGCATTATAAATTTTCTAAATACTATAGTTATTTAAAAAAAAATTGTTTGCGTGAAGAAAACATCACCAGATTTTAAAGGAATTAATATACACTACATTCTCGTTATAAAAGCCATTTTAGGGGTTCCCTTTATTTCCTTCGTACAATCTCAAGATTCGCCAAATCATAAACAGCCAGGGCCGTCTGAATAATTTCTGTTGATATTTCATCTTGAAAAATGTTGTTTGTTTGTATTTTGGTTACTTTCGTTATTTAATATCATAATGAACGTGAAAACGTTTGTGCTCGAAAATCAAGCTTTATAAAAGTACTGATTTTTATGTTTGTACGTACATATATCATGGTGGCCATTTTATCAAAGAAAAAAATCCCTTATCATTTCCCGTGTCTTTCCCGGTTCGCAAATATTTTTCACGGTCCATAAAATAGAAAATTTGAACAATAAGGCTAAGCATTTTCCCATTATGAAGTGATAAAAATTAAACTAAAAATTAGAGCATTGAAATTATAATACTTGAGTGTTAATCTTTTTAAATCAACTTTTTAAAACTGTTTAATTAAAATACTTTGTAATCGAATGATCAATGATGTATACTTACAAAATGGAAAGTACTAACACTTTTTTATAAAACAAGTTTCAATGAAATGCAGATAATCTGAAAATTTGTTTCTTTGATAAATTATAGAGTTCAAACATTCAAATTCAATTACAAAAATATAAATATTCATTTTCAATTCTCTAAATTAAAGAATCAATCAATGAACTTCAAAATTTTTAATATTTTATTATTTGCAGCAAGTTAAAACAAGAAATATTGAAAATTCAAAAAATAATTTTTTTTAAATAAATACTTTGTAAATTATAAGATAAAATATTTTCTTTTTAAATAGTAAAAATATCCTCAAAAAGCTTTAAGATTTCATTTCGAAATCTTAAGAAATCTAGAAGTTTTTCCAAATTGTGTGCAAATAAAAATTATCTTTTAGGTTTTTTCAGAACTTATGAATATTTTATTAATTAATAAGTGGTAAAAAATAACTGTTGTTTTTCAAAAATTCACCATTTCAAACGCTTTCAATTTCTGATTATTTAAGTCTTCGAATAGGCATTTTGAAATTCTTGAAATTAAAGATCTCGGTTTAAAAATAAAAATCTAAAATGGTTAATTTTTTAATTAAAAGATTTTTAAATTGCGCATTGTAAAGTGAGTTGTATTATAATTAAAAGAATTAACAATTTAACTCATTATTTTAAAACTTAATCATTGAGTGACTAAAAGTCAACTAAAGCAAAGGTCCTGCGACATTTTTGACACTGATTAAAAATAACTCAAGTAGACGACACGATTAACCGCTGAGGGTACTGTCCAATTTTTCCATACACCCCGGCGTTGTTGTGGAGTTGCTCCGCTGACCGAACAGCGTCAATTTTTCGCCCCCTTAGATCACATTGTCCTCTATAACTGGAACTTTGGTTGTGGGAAAGCAGTGTATTTTATTACATTTTTGTAATGAAACGTTGGGTCGGATAAATGCCGTTTATATATTTACTATTCTGAATATCTTTGAGATTGGATAACGGGTGCCTAAAGGAGTTTCCTTAACTTCTTCTAGGCTCATGAGCTCAACATTGCCGTTAACCATGTTTATTTTTGCCCGTGCTTTAGCGCCATATCTTGTTGCTGTATATAATCCACGAAGTATTTTCGTATTTTTATTAATCTCGAATATGGCAAAGATATCACCACTGGACGTTGATAATACACTTTGTTCCTCGGTTGGCATGGGCAGCAGAGACATCTGATCTCCTCTCACATAAATCGATTTATCGCGAGGAAAAATGTACCTACGTATTTCAAAAACCCGATTCGGATTCGTTTTGGGAATGAACCGTAAAAGTCTAAGTTCTTCAAGTTCATATCCATGTATGCGCGAAGAAGAATTCCTGTAATAAGAAGAGTTGGACCTGGCACGAAGAGACCTTTCAGACTCGGCGGGAGATCTGGATCTGACACGAATAGGGCTTTTAGGCTCGTCACGAGAAAGGTACCTTGCAGGAGAATGAGAAGAAGAAGAAGGTTCGGAAACAGGAATATACGGAATAGATTCACCATTAGGTAAGCAGTCAAAATGCGAACTCAACTCTGCAAAAAGAAACAGAACATTAAACTTTCATGGTGTGTGCTTTGCGTGGCCGGAGGTTTGGAACGCCAAAGTGAGAGTAATTGATATTTCTCACATGAATCGATATACCCAGTGGGGTTGAACCTAAACTCTCTTTTCAAGCGGCGTGCGTGAACCTGCATAAATAATGTTGGACCTTGTTAGGGTATCAGCGAGTAATACAAAATGGTGGAAGCTCGGAATATGTGAAGTGACAGCTCAGCATCATAAAATGTGAGAATAAGTAAGTGATACATTTCCTTTTTAGTGCCTTTACATGCGCTTGATTTGCTAAATTTAAAAGAGAGATCTGGTTCAATTACCCATCAGCAGAACATGCATTCCAATTTGCGCAAGTCTACACAAAAAATACAATACATACCATGGAGAACAGCCATCTTCATAAGTCGGACAATATTTTCAGAACTAGTAATATAGTATTCAGAATGTAAAAAAGAGTTCTACAAGAGTCTACAAATACATAGAGATTTAATGAAGAAAAACTTGACAAAATTAAACACGTGGTTCCTTTTTCACTCGTGGTCCAGTCGTCACTTGTCAAAATGTTCTAAAAATCACAAGTTTATGGAATGGTCGCAGATACTAGCTTTTTGAATTAATTTGTTATTAAACATTACATAAAATAAAGTAATTTGATCCATAAGTAAAAATTTTCTGATATAAAAAGCAAATTTTCTAATTCTATTTCTTTGTGTCGAAACTTTAAAATAATAAAGCAATCAAACAAAGATAACATTTTTTTATTTTATTGACATTGTTGGTATAAAAGAACAAATAGCGAGACTTTTTAAAAAGCTTTAATTAATGAACAGCATCTCATTGGAAATCGATTGAAAATACAAACCTCAGGAAATCTTTGTGTTAAAAATACTGACAAAGAAATGATATTTGCTATAAAATATTAGTTAAAGTTTTATTCTTTTTGCAAATTCGCTTTTTTGGTTATGATCCAATGCTTTTCATTTTAAATAAAAATATTTTTGGTTTAAATATAAACTATTACTTTTCTGTTAAAAATCCATATTTTTGTAAGACAATGTAATAATTGTTTGTAAATTCAACAATTTGGTTAAAAAGCTATATTTTTTGGTCAAAAAATCGTCTTCTCTGGGTTGTAAATTTAACTATATTGAAAAAAAAATCAGCTTCATGTTGTAAATTATTTTTCTACGGGAAATTCCTTTTTTTGGGTCAATTATCAAAATCTTTAGTTCAAAATTTACCTTTACATTTGAAGATTTATCGCTTTAATTGGAAATTGATATTTTTTTATGAAAATTCTTTTCTTTTTAATTGAAATTTTATTTTGTTAACTGGAAATTTATATACGTCAATTATATTTTTGCAATATCGAATAATCAAATTAACAATTTTCCTAAAAACTATTTTTTCCCAAATGCCTAATTTTAGGTTGTGAATTCAACTATTGTGGAATAAAATTCAACATTTTCAATTAATCATTTTCTCTTTCTTGACTGAAAAATGCCTATTGGTTGAAAATGTAAGCATTTGTCAAATTATAATATCAACTATTATATTTAACGTTGCGCATTCACCTCTCATATTTGAATATTCTTCATTTCCGTTTAAAATTTGATTTCTTTAGTTAAAGATTCTTTTTATTTTTAATTTTTTTGGCCAGAGAGTCGCGCGAACATTTGAATATCTGGGGCTGTGATGAGCAGACCGCACTGAGAAGAATGAAAAGAAAATAGAGCGACAAATGATAGGTTGTCATCAATGCAAACACAGGGTAGCCGCAGGACCTGGAAATCGGGAAATGACAGTGAATTTTATATTCTGACTGGGAATTTCACAAATTTTTAGAAAACAAATCTGTCCAGCTTTGATTTCAACCGTGTTTTAAATAATTAGCTAAATTGTTATATTTTTCAATTATGATATCATTAAGTTTAGAATATGTAATTCAAAAATATTTCACTTTAAACATGTTCTATTTTAATTTTTAAGCGAAAATTTTGCTTAAAGAATTTGAAAATCCAGTTTTAAGGACTTGAAAAATTAGAAATGTTTGAAATAGATGGTTTAGGATGAAAAAAAACATTTTTAGTCGATAAAATGTGAATATAAATTAAATAATAATTTTTAAATTAAACTGTACTTTAAGTATTAATAATTAAATAATAATTGATTTTACAAGATGATTCGGAAACAGTTCATAATTTTAGAATTTCCAGATTTAAACTTTAAAAATTAAACTGTTTAGATTTGAATATCTTCTTAATTAGACAGATTTAAAAACCAGATTGAAACTTTATAAACTATTTTTAATTTTCAAACAACTTTGAAGTAATATATTATTAATTAAAGGCTTTAATTAAATTTGAAATATTGTTCTAGTTTAGAATATTTCATTTTTAACTCATTTAATTTGAAATTTTTTAATTAATAAAAATGACAATTATTCAATATTTTTTATTTAATATTTTAATATCAAATTTAATTTGTTTTAAGAATTGTGCAGACGAAAAATGAGAATCTTTTTAAAAGAAATTTTAGAAGTTCCTAAAAAGTTTCGAAAATAATTTTTAATTTGAAAAACGTAGAAAATTCAGATTTTTCAAGATTTTTAAATAAATAAGAAGTGAACTTACTGGAATTTGTTTTGAGGACAATAGGTGTTAAATAGTTATTTATACATAACAATTCAACAATTTCAGCAACATATTAAACTTTTTAAATAGTTTAATTGAAATTGTAACGTTGAAAGTTGAGTTTGGTGTATTACATTTGTAATTACGGATTTTAAATAAACATTCATATATCTCTAAATATTAGATAATTTCGATTTTTCTTAATTAAAATTTTTTTAATTGAATGGTTTAAAAATGGAATATTTTAAACTGAAACAATATATGACAAATAATTCAAGCATTCAATTACGAATTTATTATTTTTAAGTTATTTTAAAATTAAAAATAGTTTATAAAGTTTCAATCAAGTGTTTACATTTGTCTCACTAATAAGACTTTCAAATTTAAACTGTTTAATTTTTAAAGTTTAAATCCGAAATTTCTAAAATTATGAACTGATTCCGAATCGTCTTGTAAAATTAATTGTTATTTACTTTTTAACACTTAAAGTACATTTCAATTTGAAAATTATTAATTAATTTATATTCACATTTGATCGAATAGAATTTTTTTATCCTAAACCATCTGTTTTAAACATTTCTAATTGTTAATTTGTTAAGTCTTTAAAACTTCTTTTTAAAATTCTTTAAATAAAAATGTATGCTCAAAAATTTAAATAGAACATTTTTAAAGTGCAAGATTTACGAAATACGCATTAGCGATGGGAAATATCGGTCAAAT